>NW_026087853.1:58645836-58975836 GCF_022539395.1 Myiozetetes cayanensis
CCTCTCTCCAGGCTCAACAAGCCCAGCTCCCTGAGCCGCTCCTCACAGCCCTTCTGCTCTAACACAGAGGGATAGAGAGATGTGCGACTGCTTCAACCACACTGGACCGAGTCAGATTAAACCCACCCCAGCAAGCAGGGAAAGCAGCCGTGCCTTGTCCTTGCTGTCATCCTTAAGACACCTCATCCTCCCAAGTGAAATCTTAGCTACTTATAGAGGAGAGGGGTGGCCCTGCGGACCCTGCCTTGTGCCCACCGGTGAACATTCCCACCCCGTTCCTCCCTGCAGGCTGCTTTTCCGTACCCTGAGAGCAAACTTGGCAGCAGAGCCAGCCCAGTGACTCACAGGGCAGGATCTGTAATTCAGAACTCTCACTGCAGCAGGCAATGCCCACAGGCAGGAACTCATTTTCAAGATAGAAATCTCATCCTCTTACCCATGGTGTTAAATCAGGCAGGAGTTAGAAAGGGAATATACTTCCGCAGAAGAGGGAACCAATGCAGCACCATAAGTAACTTATTTTAACATATTTTTCCTAAGAACAAGGAACTGCCTTTCCACCCCCACATTTTAAAGTGAGAGTTAAGCCAACTTTTCTGAGGAAGTACATTTATAATAAAAAGCTTTCAGTTAAGACTAAGAACTACAAAATATAACTACTAAAAAGGGTTATACTTCCCCACACACACACTACTAGAACTGGATAATTTTTAGAAGTCCTTTCTAACTGACTAGAATAAGCTTTTCCCACGTTTGTCATCCATCCCCCATCAGGACAACAGAACACATTGTCCTATTGCACACCAAGCCCTCAGCTCTGTTTCACAGAAAGCACTTGGGCCACTGGCACCAGACACCACTAATGACTGAAGAGTTACTTAGGCAGACACATTACAGCATCTCACATAGGGCTGTGTCTTTAAAAATCAGATCACTGTGTGTTTGTAACAGTTATTACTACCTTGATGTCATAATTAAACCAGCTTTTGTTCCCAAATAGAACAAAATTTGTTATTTCTTTCAACAGCAGCCGTAACAAAGTTTGGCTGATACCATCCCAAAGATAACCCCACAAAGCCAAAATTAGATCTCTAATCGTGCTCTGTATCTGCCTGCACTTTCCTGTGCTGCAAAGCTTGGGATTTCCACCGTAGACCAGACACAGATAAAATATACAGCCACAAGACAAGCCAAAGGCCCTTCCTCCGCTCCAGCTCTTTTCTAATTACAGCTGGTGCCATCAATAAGAGTTACAGTCAGAGCAAAACACTGCAGGGATGAAGATAACCAGCCATAAACAGTCCATCCTGTGGCAACCAAAGCCAGACTGATTTAAAACCTCCAGAATATCTTTTACCATCCCAGGAGAGTGAGTTCCTCAGTATGGTGCCATTTGAGCTTAGAACAGCACAGTAAGTTGTCATGCACGTGCACAGCGCAGTTAGCTGGGAAGCTGGAAGGAAAGCTGTGGAACATCAAGCAGGAGATGTTATTCAGCTCTGGCCATTACATAGAAACTCAAAGATCAATGCTACACGTGTCAGTCACATAATGCAAGGCAAATTAGAAAAAAAAATAATGTTCAGCATAAGATTCAGTGCTGGGGTAAAAGGTGACAGAGACATTTCATTCACGGTGTCTTCCATCTCAGGAATTTTGATATTTGAATAAAGGGAGTCAATAGACTTGGCTTTAGGTGAGGAAAAGGATGGATTATTTTGGTCCTATATGGATTATTATATGGTCCTATAGCAATTAAGAATGAGCAAAGCTAAACTATAAACAAAGGCCACTTTTGTACTGTTGGCTTTGGTAATAACTGAATAAATTCCATCTATTTCCACAAAATAATTTTATTAGGCAGAATACATGAATACAAAAATTTACAAATATATTAGTGTTTTCAATGCTGGAGTATACAAAGTAATCTATATTTAAAGCCTCACACACACATATTAGTAACTCTATCTCCAAAATACTGCATAAAAATACTTGGATTGCTGCTATGAAACTGATCTAGCAGTCTCTTTCTCTCTTTGTCAGAGAGCTTTGAGTCTTCATCAATCGCTTTCAACAGGGACAACAGCTCATCTTTTGTGGTCTTCTCCGTATTGGAGCGATACTCTCTTTCATCGAGCTTTTGGCAAAAGGTGTAGCCTAAAAGGAAGCAGGAGACATTCAGAGAGTTAACACCACACTCAGCCACCCTCGAGATTCCACAGACCCACCCTCCTCCAGAGTCAAATCAGTCAGTGTCACAGCAGGTACTTTTTGCAGCACCGATTTCTCATTTGGGGGCGTGACAAGATTGAAGAGCTCTGTTCGGACTGTTACCTGTTATCTTACTGGGATCCTGGCCTTTCTGCAGAGCCAGCAGTTTGTTGCTGACCATCTTATGCAGTGTCCCTGGGATCTTGAAGGGAAAGAGAAGACAGTGCACCATAAGTTTGGAAAGGCAATTCTGCACAGGTATATAAGATTAGCCAAAGCCTGGTCATTTCCTAGCTCTTACCTTTAACACATCTCTTTGGTTGTCCACCAGGAACAAGATCAGGAGGTCAGTTTTCCCTCTGGATAAGTTTTTATTGTTGATAATAGCTTTGGAGAATGTTCTTTTCACGACCATCCTGTTGTCACTCTGAAGGACAAAGTGAATTAAGGACGAAAAGAGGAGAATTAGTCTCCCCCTTCCTCGTTGTTCTTCCAGAGTCACTGCTCTTCCTGTAGCCACATATTTAAGCTACAAACACGTTTTCCTACCGGTGCCTGTGACCTCTAGATTTCAGTAAGTGTAAAGCATCTGTTAAGCACACACTTACCTCCTTCTGCAGTTTGAGCTCAGAACTGTGTGCTGCAACAGCCATGAAGTACAACAGTCTCCTGAACTCCTCCCTGACTTGGCTGTCCAGAAGTTTCAAATACAGCTGAAGAGCTTCTAAAGATTGCTCCATCTTCCCATTCACTGGGGAGAGACAAGGGTACCCTATTGCCATATCGATTTAAACAAACGTTGCAATGAAACACCTAAATTAGCCACTGAAGAGACCCTTCATCTCTCTACACAGAACTGGTCAAACTAAGCCATTAATTCTCACAAAAACTTCTCACAGGTTGATGAGAGCTGCTTGCAGGCAGTCTGAGAACATCCCACATACAGACTTGCAGACTGGTATTTAAGTAGGCTCACTTGCAATTAAGTTCAATTACAGTTCAGCCATCTTGAATGGGACATGAAATAATTGCAAAGAGAAAATGGTTCTGTTAAAGAAATGAATGGCCTCTTGTTGTGGAAACAAAGATCTCCCAAAAAATGAGAAATATGTTCTTGATACATGGGCTAGTTTGAGGAATTAACTTCAAACCACTCTGTGGAGCTGGGGTAAGTTTTAATTTGCCTTACTATGCAGAATAGCCATTTTAGATGTGTGAATTATTAAAATGAAGTAGGTTGTACTAATATTCTCCTTTTATCATGTAGGGAGGAGGAATGGGCTATAAATGCAACAGGACAAACTAATCCCATGGAAGAAGAAGCAGTGTGAAAAATGAACAGGGAGAGAACAGGGATGAGATGTTAATTGATGACTAAAACATCAAAGGCTTTCTAAAATGTTGTCTAAGCAAAATTTAAGTAGCATTTCTGTGTAAAAAAAAAAAAAGGGGGGGAAAAGTTGTGAATGGGGTACAAAACATCTATACAGCTTTATTTTACTTACCTAATAGTTCTGCAATTCCTAGATGGATTTCAGGTGCGTGGCTCAACAGCGGCTCCTTTTTTTGGCTGTAGTATCTACCAATATTGTCAAACAGCAGCAGCTTCCACGTGTCTGCCTGATCTGGCTGATCAGGCAAGTTCCTGCTGATATCTACCACCATATGATCCGGAAGGTATTCCAAGCAATCTATTGCTGCCGAGAGCCATTCGTCTGTCCTGGAAGACAGGGGGGGTTCAGGTCTGTGGCACTGCCCACAGGCGCCTTCCAGAGCTGGTTGCTTTGCTTTGCACAGAAAGCAGGCAGACTGGTTTGTCAATCCCAGGGAAAACTGCATGTGTAAGTACTTAAATACATTAGAAATTCTCACACACACACACACAAGACACTTCACCTGACACACTCAGGTGGATCACAGTCATATACCTCCTTGTTATGTATTTAATCAAGATGAGGAATTAGTAACCCACACAGGTAAACAGTCACAAGCAGTTAAACCTAAAGTCAGTGATGTCCTCTGCTGTGAGATAAGGACATAATTACTGCTGGATAAACAGAAACATGAACCCTGATCTGATTCAGACTGGTAGAAGTTGTTCAGACAATGTTTTTAACTCTAGGCACAGTCTCAAGCTCAGCATTCTTGGCTCTTTTAATACAGTAGGAGGAACTAAACTACTCCCTCAAAAATGTTCTAAGGGAAAACTTTCAGGTCAGTAGTAAAAAGCTCTGTTCTTCCCTCAATGCAGCAAAGAATTTCCCCTCTGAATACCATCATGGCATTCAAAAACCATTCCAGTGTTGAGCAGCAATTATCTCACCACTCTGGCTTAGAGCTAAGCAATTGTTATTTACCAGTTATTCCAGTCAAGCCCAACAGGGAGCAAAGTGCCTGCTCAGTCCTACCCGCAGGACTGAGACTACTACATTTCTACCCAAAGATCAGCTGTGCCTCACACTGCCACGAAAGCAAAAAGTGTTTTCCAAGCTGCAGAGGAGAGCAGTGAACACTTACTGCGAGTCACTGAAAGCCTTGAGAATCTCTCTGTCCAGGTAGTTGCTGGTGATGACATACCCAGCTCCCTTCCTTGGCTGGGGGAGCTGAGGTCTGATCTCTTGGTGCTCCAGCAGAGACTCCAGGAGGGGAAGGTCGACCAGCTGCAGCAGCCGAGCGATTGTTTGCTCCTGCCACACTTCATTAATGACTGGGAAGGGCGGATACACAAAGCACGTGGAGACTCAGCAAGTGCAAAAACGGATTAGGAGAAAAGGACAACTCCCTTTCCTCCCATCAGGCCTAACCTACCAGATTAATGTTACTAACACAGAGATTTACTGTGGCAAAGCACGTGGCCCTTATCATCTTGAAGTGCCTTTTATCACCACAAAAGGCAAGAATCACCCGTTTGTTATACTTAACTACAGGTGTGGGGGAACTGCTTTTTGGGTGACTTTGAAGGGCCTTACAGTCTTTGTGCTCTAATTTGCAAACAATCGTTGTTCTGGATAAGATATATATAAAAAAAAAGGTTAATAGTGACACTGTCCTTATCACAGCTGCCTAGGATGGTTCCCCATGATGAAAGCACAATTTCTAGGGTGCATTAGCATTTTCAACCAAGGGGAAAAAAACACATTAGATCATAGTTTAATCCAAAAGAGACAGACATGAGTTGTCAAGAATGGTTTCACACAGTACTGAAGGAGTGCTGGATGTGCAGATAGTTCAAAAGCCAGGGAGGAGTTCTAGCTGACAGTTGACTACTGCCTTTTCACGACATGCTGTTCAAAACCAAGTACTATGAGAGTCAGTTTGTCTCCCTCTCCAATCTGACAGGCATAAGTCTTTCCAGTCCTACAGATTTACCTTCCTCCTCCCACAGACAAACGACTGTGACATTATTTGGCTCACCTCGACGGGACAAACTATCCGAGATGTTTACTTGAGGGGTATTTGCAGGCTTTAGACTCAGGTTTTCCCAAAGATCCTCCAAGTTTTCCGGTTTGACAGGAGTGGAGTGGAACAACATGCTCTTTTCGTGTCTGAGATTAGAAACAGATTTTATATAATATCTCTATCCACACATATGGATAACCAAACATATCCTGCAACATATAGATATGGATAACTGTGCCAAGATTAAAAAGTGTTCTCTCCTATAGAGATATTTACAGTATCTTCTTCTCTCCTGCCTGACACTTCCTTTGTCCAAGTCATCCAGGAGAACATGATATACCTTAAAGAATTAATTGCATGTAACAGTTGTGTGCACAGTTCCTCCCTTAGAACTTGTCACAGCTACTTCAATTACCACAGAGAAAGTTTAAGAGCATAAATGGTTAAGCAGGGGAAATTAATTTTCCAAACCCCAATAGGATTCCCCCCTCAAAACTTCCAGAGTTTTAAGACATCCATGATAGTGAAGCAGGGACAAACATTTAGAGGTGTTCTTGAAAAACCAAGGAGGTGATTGCTCCAGAGTTATGGGGCTTGTTCATGCTAATGGAAGCCTTCAGAAACCTGCCACCCCTGCTTCTGTGTGTTGGCCAGTTCTTCTCACAACTGCCTGCACAGGCTGTGGAGCAGACAGAGGTACTGCTCCAGCCCCAAAATTATCATTCCTCCAAGCATATCTATTTCATTTCAACTCCCAGGGTTTCTTTGGTCTAGGGCACTGCAAAAATCCTTCCGATGCCCACTGTCCTTCCTATGGATGTGACAAAGTGCATGGATCGATGGATCTGTTCCTTTCTCTAAATGAAGAACAGTAACCCAATGGATCTGTGCCCTGCCCAGAAGAAAACCACCTTCATTCAACAATAATAAAACATGAATAGTCCTGTTTAATGACTGTTTGTCCAATATGTTCTAAGTCTGCTTTAACAACCTTGTAATGAAAATATTTGTAAGTACCACACTTGATTAAAGTGTTATTATCTCTTGCAAATTCTCCTCTTTCCAAATAAAGACTTGGGACTGTTTGATTTAGTACAGAGGGGAGAAGACAGACCAAGAAACTATTTTCATTCTGTTTCTGTAATATTTTCATCAGGGTTGATGCATTCAAGTTCATATTTGCTACTCTCATTAACAGGTCAATCACATAAGGAGGGTTTTTTTTCAGGTCAGTAACATTTGCAATTTTCAAGAGTGCATATTGCTAAAACTATTGTATTAACTGTATAAACAGCAAAACAGCCTGCCACATAGGCTAGGAAGAAGTCATACATGCATAAAGAAGAGGATAAAAGAAAAGCTAAATTTGAAGTCTAGAGAAGCCAAGATGATGAAAGGAGAAAACAATTTTTCTTTTAAAAGATGCATGGATTAGTGGTTTACGCCAGAGCCAGATGTGCAGTGACTAAAGATTGCTCTGTTGCATTATTCCTGTTTGATGCACCTGAATTCCAGGTGGTTATATGGCTTTAGACCACTATCAAAATGCACTTAATTTCTACCCTCCTACCTCCCTCCCCCAAGGCAATGTGATAACAGCCACAGAAAACAAGTAACTACGCAGGCTGAGTGATTTACTCTCTTCAAATTGCTCCTTCCTACCTGTCTTCCACCCACAAACACCTCATGTGTGCAGTATCTATTTCCCCCCCCCAGGTCCTGTAATTGCACAGCAGTTTTCCCTTCTCTCCCCCACAACACTTCACGTCGTTTTTAAAGGAATCCTTCCCTTCACGCTCCACGCACTGACCTTTGTGGGGTGCACTGCAGGTAGTCTTTATCAAGTTCTGTTTGGCTCGAGGCATTTGTGAACCTGTAGAGGCTGCTGCTGCTGTCCTCAAACACAGAGCGCTTGTCCTTCCCGAAGACCCTCGTGGAAACAGCCTCGAACACTTTGTAGTCCATCAGCGCCTGGCACACGCGCACCACCTTGGCGCGGGAAATGTCCACATCCCCGAAATACTTGTTCTGCAGGAGATGGGCAAACACCACATCCACAGCATCCGAGCCAATGAAGCAGTCGTGGTAGCACTTCAGGTTCTGGCGGCGCTTCTTCACTTCCACTTGGGTTTGGAGAGCGCCGATAATGCTGCTCCAGACGTACGTCGCTCCAAACGGCTTCTGAGCCAAGCTAAAGCCTGAGAACAGAGACAACAAAGGCTGAATTCATGCTGCAGCTAGAACAGAACAGCCCCCTTTCCGCCTCCTAGCTCTCATGAATCTCCTAAGGATTCAAAAATCTTTGAGACTTCCACTTTGGCTTGGGTTGCTCGTGCATTAGCACTTTGTTACTTCCTTAGCAGGTCTGTCTGCCGTGTGTGTGTCTCTCTCTCTGGTGGTTCCTCTGACTACATCAGCCTAAAGCTTTTCGACCACGAGTTCCTGTTTTCTTCAGCCTCTCTTTTTGGCACTGCCCTTTTGTGTGTCCCTCTGTCACCTAACGGTGACACTTGTAGAACCTACTCCTGGGCACGCGTGTCCCACAGCCATGAACCGGCAACTGCCCTGTTAGTTCCTCTCCTAACACTCCCCAGCTGGGCAGGGAAGAGGGGAGCAGGGATGAAGAGACACATCAAAACCTCGTTTCCTGCAGGACTGCGCACACACACCAGCTCCCCAGTATCAGTGCTTATTAGCACATCACTAACACGTTCAAGGATTCTCCTGAGACACTTGTCCCACCAAACAAGGTCCTGCTGAGACCTTGGCTCTGTGTGCTCAGTGCCACTTCCTTGAGCCTTCCCTCCCCCAGTAAAGCCACTGCACTATTACTCATTTACCAGTCTGATTAGAGCAATGTGCCAGCAGCCAACAGTTTGACCAGAGGCTACACTCAGGCTCCACAAGGACTTGAAAACACGAAGTTTACAGGTGGCACCTAACTGGGAAGGGCTGCAGCCACCAGAGAGACTGGAATTAGAAAACATGTTTTTCAGTAAGTCAGATGAATAATTTAGTAAGAGAGGAAAACAGAGGAAGAAGAGGGAAATCAAAAGCTGAAGGACAAAATATGGAATGAAGAGCTGGCAGCAATCCTACAGAAGGCCATCTGGGATTGTGACAGACCTCAAACCAAATGAATTAACAGTGCCATGCAGTGTTTGAAAAAAAACAACATGCAACTCCTTCTGGAACATATTACCATGAGCATTTTCCACAGAGATGCAGGAGGTGTCTTTTTTTTTTTTTTCCCTGTTCTGTTTAGTCTGAAGTGGTTTTACTTAGAGAATTGTATTCCAGTTTGGGACACCAGTGTTTCCAGCTGATCTCCATCTACCAGAAAGCCCAGAAATTACCAAATTAGCACAGGGAGACGGGAAGGTAGAGAGCGCAGTAAAGACTGATGGGGAAGCAGAGAATACAATACAATTTGAACACACCGACACTTATAAAGGGCAGCAACAGTTATCTTTCTGAAAAGATTCATGTCACGGGAAAAAACAAACAAACAAAAAAAAAAGCTTTTTAATGCACAGCATTGAGCCAGCCAAGGTAGAAATCTTCCAGAACCCACAGTTTCCAAAGTTTTAAACGTACAAGACAGACAAGGCACACACACCTGCTGCTACTTTAACCTGATGACACCTTCAGGCAGGCAGAAAAAAAACTCAACAGGACGCATAATTCCCTTTCAACCCCTACACCTGAACAGCAGACTGACCTCTTCAGAAGGAAAAAACAGCCCAAGCTCGACACCACCAAACACACACACCAACACTGGCTTCCGTTGCTAAAATAAATACCAACACATACGACCTGTTTTACTACTAACCACGGCTTTATCGCCTCTGCCTTACAACACCGCAGAAGAGACTTGAGGGAGGTACACGCGTGGCGCCAAGGTTACAAGATTCCACAAAGTTAAGGCGCTGGAGGTAGGAAAGAAAACCAAAAACCATCTCCCAGCGAGCGCCACCTGCTCTGCACCCCAGCCCGCTCTCTGGCCACGCAGCTGCCCCGCATTTCCCCGTCCCCCTCCCCGCCCGCAGCTCCGGGCTCTGCCGGGGCTCTCTCTCCCTGTCCCGGAGCTGCTCCGGTGCCGGCACATCCCGGACGGGGCCCCCCTGAGGAAGCGCCTCCCGGGTCCGGAGCGCGGCCAACTTTTGAACCTCTGGGAGCCGGGAAAGGCGCCGCACGGGGCCGCAGCCGGCGGGGAGCGGGACGGCTCCAGCCCCCATCCCACGGCGGGACAGCCCCGTCCCGTCCCGTCCCGTCCCGAGTGCGGGCAGCCCCTCGCCCCCTTCCCTGCTCCCCGTTCCCCCCATCCCCGCTCTCCCCGGCCGTACCCGGGGGCCTGGCGGCGGGGCTGCAGACGGCGCTGAGGTTCAGGGCGGCCGCCTTCTCCCGCACCGTGGCCATGGCGAGCTCCGTCCCCGCGATGTGCCGGAGCCGGGCGGGCCCGCGGCTCAGGGAGGGACCCGCGGGGGCGGAGCTGCCGCACCCACGCCCCGGGGAGGTGCCCGAGCCCGGGGCACAAAAGGCAGCGACGGCCCGGTGTGCCTCCTCCGGGCGCTGCCCGCCTGCCCGCCGACGCGGTTTAGTTTCCTGAACAATCACAGAATCTCCGGAGATGGAAGAGCTCTCTGCAGATCGTCCAGTCCAGCCCCCCTGCCAAGGCAGGGTCACCTGAAGCAGGTGGCACAGGAACGTATCCAGCTCTGGTTTGAACGTCCCTGGAGACTCCACGACCTCCCTGGGCAGCCTGCTCCAGTGCTCTGCCATCCTCAGGGGGAAGAAGTTTTGGCTCGTGTTGAGGTGGAGCTTCTTGTGTTCTAGTTTATGGCCGCTGCTCCTCGTCCTGTCTCCAGGCACCACTGCCTTTGGGAAATTTATATGTATTGATGAAATGCCCTCTCAGTCTTCTCTAGACTAAGCAGGTCCAGCTCCCACAGTCTCTTCTTGTTAAGGAACGTGCTCCAGCTCCCTCATCATCTCTGTGGATCCTCTCCAGTAGCTTGTCTTTCTTGTACTGAGGAGCCCAGAACTGTACACAGCCCTCCAAATAAGAACTGTGGGATCCATAGGCAGCAGTGAGTGCAACTCCACTGGGCAATCTGTTGTAAAGAAGTTCTTCCTCATGCTAAGGTGAAACTTCCTGTCATCAGTTTCTGCCCGTTGCCCCTTGTCCAGTTGCTTGGCACCACCGAGCAGAGTCTGGATCCATCCTCTGACACCCACCCTTTAAATAGTTACACACATTAACGAGGTCTTCTCTCAGTCATCTCTTCTTGAGGCTGAACACACCCAGCTCCCTCGGCCTTTCCTCGTAAGAGATACTCCAGTCCCCCAATCATCCTCGCTGCACTCTGGTGGACCCACTCCAGGAGCTCCATGTGTCTCTTAATTAATCTCTCCTGATTTACCATGTCATTTAAAACCCCAAAGCAGCCAGATCTAGTCCTGTGGGTTAACCTGAGCACAGGCCTCGTGTGTGACGGTGGCTGAACAAGTGAACACTGTCCGTGGCTGTCACCAGCACGTATGGCTTGAACACCCACATATGGTTGAAGTTTTCCTCTGGTGTCTTCTATGAGCTCTTTATTATAGCAACAGGCATTTCTCACTGCAATGAAATAATAAATTCACTTTCACGGTAATAGAAGTTTTCTTCTACTGTCTGCAGCAAATTATTGGGAGATTCACCATCATTTTCTAAGTATGGATTATTTTGATAATTCATTCTTACTCAATGAAAGTGTATTAGAACGACATAAAATCAATCACGTTTTCAGACTGATTTCAAGAGGAACAAAGCCAAATCGATCTCCACGATATACAAACTCAGAGGTACATACTGCACATAAAAGACCAAACAATAAAGACGTTACAAAGATGATGCAAAAATTAATTTTGAGTTATCGGATTATTGAACTGTTGATGGCAGTTTTGCAAAACAAAATCCCCTGGGAAACTTCAGCCCGCTCAAACTTCTTCATGTTTTATTGCCTGAGCAATACAGTATTTAATAATGGGAGTTCTAGGAGTGGAAGTTCTTGTGAAGGTTTTCAGATAAGGAAGTCTTGAATTGCTGGGCCCAGAGAAAAAGGAACCTATTCAAACTGTAGCAAAATGCCAGCCTTTGAAAATGAAGGTCACAAACAGAGGTTTCTTTCTTGGGGGAAGATGTTAAAAAAGAAGTTGTCTTGGCTCACAGGTGCCATTAAGAATAACACATAATGCATGGGTTAGTGGGGATTTCCATGATACACTATTTTATTATTCCCTACTTTTGTAGCAGTTTGAGGCCTTTTGTAGCAGTTTTTTGAGGCATTGCCAAAATAGAATTGAAAATCGGTGAATGCCAGAGTTCATTTTAATTTTTAAAAATAATTTATTTTAGCCTGCTTGTTGAAATAAAGTGATGCAGCAAATCATTCTGCAGCGGTTCACCTAACCTGGAGAGAATTTAAAACCACAAACATTTTCAAATAGGAGGTGCACCGATCACCTCAAAACAACATTACACCTTACACCAGAGAATGATTTGTCAAAATACTGCTGGTATTTGATACAATATCTGGTATCAAAGGATGCTGAAAACTGCTGTCTTTTGGTCTTTCTTAAAATAACACCATTTTATAAAAATGCTTTCCTGCTTTACTGTTGGCTCTCTGCCTATTAATGTTGTGTGAAGCTGCACAGAGCAACAATTTCGTGATACAGTTAGGGCGACTAAAAATGTATTTTTAACAAATTACGCAACCGAGTCTTAATTTGTACAGTTATGTCAGATCCTTTGCAGCTGTCATAAAGAACTTTTATAGCAAGGAACAGCAAGATAAAAATCTATTTTAATTTATTTCCAGCCAAGATACTCCTACCACCTACAAAAGGATCATATAGGAGATATAATTGAACACAAGATGCTATAAAACCAAGCAGTGTTTAATGTTCCAATTATTATTCAGATTTCAAGTGCCAATAATAGATATTGATTTGTCACTGAAAATTGGCTACGAAATAAAGGGGGGTTCTTGCAGAAAAACACTATCCAATTTCTTATTTTCAATAGAATTTAGATCCCGCTTTCCCTAATGGTTAGCACAGAACTCTGCATTTCAAATGCTGATAACACATTTCACACGTCAGAAGGCTCTCTCTCCTATACCAAACTTTTATCTTTGGATTTCAAATGTCTTCCCATAACAATATAAGCTTTAAAGATTAAGTACATGTCAACACAGCTTAAATGCATACATACATAAAACTTTATTGCCATAATCATGAGGATCTCTTGAACCCAACCTTTGTGGCTGTTTCTGAAGAAGCACAGCCATTAATAATTACCATAAAAATTCAGAAAAATATTCCAGTTATTTAGAACAGTTACTCTTCTGTTTTTTCCCCACTTAAGTATCAACAATGCCTGTATTCTCTACAGCGGTGAAGCTGATGAAAGGAGAACATTTTAAACAATAACCCTTAAAATGTTGCTCCATTCCATTCACAAATGTCGAGACAAAGTTCAACATATGTCACACTGTCACACAGAGATACTCATGTAAGGGAAAAGAACAGCTTCAGTTACAGAAATTGCTATTTTTTTAGGTCACAATCATTATGACATTATGAAATCTCCTCTCTTCATTCCTTGAAGGTACAAGTCCAACAGGTTGTTTTTTCATACTCAAGTGGACCTATAAAAATTGGAAAACTCTCTTCCTTCTCTATTAATCTCAAATTTAAGAAAATGAACGGCTATTCGTCAATATTGGATTGCAAAGGGCTGTTTGATATACTGGACAGATGTGAAGGCAGATGACAGAATTCCTGCAGTGAATCTCCCTTCTCGGGGCTGAACTCCACTGGCTGGAGAGGACGGACACTCTCCTTTACAGTGCAGAGCAGGTTAGCCACCAATTCACCCCACTTAGTCCCAGTTTCCTCTCTGAATTACAAACGACCACGTAGCAGCAGGTTCTGTGGGATACAGGGATGCCACCCAGCAGCATTCAACCCAGAGCAAACTCCACCTCTGTCCCACCGCGGAGAAGCCACTTGCAAGCTGCTCTCTGGCTTGGCACGAGCACCATTTACTCCCCAGGCGCGACTCCCGTGTTTGATAACAAAGCGAAATCTGTCAGGATTCCACCCTGGCATTTTGGAACAGTAGACAAAGTTCCCAGGGCAGAAGCTTTCTGGGTGACTTGACTGCGAGTGGACAAAAGGCACATTGTTCAGGGGCACAATGCTTCCAATCCTCCCGTTCCCGGGCTGGAATACCAGTGTGCCTGCGGGACTGAGGCAGGCAGGGCAGTGGCAGGGGAAGGGCAGGGAGGAGCAGCACGGAGCCTGTGCTGGTGCACAGTGACCCCCGGTGGAACTGCACTCCCTGGAGCCCGCACACAGCGCCGGGAAAGGGAGCAGGTTGTGGACAGGATGACCCGAGGCGGTTTGTGGTACGGAAATGGAAGCGCACAGGGGGCAAAGACTATTAGTGAGGTCACCAAAACCACCAGTAGTGATGTCACAAGCCTCTGCTCCTCAGAGGCTCCTCATTAATAAATTTAACAGGATTTTGCCTTAAATGGGTTTTTCAACTTTTGCCTCTTGAGGAGGTTTTCTGGGATTTTCCAAGCAGGATTATGTACTCTAGCCAGAGGCTGACTGCACCACGAGACAGCACGGTCACTTGTTTGGATAACAACTCCTCACAGAACAGTAAAGACTCACTGCCATCTACACACCACAAACCTGTTCAACCAGAATGGGCAAGTGCAATCAGACACACTGAATAATTGAAATGTGAGGAGTCACTCTCTGCCCCACTGGGAGTTACCAGTTCTCAGGTGAGCTGCGGCCACCGACCAGAGGTGAAACTCCTGTACACTGCACCACAAACCCAAAGGCACCAACTCATATTGCTGTGAAAGAGGAAAGGCCACAAAGAATTAGGGGAGCAGCTCTCACCAGTTTGGAGAACTCTGGAGAGCCTGTGAAGGACCAGCTGAATGAGCAGTGACGTCCACCTGAGGCATGGTGAGGTGCTAACTTATCATCGACAAGTTCCACGTTCCCACTCCCCAGGTGAGCAGTCACTGGTGGCACCAGTTTAATGGGATAGAATCACAGAATCACAGGATATTCTGATTGGAAGGGACCCACAAGGATCATCCAGCCCAACTTGTAAGTGAATGGCCCTTACAGGGATCAAACCCATAGCCCTGGCATTATTACCACTGTGCTCTACACAACTGAGCTACCCCAGGGTAGAGGGAGCTGAAGGGGGAGGAAAATGAGAAATCTAAATGGATTTGCTGAGCAAAACTGAATTCCTGATTTTGACCCTTTGGTTTGACTTCTTTAGCAATTGGCTACATAGCACTTATGCTCTAGAGAAGAGAATCAGGTTTATTGTTTATGCATGTTAGAAGTAGGAATCTGTAATTTACCTTTTATATTACAGTGCAATGTGCTGGGGCCACCAAACTCAATTATGCCATGTTTTGCCAGGCCCACAGTTTAGAATGGGAAAATGGCCCTGGAAGGATCCCACAGAGAGCTTTATCACTCCACTAAAGGTCAAAAGGAACTTGCAGAGTGCCTGTCAAAAAGGAAGTAA
The DNA here is from genome assembly GCF_022539395.1 of Myiozetetes cayanensis. NCBI lineage: Eukaryota > Metazoa > Chordata > Aves > Passeriformes > Tyrannidae > Myiozetetes > Myiozetetes cayanensis. The sequence goes on from NW_026087853.1 coordinate 58,661,069, forward strand.
TAATCCCTGGACAAGCAGTTCTCATTACCTGGTTGGTGGGGTTTTTTTAAACCAGTTGGTTCCAGAATTGCAACACTTGGATTCTCCCAGAACACGTGAGCATTCTCTTCAACTCCTTTAGTACAAAGTCCACTGACTGTGGTCAAACCACCTCTCTGGCTGTTTAAACAAAGTTGCTGGACGTTGCACTGAAACAAAGAAGTGTTCCCTTACTGTCTTGTGTTGTGAAAGCTGGAGGGACGGGGATTTCTGCATTCTGACCACCACCAAAAATCTGGGAGCTTGCAGAAACCACCAAAGCTGCTTGAAATCCTTATACTCCCAGAGCTTTGAATGACTTGCCCATTTGACCTAACCTCATGATAAAACATTGATGCTTCAGCTTTTATTCAATTATCCTATCATTTACCTTCTGTTGTCCCAGCCAAAATATCTGATACATAAATAATGCATAGACAGGTCACAACAGCAGCCACCATGGTTAGAGAGGAAAGGATGATGGAAAACAAAACAATTTTACTTAAATTTTTGCCCTGGAAGTGTGAGAAGGCTACAGCATGTACTTCCAGTGACAGAGTTTAAGATTTCAAGTAACACATGTAGAATAAAAAGAAACTTCATTTATTCATAATTTGAGCCAAAAGCACCTATGAAAAAAAATCAATCACAGCTTTTTAAATTGAATTTTTAAAATTCAAAGCATTAGTGACCGGATCTAAGAGTGACCACTACCATCTATAATCATTATCATACACACAGAATCAGATGCACAAATTCTCCTGTGTGTGTCTAAAAGATGACAATTACTCTGAGCCTGAAGCTGTTACACAAACTGTATTATCAGCAGTCAGCACGTTCCATCAGGGCTCAGTTGCAGCAGTTCAAGTTAATTCACTGGATGGAAGTTTTGCAGCTCAGTTCCTGCTGACTTCATTGCTCACACATCTGCATCACTCCTGTTCACTGACTGAACGCCCCTCCTCTAAGGGCTGTTTCAGGGTGTTCTCACTTCCCAAATTCTTCCTTTCCAATGTCCTCCTACATCTGCCCCATGTTTCTTGCAGCTTCCCACCCCTCTTCTCCCTTAGATTCCTCCTTGTACAAACCATCACATACATAGGAGCCCTCCCAAATTATTCCCAATTTTTTTCCCCCCTAAAATCAAGGGTCTTAAACTGCTCCTTCAGTCCTGGCTCTGCTGTTACTGCTGATTCCCTCTGGGCATCAAAAAGCTAAGAAAACCCAACCAAACCAACCCAAACTAAAACACACACACACAAAAGAAAATGCCCAGTGGAACTTTTAAAAGCAGAAACCTAAGACATACCCAGGGCAAAAGAGGTACAATACAGCCCTGAAATTTTGTTTGCTGTTTTCCCTGACTCACCATTTATTTTTGTCCTTTATAAACACCTTGTTCTCTGTATTTAGTGCTGTATTCTTGTGAGAGATCAAACAGAAAGAATTTTAAGACACGTTTCTGTACTTCATTTTCTGGAAATGAAACAAAGATTTGTTGGTTATCTATGGGAGAGGCAAATACCTAATGCAAAGCAAGTAATTTTGATTGCCCAAGATACTTACCCCCAAACTGCTGACAGCAGGAGCTGATGCTCTCTTTTAAAAAGTGTGTACATTCAGCTTCTTGCCTTGCTTTTACTTTTAAAAATAAAACAACAACAACCCTTCATAAAATTATAACATATCTGAAACACAGTATCAAAATCTTCAGCTTCCACCCTGCAACAGGACATTTTCTGCCTACTTGCTTCCCAAAGTGGTTTTTTGTTTGTTTGTTTTGTTGTGGTTTTTGTTTTGTTTTGTTTTGTTTTGAGAAAACAACAATCAACTTCATGGGCAAATGACTCACTTTATACTCATCTTGGTTTGGGAAGCAACTTATACAGAGAGCCATTAAAAAAAAAAGAAAATATTCCAGCCCTTCAGATTCTCCTTGTTCTCCAGCCATAGATCTTATGGACAATATTCACAGCGTGAGATTCAGCCCTCTGTCTGAAGGAAAAACAGCTTTAAGACTATCCAGAGTAATTCATTGTCACCCGTGGGGGAAAAAATATAACAAAACTCTCTGGAGTAACCATTTCTTCCCACAGATGCATAGAGATGATATTCTAATTTAGCAAGAAATAGAACAAGTGAAAATACTGTAGGTAAAACCCACTTGAATTACAGCAGTATTCTCTATCTTACCCTCACTCATCACCAGCAGTTTAAGACCTGGCAAATACATTGTGAAAATTAATTCAGAACATTCAGAACCCGTAACTGGAAAAATCCCAGATCAACCAGACATGCTCAATTCATGCAATATAGTGGAAAAACAACCCCAAACCCTGGAACTGTTCTTCTCCACACTGCAGTCAGAAAAAGTAATCTAAACTGCCAATTTGTTTCCAACAATCTAACTTTCCGAGGCTTGATACTGTAACAATAAATGACTAAGCATTATAAGGTTTTTGTTTAAAAAGTGTTTTCACTTTAATGGGTTCAGTAAATAACATCATGAATGGTACAAAACTGTCCTTTTTCACATTTCCATACATTGTATTATGGACCACCTGAAAATCTGGACTAAGAATGCATAAAGTGTCTCTTAATTAGCCCTAGCTTCATTTTTGCCATATGTAGAGCAGATATGCAGGAAAACATGCATTTATTACCAATGACATGTTCATATTAGCTTAAACAATAAAATATGGCAGGATGTGCATTCTATAATGCACAGGTAATGTAACAGGGTAAAAGAGAGACCAAATGTCAAGTGCTTGGCAACGAAATAAGAAATGGTTGATGACACACTGACATTTTGTGACCATAGTATTAGCTCTTCTGTTTTAAAATCGTTTTAAATAGTAGTAAATATTTAAATAATATTTAAAATATATTTCCTATGGAAATCATTTACTTGGAAGACAGCCTGTAAGATCTGACTTTTTAAAAAGTAGCATTTCATTCCGACAATATATGAATACAATACATGCCACTGAACTTCAGAGATCCTAAAGCCCTTCGCTGTTTTCAGAAACAAATGCCTCAATCCAATTTTGCCTCCGATTTTTTTTTTTTTACTAGCAAAACTTTGGAAGTAGCATCTCAAAGAAAACCTGCCCTTCAGAGAAATACTGTATTTGAATAAAAACCAAACCCAGTGCAGAATGGGAGGCCACACTAAAAGAAAGAAAGTGGAATTAAAAACCAAATAATAGATTACGCAATTGCTTTCATTCCTGTTTTTGCTAATTCATAGTCTAAGGAGGGCTTTGTTCCTTCCTAGTGCATCTTCTCTTGCAGCCACATGAGTGCTCGATTTCCACTGTCAGAGGTTAAGGGATGAAGACCTCACTGTTACTTCAAGGGAAAAAGAACTGAAGTGTGGGTGCAGAATCAATCACCTAAAACGCAACAAAACAGAGCAAAGTTTTTGTGCAAAAAAGTAATTTGTACATCATTGATTTTTTTCCTAAGTTTGCTTCAGTATAAAAAAAAAACTCTTCAATCCCACTAAGGAAGCTTTATTTTGGTTTATGCCCCTTCACCACACTCTAGAGTTCCGTGGTTTCACTTATTCTAATTTGGTAAATTAATAATTCAGCCACCATTTTTGCAGCCCAAGACAAAGATGGAAGCTCCACTACATTAATCTTTAACAGACTGGGGTAGTTACTTTTATTCACGACAGGTTTTTTTCCCCCTGTCTTCTACAGGCACAGTGCTTGTTTAACTGGCCTTGGGAAGAAAACAACCAAAAATAAGCCAGGTCACCTTCTATGGCAGTGCAGAGCATCCTGGCCCCCTTTTTTCTTGGTTTTGGATCTTTTTAAAAATATTGCTAAAATTACCTTCTTTTTAAATAGGGACAAGCTACTCCAAAAGCCTCTCATTTTTGTTGTGGGGTTTGTTTTTTTTTTTTTTCAGCTTCCAAGGACTGAAAGCAGCTTCCTAAAGCTACTTCTCGATTCCAAAACCTCGAGTCAGTACACAGTAGTGGTACAGTGATCATTTAGAAAGCACAGAGACACCTCTCTCAACCTGCAGCTTCACAGTCATGTTAGGAAGGGGGGGTGAGAGAGGCAAAGTCTGATGAGCTCTTCACTACACCCACCAAGGAGCCAACTCCATTGTTCCCTCAGTCTGTATCCCAAGCATTTTCAGATCTACAGACCAGGAATTTCCCAACTGTGCTGTGCACATCACTGCAGTGTGACAACAGAGCTCTGCCTGGGCAAGTAAACCCCTCTCCTGAACCTACACACACTGCCAAGCACAACCAGCAACGAGGGAACACACTAAGGAAACTTGGGAATCCCCACTCTGGATTCAGGAGTACACCAGGCACGTTTCTACCATGCCTCCAGTGTGCATATTTACACAAAAATAGTTTGATCTGATTGCTAGCAAGGTTGGCAACTTTGCTGTTTGGTTTCCACACTCTATAAACTCCAGCTCCTAGCAGGCTGAGTATGACTGAAACTCTTCACCCCTGTGGTTACCCTTCTTCTCCCTGGGAAAATTAATCAGCTCCGTGACTGCTCTAAAACATCTGCATATCCTTCCTAAACCCAAACCCATCTCACTCTCCTCGACGGTTGCAGACACAGCAGTAGCACAATGCATTTAGTGACGTGGGGCCTCCTTTTTTAAAGAAAAACCACGACGGAGAGGCTTTAAAAAAGGCAAGGGCACACCCCCATTTCTGTTCATTGGAGTCTGCACACAGATTGGAAAGGAGAATTATTGCTATTTAAGGATGAAAAGCTTTGGAAATACGGTAAACATCCTACCAGGTTCTAAATCTAACCAGCTAAAACTCTGTACATACTTTAATATTCAAACCTCTATTTGCTTACTCAAGATCAAATAATTTCATCTTCACATCTATTCATTAAACTCTTTATACTTCTACGGTCTAATGAATATTTAACAACTAAACAGGATCAAAACACGGGGAAAAGCTCACATGGCAATGAACATTATTTCATTTGGCCAATGAATAGTGAACCCTGCTTTCTTGGCTGAAATTAAGGCACTAAGTGGCAGTGAAAGGATAAAGGAATGAAGTTTTTCTTTTTCTACATTATCTGAAAAAAGACCAACGTGACTTTTTTTTTTTTTTCTTTTTTTTAGGACGCCAGTAGAGTACATATCCATCGTGAGTGACTCAGTAAGGCATTCTGTTGGCAAATTTAAAGAAAATGTTCTCCTGATTAGAGCCCATTACATTCATTGTCTGAGTGTGACTAGTGGCACTACGAGACTGTTAACAAACTGGAGGGGGTGGAGGGGGGAAAAATAAAAAAGCTACAAAGATGTCTGAAGACTTGAAAAGGCACCAAAAAGAGAACAGCTCTGCAACTGCCAGTTCTACAAACGATTATGTAAGCTGTGTTTAACACTGCATATATAGTCTATTCAATCAACAGTCTTTGTTGACCAAGATAATAAAGTGTAGTAGCTCTTCATTTAAACTCTCAGTTAATCAAGTGCTAGTTTAGTAAGAAATTTATTTTCACGTATCAGAAAATAATAATTGCAGTGTCTAACACAACTACACCTAAAGCAAAACTAGTCTAGTATGCATTATGCATTATTCTGGTTAACACTGAAGCAAACCTGTATAAACAAAAGGGTTACCTCGAGATACATAGTTTACAATATGAAATCAACATATAAATGAATAGGATTTACTGAAAACAATGGAAAGTGTATTACAAAGATACATGTAACAATTTTAACCACAATATTTCCTCTGTGAAAAATACAACTATTAGTGAGATAAAATGTACAATTGAATTTTTTTTTTTTCCAAAAGAAAAAAAAAAAAAGACACAGTATAAAGGAAAATATTTTTTTCTTCAAAACAGGGAAAATAGTTAAGGTCATTGTCTTTCATTACAATATAATTTGACACAAAAGCAGTCATAGGATTGCACCAACTCCATGTTCAGTCTCCTGAACATGACAATAGTAAAAGGAGTCCATAAAGCATAATGAAATTTCTGGATTTTATGATGGCAATATGCGGATGCAGAAATTGATGTCACCCCGGCTCTGTTTACAAAATGTACAAAAACTCTAAATTTGGCGGCCAGACACGTAAAAATTAGTTCACTCCAACACTGACTTTTCTCTCACCAAGTCAGGGATGGAAAAATCTGCAGTATTTTAAGTGTTGTTATCTGTTGAGCAGTAAAAAAAAAAAAAAAAAAAGAGAGAAGAAAAAAGTATATGTAGTGCATGCTTTATCACTTGTCAAAAACATTTCTGAAAATAAAACTAAGTTATCCCATAGTTTACAAAATAGAAACCAACTCTCCAGGTTAAAAACGTGGTTAGGTTTTTATGTTTAGTTCCATCTTCAAAGGACTGATTTTCCTTGGCAGCATCACTTTTCCTCAGCACGAGCCAAGGCACAAAGTTCCAGAAGGAGAAAATAAAAATGGCTACGAAACGAGAAGCAGTCTGGCATTGGGAAAGAAATCAGAGCCTCTCTCGGAGCCTTCTGTTCCATCAGGTTAGTGCCGTAGGGAAAATAAAAAAAATGAAAATTTAAAAAAAAAAAAAAAAAAAAAGGGAGATTTGGGATACACTTTTGTTATGAGCATTTCTGCTGCACGCGATTCAAAAGTTCACCAAACTTTTCGAAGAGATCCTCCACCCATTTGATGTTTTTCATGCACAGCTGCACGATCTCTTCCTGGCCGAGGTCTGCGCTCGTCTTCTGAACAGAAGAAATCTATTTAAAAAACAGAGAAGGATGGGGAGAGAGAGAGATTCACACACACACACACACACAAGTTAGGCTGCCAGAATTTAAGAATTTTCATTTTTATAGGTCTGCAGTTAAATATGAACCTTCTTGGGAAAAAAAAAAACCCAAACAACTATATGCTTTAAAACCAAGAGGAAACGCCCCCAGAAATGCATTTCTTAACAAACCAAGCCAGAGCTCAACTCTTGTGTTTCTGCTACCTGAAATATTTCCACCAAGAATTTGCAGAAAAAATAAAGGAGTGGCGTTCTAAGACAAAATAAGCTTCCAGATCTGAGGAGTTACACACACTGATGAAATTTGTTTGGTTTTTTTTAATTTATTTTGGATAACAGTGGAGAATAGTTCAGGGAATCACACAAACTTTGAAAGCCTCATATCTGACTCTTGTGAGCAGCAGTGCCCACTGGGGCAATATGTGTGCTCAGTGTACCTTTTATTTGCCAGAAAGAATCAATCCCAATAGGAGGCCTCAATCCATACTCATCTACTGAGAAGATGAGAACAGTCCCTCCAGGGGGACTCAATTCCCTCAATAAATTTCCTCAAGGCATGTAAAATTAGCTCAATGAGAACAACTACTTACCTCTTCTTTACATGTTAGATATATGTGATATTTGTAATGATGGAGTGAGTGATATAAAGAATACAACTGTATTTTTTCTGGATCTACTGTAAACTCCTGCAAAAAGAACAATTCTTTTATGTAAATTCACACTATTTAGCAAGATATATTACAGATATTTTCTTCTGTAAACAAATTTTTTTTTCAACAATTCAGAAATGGAGTGCTTCATTCCAATCATTATTTTGACACATTTTGCCAAACTGTAACTTAAAATATATCATAGTTTATCTCCCATCTCCACTTTCCACATTGTTTCATCAAAACCAGGTTTGGGAATGCTTTCAGTTCTCCTGAATGCACTGCAAGTCCAAAAGAGGCAAAACACCTCCTCTCCAGCAACTACTGCAAGAATGACCAAGGCTTAAATCCTTTCCTACCAAATTGATGGGTGACAAACTATCTATTGTAGATGAGTTAAAATAATGATTTAATGGACTGCTTTTAATGTCGGTTTTTAACAGCCCCTTGTCACAGAAAAAGCACCTCACCCCCAGATTTTAATTTTGATAAACCTACCAGAACACCTCATACACGAAGCAGCATTTTATACCCACGTAAATGTGGTTATCATATCACAAGTCAGATGGTGGCAGCACCAAACCCCTCTGAGGACTCACCTGTGCTAATTTAGTGGTTGACTTCGAAGCCCTCAGTGTTTTTTTGTTGTAAGCTTTCCCATTCATTTTGATCTTGGACACGGACGTTCCTCCACATTTTGCCTTGGGGTCCCGAGTGATCACTGTCAGCTCAGGGAAGTTTTCCAAAGCGTTCTTTAACAGAGCATATATAAAAAAAATAAAAATCAAGAGTGGCCAGACTGATGACAAACTGGCCATTTTCCTTTGAGAAGTTTAGAGTGCAGGCTATTATGAAAAAAAATTGTTCTTCCACAAGGACCTGATGAAGTGTCTTTATCAGATCATGCAACCACATGGGAATTGTGACCACCTGGTCTTCACTGCTGTCACTTTTCAAAGCCAGAAGATTCTTCTGTTGTGTCTCAAGATTATCATCTGTGATTCTCTCATCAGAATGATTAAAAAAAAAAAAAAAAAAAAGGAAGGCTCTACTGGGCAATTTCTACTCAAAAATCTCCAAGGCCAAGTTACTTGAAGATTCCTAAGTATTTAATGCCTAGTCAGGCACACGAAGTCTGCCAAGTGTGACAGGGATTGGATGCCTAAATATTTTCACAGCTTTTGTCCCATCTTTTGCGAATTGCAAACTAATTGTCTCTTATCATATCTGTAAGGCAGGAAAGCTTCTGCACAGTGCAGTAGAAGGCTGGTTCAAAAAGGCACAAATTTAAGACATATTAAGTCAGGGGAGTGAACTGCATTTCTAGCAGCTTTAGTTCCACGTTATTTGCATGAGCAAATTTGAATACAACTTTCTTGTACAAACAGTACTAGAATCCAACAACCTCCTCTGCCTGTAATTCATTAGCTCTTTATGTATATCTGCAATTTTTTACTTTATTGAACAGACATCTCAGTGAAAAGCTATAAAATCCACAGCACAGAGGAAGCAGGAACCCTGAGCAGCCAGCCTGTCCACATCCAGACTTCACTGCAACGCTTTCACACTGGAACAGCTTCAGCAGGTTTCAATTATTTAGTTTTTCCACCCACTGTGATAGCTTTTCTCAAGGTTGATTTTGAGTATCAAGGTGTGTGGGGAGGCTCTGGCCACTTTTGCCTTCCCCTGGAGAATTCCCAAGAGCTGGAAGAATTTACATGGTCCCACCACTGATCATGGATTGGAATGAAGAAGAAAATACTAGTGATTTCTGCATCCTTGAGAGCATGAGACACAAAATGGTGATAATCATTTTCAATGATTTTCAAATTAAATTTGTACAATTCAGCTAAGATGCTTCACTTCCTGAGCTTCCACTAAGGCAGTGGTAATATTTTCTGAGTTTTTCATAAAAACTGCTACACACAGGACACAATAAACTGTTGTAACTATAAAATATGATACAGGCAAAACTATCAAACACTGACTGCTAACTTCAGTGTCTGCTTTGCAATACAGTGATAACATATTCCATATCAACTTTGTCCATATTGGAAAACCAAATTATCCGTGCTAATCAATGCAGAACAATAAAACTGTGGATGACAAATCATATTTTTCACTTATTGCTTTCTCATTCGGCCTCTAATATCTCAACTTATTATTTGATCAAAGGTAGAATAGAAACAGACCTTCATTAATCATCAAATTAACCCAGATTTTAAAGAGTATCAAACACATTTTCCTAACCAACACAAAGTTATGGTGACAAATGGGCATTTCATTTTTATCCAAAATATTGACCCAAGGATGGCACAAGTCGGTACCTTCATACCAAAGAAAAACATAAGAGGTTTTTTATCTTGCAGATGGCATCCCAAGCAGATCCCTTCCTTACATCCATTAAATTCTTGCAGCTAATATGATGAAACACAGGCTTAAGTTAAATTTATAGATATAATCTTTACATGACCTGCCTCTAAGTGAACACACAGCAAAGCTATTGCATTCATTATGAACTCCAACTGAATAAGAAGTTGTAATTACATGTTGGTATTACAGAAAGTTGTATTATTTTTTTCCCTTAAAGTGGGAACTCAGCTACCTCTCACTTTTTGTGTCCTGAGAACGTGACTAGAATTCCACAAGCCCCAAGCCTTCCTACTCTGAGGAGGAAGCCACAAGAAATTCTGTTCGAGCCGGTACAAAGTGTGCAGCTGTTGGGAAAACAGCATAACTAACATCAAAGAAGTTCAAGAGTTGTGTGAATTACAGCTGTTTCACTGGTCGATGGTGTTCTCACCCCTGAAACAATGCCACTTTCTGGCACACAAGACTCGCCAGGAATGGGCTGGGGGGGGAAAAAGGGATCTCTCAAAGATTTCATGATGCAAGAGCACAAAACTTTCAAGTCTGTTACTGTCTCCCTCCCCACCTGGCTCTCAAAAGCAAGCCCACAGCAGTACAAAGACACCACAACTCTCCAAGTGTCCCTGTCCCTTGGGCAGCAAAAAGACTGGTAAAGACAGGCAAAAGAGCAAGCTGGGTCTGATGTGTAATCAGTCTGATTACAGACATTGACAAGAGGGTGTCTTTTATTCCCGAGCAGGAGGACATGAGGAAATGGCCTCAGGTTGTGCCAGGGGAGGTCTAGATTGGATATCAGGAAAAATTTCTACACCAAAAGGGTTGTCAGTGGTGAAGTCACCCTCCCTGGAGGTATTCAAAACACGTGTAGATGAGGCACTCAGGGACAGGGTTCAGTGGTGGACTTGGCAGTGCTGGGTCAATGGTTGGACTTGACAATCCTAAAAGGTCTTCCCTCACCTAAACGATGCTGTGAGTGAAAATAACCTTCACTCACTTCACTGCACTTGCAAAATCTGCGTTGTTGCTTGGAGGGTGGGTGGGAACAGTAGGAACCCCAGTGATTATCCTCCTGTTTACCTTCTCTCTACTGAGATGTTACGGCTTCTCTCTTCCCTGGCCACATCCACACCTGTCTTTTTATTACCACGTCAAAGTTGCTGCAATATGGGCTTGTTATCCACACTTTTCTCAGCCTTCCATGCTGAAGACACATGAAAGAGCACACACATGAGTTGTTCTGGAGTCCCTCTGTCCTGGTTTTGAACTCCTCTGATCATGTTCTCTTACTTCAAAGAAGTTCAGACATCTGCTCCACAGCACAGCTATTTCATGTGAAAGTTTATTTTTAGGCAATACGATCACTGAAACCAAAAGCTCTAGAAGGACAGGAAACACATTTGCTTTTGGCAAACTTGAGAAGCTTAAAAAGAAAAAAAAAAAAAAAAAAAAAAAAGCTTGAGAATGAACCAGAAAGCATGGGGAGTAAAGCTAGAACTTTACCTTCGCAGTATCAACTCCTCCATCCCAAAATGTTCTCCAAATGCCACATACAAGTCCTAAATTTACAGCATCTCTCTCAAATCCGTATTCACTTGGATTAAAAGTGTTGTGCCTGCACAGCATGCATTCAGTGCCTTCCTTGTGACATGACTTTTAAAATCCTCGAATTTGAAAGAGAATATACCTTGAAAGCATGATCCAAGCGTAATTTGGGAAGCAGCCTTTTCCTATTGTCATTCAGCATGCCATCAATTTTTCTCATGTGAGGCAAAAGCAGCTCATCTAAAAGACACATTTGATTGTTGATTATTAAGAGATGCACAGCAACGAGATTCATCTTCTGTCTGTACTCTGACCCTTTAATGCACAGCATGGAAAGCAAAAAAAAGAAAAGCAATTTGCACATAAAACTGATTTCAAATGCGAGAGAAAAATCTCATTTTTCGGACCAGCCCATTAAGCTGGTCTGGATATGATGCAGTTTAATTGCTCCTTCTCTGACTTCCTTTGCTCAAAGATATTAAGATAGAGCACTAGAGAGCATAAATTTTAGAGACAATTTCACACCATTTCCTCCTCGACAGTTTCATTGTTTTATGAAGACAAGTTTGTGGTTTTCACATTTGTTAGTCCGTTCTCCAAGAGATGGCCCTGCTGGCATTTCTAACAACAGAAATTGAGGAAAGTGCTTACTGATAAAAGTGATATCTGATAAACCACTGTGAATTGCACAATATCCAGTTGAACATAGGCATGTGGCCATGAATGAAAATTTACAGCTCAGGATGGAGCCTTTTATCTGTAAAGTGAATTTCTTTGCTTTTAGTGGGACTGCTGACACAACGCACAGGTCTGAAATCCTGAGGTGAGTGTGCACTGATGCACAGTAAGAGCAAACCAGGAATGGAGAGGATAGAAAACAGGGTTTTTTAAACAGAATATAGTACAAAACAACAGCCTGCAACTAAATAATACATGAAATAATTCCTCTTTTGAGATCTTTATTTTTATACAGGAGTGTTTTCTCCTCAATTTTGAGAAACAGAAGTTTCAACTTGTATCCTGGAGTCTACTAGGCTAAATAAGTCCAAATATTTTGTCCTCAAACAAAAAGTGTGTATTAATGTAGTTTTCTTTAATCAGTATTTTAAGATTTCAGAGTTTGAAAAGCAGATTTTTTCATAGCAGCAAGAACGAAACTGAACTTTAAATAAATATTTGCTAAGGTTTAGAGTATAGCAATAGCAGGGACAAAGAGCTCAGTTCTGACATTCACAGAACAAGCCTGATGTAACACAACAGACAAAACAGCATTTGCACATTACTTTGGTTATTCAAAGAGAGCAAAAACAAATATACACACACAAATAATTTGTGCAGTGTTCTTCAGATGAGGCCACGTAACTAAAAGTTCAGTAGGTTCGTGTTTTGGTTTTTTTTTCTTTTAAAAAACCCCCCAAACATTTGATTGACTGATTTATAATATTAAAATCTAGTGAAAACATACAAATGTTAAACATACTGTACCATTGCTCTTTTCCAAGGCTTGCATTGTGTCGGGATCCAAGGCAATGCTAACAAGCAACTCCATGTAGCTCTTGAAAGTCTCCTTCATAGCTCTTGTGTTCAAAAAGCGAGTAACAAGGGGAGCTGGAGGTACAACCTCTGAAAATGAATCAGGACAGAATGAATTTTTCTCCCTTAATACCCTGCAAAATAGTTGTGGTTTTCAAAACTGAAGGTTTCTCTCTTAAAACACAAGTGACACCTACTGGTACCCCAAGAGATTGAAACTCAATGAAGTCAAAAACAGGGGCAGACACCAAATGTGCTACAAATGGTTCAGGTCTTTTTTTTTTTTTTTTTTAAACTATCAGCATTTAGATTATAAATTTATGGAATTTACACATTTTTCTATTACTGTAGATTAAAGTCTAGAGAAAATTGATAATGAATAACTTCAGTCAAGTGAAGTGAAATGCCCCACGTGCAGGTTTCACGTCAATGCAACTACATCCCAAAACTGCAGAATATGAATTTGTCCATTAGAAAAAAAAAAAAAAAAATCCCAGAGCTCAAATATCACTTAGGAGCCTTCATACCATCGAAGCCAATCCCTCCTAATTTTTCAGCTCACCAAAAAAAAACCCCCCATGTAAACCAAATTTTACCAGAGGAGCAATGTAGGGCGTATTTGTGCTTATTCTGAGGAAGCTTTTATTTTTTTCACAGACAGCAATTTTAAACATGCACATGGGGTAGTCATTGCTTCTAATCAACACTCTGGAAGCTTTTTATAGGCTCCATGTCTGGCACCAGGGTTTTCAGTAATTTAGCCAGCAGGGCTGTTAAACTTCCATGGATAGACACATTTCTGTGGATGATTATCATCACAAAGTTACTTGAGATTTTTAATATGGACACAATTGTACAATTGGAAATAAACCAAAAGAACCCTGCAAAATGCACTGTGTACCTGCTACCACAGGAGGAATGTTATTTTTGACACGACATGCAGCTGGCAATGGAAAATTAAGGAAGAGACTCGTCCTTGAGATGTATTTAAAAAAAAGAAAAATAATCAAATCAGCTTCTCCTCCTGCAATTGTACCCGTCGTAGAAAGCAAGCAGTAAAAAGTATATTTATCTCACTGATAAACTACATTTAAGATAACTTCAGTGATGCTCACACACGAACAGCAAGCAAAAAGTTGTAAGGAACTCATTTTTCACGGCACTGCCAGATTTTAAATTTCCTTTCTAGTACAGAAAAATGTGCAAGGTCAAACAATGCCACTTTATAACACTCTTTTCATTCAAGTTCAAAGGGGCCCAGGTGCCACCAGTGGTATCTCACTCACCATCCTCTTCGCTCTGGGCCTCGGGGGAAGAATCAGACTGGGAAGATGAAAATTCTTCTTTCCACTTTTTCCTTTTCTTTGGTGGTGGTTCAGCCTTTACCTTTGGCTGTTTGGCTTTGGGTTTCACGGAAGAGACTTTTGTTGCTGTTGGTTTTGGGGTTGGTGGATCAGGGGGTTTGATGTTGCTGTTACTCGGTTTGCAGTGAATGGTTCTGCAATGTTATGAAGATGATCTTCATGAAAATAATTACCAAGCAAGTTTTGGCATTAATAAAAGAGTTATATTTTTATTAACCAGATTATATTCCCCATTTATATACTTACTTATATATACACTTACTTCACTGCCACCTGTAACTGGGAATCAGGTCACACACACTGTATTTTCCATATAATGCTTAACAATTATTCTCAGCTACCTATGATTAAATAATGTTCCAACTTTATAACTAGATAAACAGGCACAGAAATTTTAAATTGCCCAATGTCAGTAGAGTTTATGAGCCACGGGAGATTGGAGCTAATATTAAAATTGGCTATTTAATTGAAAAGAAAGCATAGTACTAACTAGTATATACTAGGAGAGAACAGTCACTGCAGCAATCCAGAAAAACATACCTAACTATTAAAGTCCTCAGGATACGAGAAAACAACACAAAAAAATTAAAATCATCACATCAGTGGGCTTTCGTGGCCAAAGATGACAGAAAAAATGGCACGTGGAACCCTGACACCTCCCAAATAAATTACTGTTGAAGAGATTCGAGGTAGGGAAGCCTTGACACGGCAGTAATTTATATCTGATTTCTTAAAACAAAAACAGACAGTTCTCAGTTTGCAACTCTGAGCAGAATTAACAATCCAAACAACATGGCAAAATGAAAAACAAATTGAAATAAAATACCTTGCTGACTGTACAGGCTTGATTCGTGGTTTTTTTGAGCACACTCTGACATATTCCTTTTTGTTTGCGTTTTCCACAAACTTCACATACACTCGTTTGTATTTTGTCTTTGCATCGCCAAAATACCCAAGATACTGCAAGAAAAAAGAAAAAAACCCAAACAAACCCCCCCCACACAAGTGTTTCTATTAAATAAAATTAGTCAGTTTAACAATTGAAAAAATCAATACCAAAGAAAAAAAAGTCAGTTTAAAAAATAAAAGGCTTTACATACAAAGATATGCTATTCAACAGCATTAATATAAGAAAAATTCTCCATCAGATTTCCAGATAATATTTAAAATTAAGGAAAATTAGGCCAGAGGTACTGGCCTACTAACCCCCCCACCTCAAGGATGACTGCCAAGAATGTATGCCAGAATCATATTTGAGTTTGTTTCCTAGATTTCCATTAAGGAAATCAGCTCCCACGGGGCTGGATAAGGAATTTTTGAAGACTCACACTGTTAGTAGCAGCAAACTCCCTTTGTCCGTCTCGCACTTCAGGAACAAACTTTTGCAGCAAAGCCTTCTGTACTTTCCAGATAGCTGGAGGCTCCTTTCCTGTTTGCAAAGCAACCTGTAAGAACATAAAATTATTTGCTAAAAACAGTGCTTATTTTGCTTCCCAAAATGTGTTAGTGGGCTGTGTTTTTGGAGGAAGTTAACTAGGATAAAATTGAAATACCTACTTCGAAATTTCAAACCCTGTTTGCATCAAGACAAGTTTGTAATTATTATCTTTAATGAGAATTCTCTGTAGATCCTACACAAAATGACTAATTCAAATAAACTCCCTCTGGAAAACATATATTGGTTATATTTGGTTACTTTTTCACGACTGTTCAACTAACTAAAATAAAACCTGAAATTTCAAAATATATGTCCTAGCATATTTAATCCATTTTATAAGTGACAAGGGAATATCTAAAACTGATAGCATTTGTCTTATGTGACAAAACTACATGAATTAATTTAAAACTGCAACTCACAAAAGGATGAACACATAGACAAATAATCCAAAAGTATCAGGAATTTTCTAAGAGTAAGAATATTGCTGGCTATGATAGCCCCCAGAGGAAAGGTAAACACGCAGAAGAATTTAAAATGGAGAAGCAACAAAACCAAACCGAAACCAGAAATCAAAGACAAAATGGAAATTCACATAAACTCAGGTGAAGAGCTGTACTGGTTGCTTGGGGAAGCCTTTTCTTGTTGGAATACCAAGCAGAACTTCTTAAAAAAACACAAAGCAAAAGTCCAAAAGTCATTTCCTCAATACCTTACACTTGAAAGTCTAGTCCTACCTTCTTAACAAAGAAAGAAAGAAAAAAAGGTAGTCAACTGCCCGTGAAAAATTTATGCTTTTTAATATTCAAACAGGCAATTCCAAGTTCTAACAGAGGTTACCAGCAAGCAGATTTACTTTCCCATGCATGGAGCATAAAATGGGTCATGTACATCCAAAACATACTGGCAATCTGCACTAGAAACACACCTTTAAGGCATTTTGGCAGCAGTCGGGGAATATTAGAATAGAAACAGAAAACCAATATGCAGCCTCTCCCCTCTTGCCAGTTTGTTGAGGTTGAATTCATACACAGGATTTTTCATGATGTTTTTTCCCCCCCTCTCCCTGCAAGTATTCAGATTACCTTTAGTGTCTCTATATCTTCAATCTTCACCACGAACTCATCCCGTTCTCTGTACATGCCCTCTCCTCCGCTGTCCGTGTTCTCCTCGTCAGTGCAGCCCTCTATCGCAACGGCCTCCTGCGCTTTTGCCAGCTGTTCTGAAGTCACAGCATCCTGCTGAGCTGCTCTTAAGGGGTCAGCCGGATTCACTTTCTCCTGCACACTGCCTACAGGGGCAGTTGTCTGGGGAGATTCCTGCTTTATTACAGCAGTAGTGGCGGTGGCAGCAGCAGTGACAACTGTCCCCTTTTCAGTTTCTGAGGGGAAAAATCCATATTTTGGTTAAACAAAGTTATCAAGGGTTAGCAGTGTAAAATGGGAACTAGATTTTTCTTTTTTTTTGCCTGTTACAATATATATTAAAAGCAACTATTCTAGGGAAAACACCCATTCTTGGAGTTAAAATAGAAGCGGTATCTTGGCCACAACAAAACCTTAAACAAAACCAAAAACACTGTAGCTAAATACCTCTGTTTGTATTAAACTGCTGCATCTGTCAGCATCTGGGATTAACACAGATGAATGCTTTAGAAAACAACTTGACAGCTACAGACAGATCACCGGGAAATACTGCTGTACTTTGTGGCAATAAGCAAGCACAACAGTAAAGGTCACAGCACCGAATCCTGGTTCCAGTCTGCTGATAAGTTAAGTCTTCTTAAATTGGATTACAGAAAGGGAAATATACATGTAATAGTAAAAAGCATTTTCTGAATGACTTTTGGATGTTTATCATTCATATCTTCTGGTGACGGAACTGGAAGTTCCAGATTAAAACTTTGGCAATATCCTAATGGCTTTTAATATTAACAGAGGTGAGCAATGAGGACTGATGATACAAAACAAAGGGAAAGAACATTCTTCTCCTCCTCTATTCCAAAGAGCCAAAGGAAAGTCCCACCTTTCAAAATTATTATTCTTTCCCACCTGAAAAAAATTAGAATCCTTTTTAGATATTACTTCATAGTCTTCTACACGTATTAGTTTTAACAATGACTTGCTGATCTAAAAGAAATCAAGTTGTATTTTCTCTAAGACAATTACTAATCACTTAGGAAACTCAAAATAACAATTTTACAGTTTTGTTACAAGCACTGCTAATTGTTGACTCTTTCACTCCAAAAATTATTAAAAAAGACAACGTAACAAATTTTAACAGAAGTCACTTTGAACAAAAGATTTCCATGTCAAAATTAACGTGTCAATACAAAAGCTATACACCAAATATCTGAAGATTCATTACATCCATTCAGTAGAATTGTTAAGCCACGAAATACGTTCTTCTGGACATATCAACATCACATTATTGCAAATATGCTCTATTTCTTTGCCCAGTGAAAGCCATGCCAGCTTTAATTAGCCACAGCTTTATTAGTGCCCAAGTACAGTTACCCACTCTTCAGAACACCAGATAAAGACAAATGTGCTCTTTAATCCTATCAACAAAAGGCTGTGTTTTAGTATTTGCCTTTCTGCTCTTATTTGCAAAAACAAGACAGAAGAGGGAATTATTTGAAAACCTGCAAACCACCAGCAAGTAAGAAAGATGCTTAGCAATGACATCTTGTACAATGGATGAGCAGCCTTGGATACAACAAATCAGGAGGGTGAATTCAAGGAATGGGTGGTATAAATATCACATCCTTGTGGATAATAAAGGAGATACAGTAACACTGTAAAAGAAATGACTGCAAATAAAATGCTAATGGGAATTCCCACCCAACAAAAAAAAAGCCCTTGGAAATATTTCCTCTGGATGTTGTACAAGCAAAAATGGCTTATTAAAGTTAAGAGGCTCACACCATGGCACTGTCCACATTTTGGTTTTGGGGGAAGAACAACAGTCACTGATTGCTTGTTTAAAATACATGTTCAACTGAAAGACACAGGAGGAACTTCATCTTCTGTAGCAAACTTTCCAAAATGCATGAAGTTAACAATTCCATTTGTAGACCATAGAAATATCCACACAAGAATACAGAATAGTCATCAATATAAAGTATTGCTTAGCATATTGTGTATTGTGCAATATTTTCCCAGTATCTTTGGTCTAATTATTACAATTTTCAGTAAATCACATCACCCCTAGAGAAAAAAAAATCTCCCTCTCTTCTTTAATCTAAAAAGGGAAACCATTACTTCACTCTTATCTTGCTAAGAATCAGCCTATGGGTCACAGGTCCCAAGTCCTGAGAGGAGATAAAGGAATGTTTCATTTTCTCCCTGTGATTATTTTGGAAGACAATGGTATTTCTCTTGAGTTAGTACAGCTATGTGATTGGCTGGATAGTTTCTAATTGCTCATCAGAGGAAAAAAATAAACTTGACCGAAAGGGTCTATCTAGGCAAAAGCACGTTGCATGTTGAAAATACTTCAAAACAAACAGATGTAATACAAATGAAACTGAAAAGTGTGTGGAATTAGTTGTTGTTGCTGTCTGCCCCTCCCTGCCCAAAACAATCCTTCCCAGATTTTGTTCTTCTGCTAGCAATGTATTATCAACATGGAGGTGCAAACACCCCTGATTACTACGGCTGAAATCAAACTCAAGTGACTCCCACCTTGGACAAGCCCAGTTAAACCAGTGCTCAGTTTACAAGGGCCAAAGTTGTTCCATAAATGCATTTTGTGCAACTTTATCATCACAGAAAGTGCCATGTTTAGTTTAACCCTACCTAGGAAGAGCTTAATGCCTGCTGATGGCAATTGTTAATATGTTCTCTTGCTTGAATTTTTTTTAAAAATAGGTTTAGAACCTCTGACACGATGGTTTGTTGAGGTTTCCAGATGAAAATCATATTTAGCATCCTAAGCCAGAAACAAAGATAACACACACATTATTCCAACTCCAGGCTAAAATAACTTCTTGGCATTAGAAGAGTCCTACTTAAATAACATGAAAAATTTTATTTACATATTTTCTAATTGTGAAAAACACTAGTTCAGTCCATAGCCAATACACTTTTTGAACAAAACTCTGAATTACGGCCAAAACCGAAACAAATCAAAACCTGTATCTGAAGACAGCTAAAAATTCTTAATTTTTTTTCCCCCATCAGCTACAGAAATCTCCTTCAACACACGCACTCGTAGTAACCATTTTACCTGATTTGATCTTCCTATCAGATGTGTCATCCAGGGCTGACAACGCAGTAGAGATGCTCTTCTGAAGGTCGTGGTTACCACCCACGGAATCATCTTCATCAGAAGAAAACGAAGGCAACGTTTCTAAATTTTTCTTAAGTTCTTCGTCAGCCTTTTTGGTCGGGCTTTCTCCACTGACCTCAGGAGCAGCTACAGGTGTGCTGCTGCTGCTGGCTGAGGCTTTGCAGAGGTCTGTGGGCAAGGGGCACGAACTATTTGTGTAACTGGTCGCCTAGTCCTGTTTGGCATTCGCACAGCTGGGGTGGAAAACTGTTGCCTAGGCCCGGACTTGAGAAAGTCTAAAAAAGATGCAATAAATCCCGTTTTGACCTCAGGCTGCTTTTCTTCAACTTCTTTAATTTTTTGCCTCATCCTTTCCTGATGTTGGTAGGTATCGTAACAGCTTTCAGAAACAGGAGAGGAGTACGTGAAGCATGAGTCGTTTCCTCTCGAATTCTGACGTTTACACTGCCCGCTTCTCTTTACCTGTTTCTGAATTGCACCGTCATCTTCTGCAGCATTTTTGTTTTGGCTCTTTCCTTTGCTTTTTTTCTTCTGGAGGTTCCCTTGAGCTAAATCCTGGCATTCTTCTTCAGTTCTGTTAATGGCTCCATCTCCGCTCTGGGGCACAGACAGCGGCTGCAATGGAACCTTTGACTGGTTACCTGCTACTGTACCATCATCACCACCCACATTAAAATCATTCTCTGAAGCAGCACTTTCTTCACTCAGGCTCCTACCACTTGAAACAAACTCTGTGTCTCTTGCATTCAGCGCACCATCGACAGGAGCATCGTTATCTTCTTCAGATTCATGACTGATGCTGGATTGTTTCTTAACTCGAACAGCCCCTTGTTCCTGCTCTTCCTGACCAGGGCCAAGGGTGGGAGAGGTCATTCTTGTCGGTACGTTTTGCTCAGAAGTTTCAATGTGCTGTTGATCCAGGTTCACAGTTTTTGTCTGTATTGCTGCCACTGGTGTAAGATTGAGAGTAATTTGGCCTCCGTTCAGAGAAATATTATTTCTGCTTGCTGGCTTTCCAACTACAGTAGGTGAGGCACTAAAAACAGAAGACACGTGTCTTACATCCAGTGATTGGAACTGTGCTTTGGACTCCTCACTGTTTTCAACAGTCTGGATTTCCTCTTCGTTAGAAGCCGATTTGGCAAAGTCAGATGGAGTCACTCCACAGGCTGCTGCTGTTGCTGCTAAGATGTCATCCACATTGGACAATATATTCCTCTCGTCACTGAGAAGTATGGACTCTGGGAAACATATTGAACTAAGAGAAACAAACTGATTTTTCGAGTCATGCTGATTTGTCTGAGTAAAATGATCTTTCGCTGTCAGATGCTGCTGTAGTGGTTTCGAAGGCTCAGAAATGTCCATTTTCATGACTTCTGAACTCTGACCGTGCAGCTGCTGCTGGGAATGATCCCCGTTACTTTGAATAATATGGCCATCCATCTGAAGGAAAGGATGTGTCACCTGCTGAGGACTCTGGATCCTTTGCACTTGCGGCGATGCCTTGGCCTGTCCCAAACCCGCCTGCAGTATCGACTGGTGAAGGATCTGCAGGTCGCAGGTCGACTCCAGCAGTACCTGTGCGCTGGGCAGACACAGCTGGTGGCCGTGTCTCAGGGCATGAGACTGCACCTGCGGTGCTGCACTGATGACCTGGCCCTGCTGGTCTGCAGTCTTGCTTTCGTGTACCTTGTGCATAAGAGAATGCTGCTGGTTCAGCTCCTTAGCGCTCACGGTCACCTGCGTCGTTCGCAGTAAATTCGCCGTCTTTTTCATGTCGTGGCTTAGGCTGCTGATGTGGCCGATGTGTTGGGAAAGCTGCTCCACAGAACCGGCCATTCTTTCATCTTTTTTTGTTCCCTGAAGAGCGAGTCCAACAACTTGATCCTCAAGGCGAGAGTTACTTCTGATGACACTTTGAGGGTATCTGTCGTTTGCTTTTGAGACCCTATATGTTGCATCCTGAGCATTGATTTCCTCCTCAGTGAGGCTTTGAGTGGAAGGTTCGAGAGCAGCTTGCTGTTGCAGTGCCTGCATCTCCTGCATTGATAACTCCTCCTCCTGTTTGGATGAGGCGTACAAGTTGGAGTCAGACTTCCTCTTCACGTAGGCCTTTGTTTCTGAGGAAGGCCTGCTGTTCTGCAGCGTCTGTGAATGAGCTGGGGATGCAAAAGGAGACTGGACAGAGGGCAAAAACTTCTGAGACTGTGGAGAGGAGGATTCTTGCGACTGAGAGTTCTGAGAAGAATGTAAAGAAATATAGCTTTGATTAGGACTCGAGGCTGGAAGGGTTTGTACCCGAGGAGAGGCGTTAAAGGAAAGTGAAGGCGATGTCAATGTTAAAGACTGCCCTGAAGAATAGCTTTCTGAAGGACTAACGGCTGATAAAACTTGTGATTGAGATGAAAAATTAACTTGGGACTGGGTAACTGGAGATAAACCCTGAGAGTGACTAGAAGAGTAGCTCTGAGACTGGCTGACTGAAGAAAGTTCCCTCATTTGCCCAGAGTAGTTGTCATTTGGAACTGAGGTCAATGCCTGTTCCTCTGAGGAGTAACTTAGAGTCTGACTGTCAGAAGTAATAGTTTGGGATTGCCCAGAAAAAGTCAATGTTTTATACAGTGAGGGCAGCTTCTCAACCTTGCTGGATGAGAAATCCTGTGAGTGACTGACAGGTGGCACATTCTGAGCCTGGCAGGACACGTAGTTTTGGGACTGACTGACCGACAGGAGGCTCGGGAGCTGCGCTGTAGAATAGATCTGTGCTTGGCCTGTGATGACAGAACTCTGGTTCTGTGCAGTTTTGGCATAGCTTTGTGTCTGCACAGTGGGAGCTACACTTTGAGGTTTGGGGGTCTTTGTGGACCCTGGAGGCTGCTTCATGGAACAGTTTTTCACTTTTGCCGTGGAAGCAGACGGAAAACCAGGTGATGGAATTGCAGATGTGTACGACTGAGCAAGTTCCACCGTGACTTGAGAAGTCTTCTGCTGTGGTCCTCCGTTGCTCACCTGAGTAACATCTCCGACCGGACTGCAGGATAACGCCGAGTGCCTGGGTGTATCCTGAAAATTAACTCCACTGCTACTCGTCAAATAGCTGTGTAAGGAATGCTGGGAAACAGCCAGCTGGGGCTGAACAGACTGAGTGCTGGAAGGCCGCTGATGGTGTTTAATGACGCTACATTCTCGCTGGAGCGCTCTGTCGATCGACGCCGCGGTGGAACCGGTGAAGACAGACGTGCTGTACGCCTGAGACACCTGCTGGGCTCCTCCCAGGGTCGAAGGCAACAAACTAAACTGAGGCTGCAGGAGATGGGGCGCGGACTCTTGAGCGGAGCGATATGTCGATGACTGGGGTGGGATGCTGGTACTTAACACAGAGCCGCCCAGGCGCTCGAATGTCAAAGCGGTGGGGACAGCGCCTTGCGAGGTTTTAATCTGTAATAAAGGATCATGGGTAGTTAAGAGACCGTTTGATGTAGCACTGAAAGTAGTATCTTGAAGAGTAAGAGAAGGGGTAGTGGCAAAGTTTCTACTGCTGAAAGTGTTGGGATGCTGATACGCTGATAGAGCGGATGTTGGTGGAAATGTTCCAGAGGTTGGCAAAGCTCCAGTAACAAATAGTTCTGTGGCTGTTGAGGAATGCATACCTGGAAAAAAAACAAAAAACAAAACAAGAAGGAAAAAAAGAGCATAAGGGAGCTTTACAAGTTACAGCACTCTGCACTTCTCTAAGTCATTTCACTGTAAGCTCTTACAGCATTTACAAACATAACGTTCTTCGGAATCACCACCCTTTAAATAAAAAACCACGCTAAGCGAGGCACTTTTTGTGGGCAATTTTTAAAATTGAAGTGCAGGTTTTTCTAAGAATTTCAAACTCTGTACCTGCAGTGAATTGCCAGGGGGAAAGCCTCATATCCTTAAGGGGCAAATTGTGTATGAAAAAATTGTACAAGATTAATTCTGCTTTGAAACTGAAGGTTCTTTATTAGTTTTTATTTCAGTTTAAGGAATTCATAGTGAACTGATCAAAAGCCCTGAACACCTTCAATACACAGTAAAAAGGCAAAATTACACCTCACCAAATGCAATACACACACAGTTAAAGGAGCAATCCCATCTCCTGCATTTACCCTCACCAGTACTTTTATAACTCACTTTATGCGAAACATTTCAGAGCCTACAGTGAAATAGCTAATGGTCTATACACTTGGCATTTAATTTTCTTAAAGGAGGGGTTTGGCTTTCAATACAAGCAATAAATACGATTTCCATGCTTTCCAAAGTGAGAGTCCAACATATCCACAGGCAGCAACTATCTGCACAGTGCAACAGCAACCATCCAACTGGAAAGTGTAATATTACTCATTTACATCCAGCCACTGGTATGACATCCTGTCTCAAACAAGACCTCTCAACAGAATATACTACTCCAGCTGAAACAGGAGTGTGAAACTGCCTTGCAAGCCTTCAGGCTTACAGCAGTGATCCATATCATTCAGAGCTTTTCACCCTGTAACCTGCAGGTATTGGTGAAGTTTGTGCACTGTTTCCAAAGTCTATGAAAAAAAAAACCAGTGAAGAAGACAAGTTTATTCCCAGAGAGGCTTCAAATTCTTGTAAAGGAATGAATTTCCATCGAGGAATTTACCCAGGTATGCAAATTAGACAACAAATAAAATCTCTGGTATAAATTGACTTTTTTCAATTCTTCTCCCATACTTAAAACAGATTTTAGCTTTGGATCATTTAAGAATAAATAAAAAACTCTCAGCAAGTAAAGCTTATTTTGAAAAAAAACCCTTCAGTTAAAAAAAAATATTTCATTTTAAAATACATGAACTTCTCTTAAACTCGTTGCAACTTAATCACACAATTGCTTTTGAAGGTTCAGGTGAGGCTGAGAAATAAATTCTTTGTTTCTCCCTTTCAGTTCAAGACAACTGATATGAAGAGATGCGATAGTGAAGGAATGCCAAGGTATTTTTCATTAGTCAACAATAAGGTCTTTCTGAGCAAGAAGGCATACACAGTGTTTTAATGCACTTTTTCCCCCTATTCTAAAAAACTGCAACATCATTTACAACTGGGTTCTCTTTCTTTCACTGAGCCCTACCACTAACATGAGGGTAAGGCCATCCAGAAGCAGCAAGGAACAGGAAAAATTTATACCTATTTTAACTGCAGATGTTAATTTCTCATCTGACCTGTATTTTCTCTTTCTCTTCCACAAATCTTCCTGCTATGCAGGTAATTTCTTGAACCAGACGAGAACCGGTCACAGAAGCACTAATATAGAACTGCTGGGTTTTATATTTTTACTTTCGTTGAGGGGCAGACAAAAGGTATGGCAAACCTAGTAAATTTTGTGCACACACTTCCACTACCCTAAGAAATCAGAACACTGATAACACAGCTCACAGATCAAAGGAACACTTGGTGGGACAATGTAACACACTGTTCCTCCTTTTTCCCTCAAAATCAACAGCTGAAGGGTTTGGAGAAGAACCCCAAAGTAAGAAACCTTTCTAAAGAAAGGTCACCTTGAAGAGTGAAGAGCTCTTGTTTTCCCTCATCAAAAAAAAAGGTCTGTACAAGACAAAGTTCTCAGAAGACACATGGAAGGATCCAGGGTTACGGAAAAGCAGCAAAAGTTATTAAAAGGACAACAGAAAGCTCAGAGAACTGGTAATATTGAAAAATGGGCTTACTGATGAGTTCTTAGTAATGAGTACTGAGAAGTCTCTCAATCACTGGTACCAACATCAAACCCGACCCACAGCAGTGTCCCCATTCTTCACAATTCACTGCCAGGAATTCTCTGCAATGGAGAGAATGCTAGGACGAAGAGAGAAAAAGGTTTCTTCCCAGCTGACATTCTGGTGTGAGGATGGCTCACCACAACTCGAAACACCCCTGATTATATTAAGATTTTCTGACAGGTTAACAGCATGTATCTTCATCCATGCTGCCCCATATCTGCTCTTGTCAATGGTGAGTAAAAAGCCACGTTGTCTATCCTCAACTTTTTTGAGCAGCTCTCCACAGAATGCAGCTGCTCGTTACACTTAACAGAGCGAGTGCAAACTGTCAGCTAAAGGACTGTTCCACTCTTCCTACCTTGTGCCTCCTCCCCAAATCAGAACAATCATACAGCTGCACTGAGACACGGATCAGATTGCTGATACAGAGGAAAGAAAACCATCCCACCAAAGGGAAAAAACCCCACTCAGACATTTTCTGTCAGCAGTGAATAGACCCGATTCACTGCACAGCTGCACAATCACTCCACAAGACTAACCATAACTTGAAGCAACCCACAGATGCAGTTGCAACACTTATCTTGGTGTGACTGCCTAGAGTGAGCTCAAAGTATGCAGTTTCCTGCTCTGCACAGAAGGCCTGACAGATGGGGGAGGTTTATAGAAGGCAGTCAGTCTGCCAAAAGAGATGGTCCATTTGTTTAGCTGTAGATTAGATCACTTAGTCCTGTGTGACAGGCACCTCAGACCTTTTTGAGAACACCTTGCCCGTTCCTTCTGTGTACAAAGGGGCCAAAGTTATCCACAGGCTTTTAGTAGTAATATCACAGAAGAACTATCATAGGGAACAGAGTTTGAGAATGAATGATCAGCTAGGATGTACAGGGAGTCTACCTGAACATGCTTATGATGATACTGAGACTAATCCCAAACAAAGTTGGGAGAATAAATTTGACTTGTTAGGCATCCTGTGCACCTAAATTCCTCCTAAACAAGCAGAACTTCTGCTCATATAATTCTTCTGCTAATATAATTTCATTGACTTTGATATTCTTAAATATCAAGATGTAAAAGAGGTAAGAAAACATGCAGCCTTTTCAGTCAGTCGGGACATTTTTGTCCCAAATTCTCCCAAACATTCAATATAACCATGACAAAGTTTTATTTCAAGATAAAATTTTCACCTGTCTGCCAGGAAGGAGCCCTGAATTGTGGTAAAAGGGTAGATCCTGAAGAGACTGCTTGAGCAGTACGAGACTCAATAGCAGAGAGAAAATTCATAACTGAAGAAGTTTCCTTAGTGTTACTTCCAGCACTGTGCATACTGGTATCAAATATTCCTGAAAGACCTGGATGATGGTGGGGGCAAATGAAACAAAACAGACAATTCAGGTGAAATTCCAAGAAGCTCCATCCAACAACAAGGATATACATTTGTAATTCACAAAAAAGGAGACATGTTATGAAACATTAGCACTGTTACTAAAGCACATTGATTTTTCTGTGTTTAACTCTTATACTGCTACAGCTGTAAACTGGAGCTATTAAATGCATGCCAAATATGATGCCTGAAACAGCATTTAGGTACACCAACAAAATTCTCCCTTCGTCTGAAGAGTCACTGTTCTGTTTTCACGTGAACTGGTAGAACATCCAGAATTCCTCCTGAAATGGGTTCATCTTCTCTGTATCACCCTTTGTGCAGGTTGTATAAGTCTGGACATCTCTGTGGGACTGGCACATGAAAAGGAGTTTGGGTTGCACTCCACAAACCCCATTACGTGTTTGTGACGTGTCCCATTGCTCAGACCTCTCCATAGCAGGGGGCTCAGTGGAAAGCCCTGCAGAGATCCAGAGTTGTGAGCAACTGAGATGACGTCCAGACTGCAGTTCTGACCCTCCCTTGTCCTGATCAAGGACCTGGCCGAGAGACTCCAGACTCCAGTCAGCACATGAGCTCAAACTTCTTTCTTTAAAACTGGGTTGCAAAGCCAGTATGAAGAGGTCATGCCCTGTCTCCTCCTGTCATGGAAACAGGATATCATCAGGATCAGGATCAAAGACAGATCCTGATGCAGATGTAACACAGCCTAACCTCCTGCTATACTTAAAATAAATGGTAACATTCCCCCAGCACTGCCTCAGTTTGCACGTGTAAGTACCAGCAGTAGCAAGTTCCAGCTCGCATCAGCTCTGCTGTTTGCTCTGGTCTGGAACAGGCAAGATTTCTGCTGCTGGCTTTGAGGCATGTTCAAGGTTTGAGCCTCGTGCATAGGCCCGAGCCTGAAAAGCTGTATTTTAAAGAACAAACACAGCTTCTTCAAAAGCCAACAAGTTACTAAGCATAACCTCCCTCTTACATTTTCCTTATTACTCATGGCATTTTGATCAAAGCTAACAGCTGTTAACTTTCTGCCACAAACTCAGGTCTTCTAATACCACCTGCTACCACCTGCACGACAAACTCCCCACGATTATAAAATCCATCAACTTCAATCTGAATGACTTAACAGTTGTGATTTCTTTTTTTCCTCTGTAGCTTTTTAAGCAGTATTCTCACGATAGGGACAGTTACCAGCAGGATGTTGTGTAGCAGAGTATCCAGGAAGCTGATGAGAAGCTGTGTATGTCTGTCTGTGAAGGTCTGTTTCTGAATGTGATGAATGTCCTCCTCCATAGCTTAAGCTAAGGGAGAAATGAAACATTATTAAACAAAGATACACAGCTATAGAAACAAAGATCAGTTATGAAATTCCAATCACAAGCCAAAACGTTACAGAATTAAAGGAGAGACGTAGTTGTGCTACAGCATCACTAAAAATGTTAAGCAGATATAAAAAGCACTATGAAACCTGACAAGCCAAAGGGGAGGAGAAAAAAACAAACCAACCTTACAAAAATCAAAGCTTCTAATGGAAAAGTTTATAATGGACTAGGTCAGAAAGACAGAGGTCTTCCTAGTTCAACTGCAAGAAACACTGGCTGGACACCTCTTGTAATGATTTACTGATGTAAAGTCTGCAAAGCAGATGACTGTGAATACAAGCCCACTTTAGCATTTCCACTTCTAATTCCATTAAAACTTACAGGACCTCATTTAATTCAAAGTCTGGAACAACTAGGAAGCTGTGGGAGCAATAGTCTTTTAACGATTTCGGTACCTTTGTGACAATTTAACAGAATTGATAGTGAAAGCACTACAGAGTGATAAATCCATCTTCAGCCCTCCCAGCATTAAATGTAAGTTAATGGTTCACAGCTTTTATTTACCATTTTTAAACGAGTCATCCAAATTAACGTGATGTTTTAATCAGGCTTAATGGAAGCAAACTAAAAATCTCCAGTGTCAGGGTCCATGCAAAAGCACCAATGCAGAAAATAAATAAATGCAATCTTAACATCAGGGACTTGCCAAAAGCCCTAATGATTTCCAATTCAGAAAGCAGAAAAGAGAGGGGGATGCAAAACAAAACCCCAAAGCTTTCAAGCTTCCACAGACTCAGGCCTGTATAGCACCTGTCAAATAGAAAACAAACTCAGGCCAGCACAACCAAGTGACCATTTATCTTCTTTTCTTCTTGTTTTCAGGCCGTTAGGTTCACAGGTAGCTGCTCCTTACTCCAGGGCACGGGTAGGATTGCTTGAAGTTCAAAATTCAGCTGTAAACAAATGCCAAAATAACCCAAACGACGAAACCCGCAGCCCTCCCCGCTGCCTGCTGTAAGGAGACTTATCCTCTTTCATCCCCTGGGATGAGGGGGCAGCCACTCTGCATCAGGGAAAAACTGAACACTCGATGCCAGGAATCATGACATCATGGGAAACTTTTACAGAAGACACCAAATAATGGGAAAACTGGCAACACTGCTGGATTTGCTTCGTTTCCATTAAGATGACGAGAGGAGGCAGATGAGCCTCCAAGAGCACTGCGACCTCCACACGCTCTGAACTGGTAGGAGCCTGTCTGAGTGGGACTTCCCCGCCCGAGATGCACAGCCAGGGGATGCATCTTCCACTTCAGCAATGCTCTGCAGTCAACATGCTAAAGAACGACCCCAAATCCTCTGGAAAAACAAAGAACCTCAGCCGCTGCTTCTCTCTGTGGCACTTTAACACCTTTCACAGCAATAACTGCGACTTAGAGAATTGCCAGCCCCAAATTCGGAGTCAGCACATCCACGTGCTTACGCTGTAGAGGACAGATCTCTGTGCAGTTCAGCACTGTGCATCAGCAACTGATTTCTGTTATTTGCTGACCGAAATCTCACCACTTGCATCATTGCTGTGGATTACACGACGCTGTAGGTTAATTTTTTTTATTATTATTTACAGAATTAAAACTTTTAATTCTTTCCAGACAAGAAAAATTGCAGGGGTGTTCTGCACTGCATGTAACAAAGCCAATTTAAGCGCAAGTATTTTCACAGGACAAAAAAAATAAATCTAAAGTTAAGGTGGTTTGGGGTTTCGGAGCAAACTTGCATAGGTAGGAAAAAACCAAACATAAAACTTAGGAGATGTGAAGTTTTCTTCAAGTTTATTTTTTAATAAATAAAAATACACTACATGAGGAAATAAGTGTCTAAGCTGAACCACGGCAGCAAACACAACGTTAGCAAGAATTACCTTCACCAAAACAAACGCTGATCTTGCAAAAACTTCCCTTGTGCAACAGAAATAGGTTTCACTTCGTTTTCCTTTCGAGTCCTCTTAAAGCATTCACCTGCATAAAAGCACGTGGTGCCAACTTCTCTTTCATACATTTTATGTATGAAACCATCCTGAAAATTAGGGAAACTGAAAAGTTCATTTGTTCTGGGGGAGCTTTGGCTGTTTTTTTTTTTTTTTTTATTTTATTATTATTTGTTTTGATGGGGTGGGAGGGGGGTGTGTGTTTGGTTGTTAAGGGATTTTTTTTTTAATTTGAATCTTTTACTTATTCTGGTTGTTTGGTGAAGGCTGTGATTAATTTCCCCCTCTTCACTCCTCTCCAATAACCACCTATGTTGTAAAGGGCAGGTACAGCACACATAGAGGCTACTCCACAGATTAAGAGCCACAAACCTGTAGATCAGAGGCTGAATGCTCTGAATGATAAAAAACACTTGATAAAAGAAACTCAGACAAAAACTTTGTAACAAGAAAGACTCTGAAATTAACGCTGGGATACAAAATAACCTCTAAATTTAGGAGCCAAGAAACATTGTTAATTACTAGAACCTCGAAATTCGAGTCCTGATGAGCGTTTTGGGAACACTCAAAGTATGTGATGGCTGGTTTTGTTTCTTTTTTTAATACCAACTCCCCAGTTAATGCAACCGCAACCTCAAAAACGAATCCGTCTTTCAATAAAAACTCTGTATTTATTTGAGCAGTTAATTGTTTATTGTATAATTACTGGTTGCTGGAATGTAGATCCTTATCTCCAAAAGCCTTGCATATATGCCTTCAGTTTACATAAGCTTATCCTAAACAAGCCCAGCAATCTGAAAGATTGCCGCCTTGGGGTTTCTTTTCATAAAATTCGGCTTTTCAACAGACCAACTTATACAGCATGTAATTTGCATATCAAAAAATACATTCACCGTGGCAAATAACCTTGTGGCTACCGAGCTCTTTGTGCCCTCCTTCTGAAGTTTGCCAGAAGTCCTCACTTGCACTGAAATGTCACGTTAGTCACTGAAGGGACATTCACATTACCCAGTACTGTGTTTGTTATCCTTATTTGCTACACGGTGTTCCAAAAACACTTGGCCCTTATCACTGATTATCACACCAGTTCCCACTTGTACTGTCACAGTGGAGCGATTAGTGCTAGAAAATAATACTAATTCGAAATACAAATTTAGGAAATAGTTCCCTACAAAGTATTTTTCATTGAGAAGTTCCATTCAATTTTAGTGGAATATTTAAGCGTCCTTTTAGAGATGTCCAATAAAGAATCATCATTATTGACTCAAGTGTTAATCTGTTTTTTTCACCTGCATTGGCTGGGCTAACAGAACACTGTTCCCTCTGCAGTAAACTTCTGGAAAAGAAATGTATAGTCTATGCACTTCATTGTTACTAAAGCACCTCAACCTTGATTTACAACCCCTTTTTGTTAGCCCAGATTAAGTCATTCCAGAATCCACTCTTCACATACCCGTTTGTGCTGCTATGCTCACCATAATTTATTTTCAAAGCATTCTTCAATCTTAATAATTTCATACAAAGCCAGGCCTCCATCTGCAAGAGGTTATTGGGTCCCACTGCACTCACCAACCTCCTCACCTGCCAAGACAATTACCAGGTTTGCACTTTGCACAAGTGATGGATGCATTTCTCAACTTCAAACTCAGATGGAAGCATCCCTCTTACATGGAAACAAAATTTAGCTGCAATAAAGACATATAAGTAAGTATTTTTATTTCTTTCACTTCCTTCAAATAGCCTTGCTCTCTTAGGTATCCATAGAGAAACAAAAAAACACCTTAAAAACAAGTATCTTAGTTCACTTAATACAAGAAGCATCATTACATGGAAAGGGGGCATTTTCATCTTCCTACTTTATTTTCCAGATAATTCTTCATTACAGCTTAGCAGTTTTTAAGGATTTTGATTGATTGTTATTTTGCTTTTGTGGGTTTGGGGTTTTTCTTTTTTTTTTTTTTTTTGTTTTGGTTTGTTGGGGTTATTTAAAGTTTTGCAACAGCAGTTATTCAAGAATTAGGTAAACTTATAATGCTTACATGAAAAACAGACCAGAGCTCTTCAGGAGCAAAGGATCCTTTTGGGTTGTTCTTAGGCACTTTTATCTTCTGCCTCTCATATAAAGGACAATTGCTAAAGCTCAGACACCTGGCAAAGGATTCTCTCTCCAAGCAGCTACTTCGCTGTGCAATAGCAAGTTCCAGTCAGAGAGCAAAAGCAAAGCCATAAAAACGACAAATGCACTTCTAAATATTGAAAACACCATTCTAAATATAAGATATAGAAACTGATATGCAGCTTATATCTCTTTCTGTCCATTATATTTGATTTTAAACATGTAAAGTGCAGTTCCAGCTTCTATTACGTGCTGGCAGGTTTGTAGTTAGAATTATTTTAGTAATAGATACAGCATTTATTATTTTTCTTAAACACTTATCTTTATTAATTTGCCTTTATTCAATCATCTCTTGGAGAAAGAATGGAAGAGTGTTACTCAGAAACATTATCTGAATTTAATACAGATGAAATGGGGGGTAAATGGCCCTTCAGCTGCCCACTGTAACAGCAAGAGTTCACAGTTTCAGCATCTGGGGTTCATCTGCAGCTCAGAATAAAATTAACATTTGAAAGAAAAGCTATAGGTAGATAACTTGATTCCAAAAATAGGTTTGTTCTTGTATTAAAAAAAAAAAAAAAAAAAAAAAAAAGCTACAACTCTAAGAAGTAGAAACATAAAGGACAGACGGAGTTGCCCAGGAAGAAAGTTGATAAGCTAATTAAATTCAATACTCTCAGTAACACCAAATCACTCCTGTCCAACACACTTCTGGAAGTTTAAAATCCCTTAAAGGCAACTGAAAATGCTTCAGAAATTCCAAAGGAAAAGAATGGAAAACAAACTCCTCAGCCCAGAGACTCGTTTCAGTGCAAAGGATTTTTTTAAATGTATACAATATGTGATTTTTCACCTCTATTTCCCAGACACACACTGGAGGGGAGCGGGAAGACACTGCAAGAACAAATTTTATCTGAAGCTTGAAAATGTTGGCAGGCTCAGGAAAAATAGGAAACCAGCCTACTCTCTGCATCTAATTTCCCTGATCCTCACATTAGATTATACAAGACAAAGCAAACCTTCATGTTTGAAGATTCCACTTGCATTTGCACAAGGAATATTTAACAGCCTAGACCAGTTACGGTGTCCAAGAGACAAAAGACAAAAACTGATTTGCTACTTGAAAAATAAAGTCTACCACGGAGAAATTAGAAGAAAAGTACCTCTAAAATAAATATGTTTTAAAAGGTACACATGGCACTCTTTTAAGAATAACACACAACTTCAGTAGTTGCCTAACCTGTTTTTGAACAATAGCAAGAAATAAACAGGTGTCAATATTTTCAAGTATTATTAACTACCTAATAATGTTATTTGTCAAGATACATGGCTTTTCACAAGATGGAAAATACAGAATATAATACTGAGGTATCTCAGTAAAACACACAAGAGTAGCATTTTATCAACAATCTCAGCTGTCTGTTGGTCGTGCCACGTTCTTCCCCTTTAATGCAATTACACACCACCCATCCAGGGCAGAATATATCACATTATAACACACCAAAGGCAACCACCCTTCACTCTTTCATTAAAGATGAAGCTACAACGTTAATTTCCCACTTCAATTCAAATGCAGAGCCTACCAAGAGCAGGGCTGAGACCGACACAATGTGGACTGAAGGTTGCCTGGAGCTACTTTGGAGAGGAAACACTCATTACTTCCTTGCTTTCTAGGAGTGGAGATAAGGAGCTTCTAAGAAATCGATTTTGAGGTAGAAAATTGCATGCAGGGAAACTGCCCGAGCGAACGAAAAGTTCACGCTGTTCCTGCGATTCTTCACCTCAATATATGTCGCATTTCAAAGGGAAAAAAAAAGAGATTTTATTGCTAAAAAGGTCCATCTCCCTTTTATTCCCACGTTAATGTGTCTGAACTCCTTATGCTTGATCCTTTGAAAAAATGAAAAGCCCAAAACCGCTTCAGGAAAGCCAAAATAGTCGTACTGGTACTTCAATACCTGAGTGCAAGTGCTGGCTTGTCTTATTAAGTAACCTGTGGAGTTCTTAATAACAGAGACATAATATAATTCTGCTTTCAAAAAAAAAATCAGTTAAACTACGTCTGGAAACCTCGTTTGTGAAAAGCAACATTCAGAGTTATTTATAAACTTCAACTTCAGCTACTATGGAGGGACTGGACAAACTACCTCATGCTCTTATTTTTTAAGGTGTACAGCCTAAATCAGCTTTTGGATGAGGTCATCTATGGCTGAAATGTAGGACATTTAACAAAATCATCTTTTTTCTCTCCTTTTTTTTTTCTTTTTTAATCAGAATTGGCAAATACTTCAACCACTTCTCTTGGCTTTGACAAAAAAAATCTCTGAAACCCAACCAAGGCAACCTTCTATCAGAAATTTTGCAGCTTATAAAAACTAACTAAAACTGAACCATTCTACAGCAATGCCAGTTTTGAGTTGCTGATGCACATATTAAGATTTCAAGGTCTAGAGAGGAGTTTTCAGTGCTCCTGCTCTGAATATTGAAACTTAACTTTGATGTCCTTATTAACTGAGTATCATCACTCTCCACATCTACACAGACACTGATATGTCCACATATTTATATTATAAAGTAGTGTCAGAAATAATTTTCAGGCATTTGTTTGTCAAGCAATGTTTTGGGGATTTTTACATCTTCCCTGACAGCTTCTACTCACGCCCTCCCTGCAGAAAAACGAGTACCCATTATGGTCTGAGTAGCTTACACCACAGAGAGATCTGCAATCTTATTTTCTTGGCTTTTGAGACACTGGATTATTTTGTCACTGCATTTATTTAATCCTCTTCTCTTACCTTTCCTCCATGAAAGAACTTTTTCTTTACCCAGCACGGAGAGAATAGCTGTGATTTTTTTAAATTAGCAATACTTCTCTCCTAGACCTTCACTCACAATTTGAAGAAGATTTTTGTAACAGGCAGTAATGGAAATCTAACAAACACTTTTTCTCCAATATGTGATGCCATTCTGCTTTCAAAAGCATACTTGGGAGATATTCAGAACTCTTCTCTAGATCATTCCAGTACTAATGGTTGAGCACACAGCATAATCCTCTATTACATTTGGCTGAGACACACACACAAAAAGATTTCATTACTTTTAGTAACAAAATTTTTATTTCAAAATATAAAAATCATCAGAGCATTATCTCAAGATGTGGCCTGGCCACATCAGTGTCTTATTAAAAATACAATTCATTTCAGCTATTG
Organism: Myiozetetes cayanensis; assembly: GCF_022539395.1. Taxonomy (NCBI): domain Eukaryota; kingdom Metazoa; phylum Chordata; class Aves; order Passeriformes; family Tyrannidae; genus Myiozetetes; species Myiozetetes cayanensis. The sequence continues at coordinate 58,696,824 of NW_026087853.1, forward strand.
AAATGCTTCTCAACCCTCACCCTCCCACAGCTATTACAGCGCTGTGTTTTGTGGCAGGCTTGGCTCTTACCTTTAGGCTACTATTGGAATACTTGATATCCCATTTCTTAATAAGCCCTTTTTTTGTCCAGTTATATGAGGGGAAAAAAAAAATGATGCTGAAGTTGAGATTTTTACCACAAAAGAGGTGCACAGAGTCCTTTACATTAAAGGAAGCATTACAGGGTGTCATTACCTAATTTCATGAGGAAAATTAGCATAGCCCTTGAATTTAGCTCTTACACCTCTTCATCCCAAAGCAGGTTTAAATTTGCATTTCTAACCTTATAAAGAGCTGCCACGTTGTCGCCAGTCACTATTTAGTTGACATGATCATGTGAACAACAGCTGCTTGTGAAAACCAGAGAAACTGCACTGTTCAAAAGTGCAGACAAATAGTTGCAGCTACATGGCATTTATTTTGAGATGGGAAAAACTTCACTATACGAAACAAATTCCTTGAATGTGCCCCAGGTCTTGATTTAAGATTTCCTGATGATCACGCAGATATCTAAACTAAATCGAGTGTTGAGATCAAAACACACATGCACTAAAAAAATATCCTTTAATTAGCGAAAAACCTGTATTCTCTTAAAAAGAATAACAAAAGGGGTGGGTTTGGGAGGGGAAAAGATGAAAATCCCACCTCTCTCCAGTGGTGCTGAGCATCAGTAACATCCAGGTCACCAATGCCAGCTACTGAAGGTAGCTGAGAGTCTGAAGGAGTTGGCTGATCACTCTTTTGCACAGCAAATGAGCAAATGTTCACATTCAAGAAAAACTTATTAGAAATCCCATTCTTGGCAGACCCAGCAGAGAACAATGAAACGGGAGGAACACGGGGATTGAAGGATTATTCACTGTCTAGCACTGGAATTTTTGACACGAGGACCAGAGAAGGTAAACAGGATGTGGTGTGGAGAGCGCTGAGCTGCCATGTTTCTGAAAGGGATTTCCTGGGCAGAAAGAAGAGCACCCTGGAACGTGCAGCACACACTGGTACATTCACTGTCACCACAGAACACCCTCCCAACTGCACACACACACACCCCACACAGGAGCTGTGGCCCTTTGTCTGGCGTGTTCTGGATTTCCAGCTGCTGCCAGACATCTGGAAACGCTCGCTGAAGAGCTAGAGCCCTCCATCTCTTCTCCCAGCAGGCTGCCAGGAGAGGAAAAAAAGAGGGCTATCTGCAGGGAAATCTAGGTGTATGACAGCCCCAAGTATAATTCCTACAGGCTTATTAAGGAATAAACGTTCCTTTGTATCCTCCTATGTAAACACTATTACTCTGAGATAAGGATGCCTAAGGGTGCCTTCTTCCTGCTGAGTGTAATTGGTTACACTTCTACAAGTCCCAAGCAAGCAACACAGGTAGGCATGTAGAGGGAAGATGAAAAAGAAGAACGGCAATGTGGGCAAATAAAAGCTTGCCTAAACATATGTATGTTCCTGCTGAATTGGAGTAAGAAACTCCCAAGCATGCAGAGATCCAGGAATAAGAGCTCCCTGCCACTGTTTGCTGGAGCCCACAGTCAGAAAGGTTCTGAGGATGCCAGAGTGTCCATGCACCCCCCAGGTCTGTCCAGAGCAATGAAACAAAAGAAGCAACGTCACAGGAGGTGAGACAACAGCAGAAGTAAACCCAAACCCCATGAAATCTGCCCAGTGAGACAAGTCAATCTAGTACTCAATAACCCAGTGCTCCATACTCTCGGAGAACATTTCTCTTTGCTTAACAATTCTAAGAATTTTCCCTTCCCTGTCACTCGCAGGGGACAGCAAGAAATGCTCTGCTGGAAAGGCTGAACTCTGCATGCTGCTCAAAGTTATTTTTGTCACCCTTTAGGCTGCTAAGGAAGGTTTGAAGTGAGAGTATTAATACGATGCCTTTTAACTGGGTTTTGTTTGTTTTGGTTTTTTTTTCCTTTGTTTGTTTCATGTATGGAATAGGCACTCACCATACAAAGTAACTTTTTGACATGCAGATTTGTGAATGCTTTGACAAAATACAACAAACAAAAATATCCAAGCAAATACACCCACTCTGTAAGAGCTCTGGTATTGTTTAGAATCAACGTAGTTCAGTCATAGGTGCTTTTTTACTGACAGGAATAAAGATTTTTCTAAAAACAACCTCCTTTCTGTGACAGCATTATGGCAGAATCAACAGCATCTCCAAGCAAAAATAAAAGGTGGGCAAAAGCACAGAAGAAACAAAAGGGCATAAGGTGAACACCTACAGTTAAAGTTAACAGGATGAAAGGTAAAATACATCTATGTGACTGAAGCACTTTTTGCACAGGTGGAATAATGAAACCCTCCCTTTCTTTCAGAACAAGGTATTCAGTAACCTGTGTTGAAGTTATTGCCTCTGTGGGAAAGGGCTCACATCCAAAATATCATTCCAGGTGATCTCAAGAGAGGCCAAGCACTCAGCTAAGAATGACACTAAGAATGACACTTACTGAGTGCTCCTGGTAGGGAAGCAGGTGGGATGTTCTTTGGATGTTTGGATGAACATCCCCTTTGGGTGGGATGTTCATTGAAGGCAGTGACACGGCAAGACCGAGCCCATCTACAACATGCCCAGGACCGCTGGGAGGAATCTCTGGCAAGGCCACACAGCTCACTCACTCCTTCCCTGCTCGTTCCCTGGTGCCACCCCTGGATCCCAGTCTGACAGCACAGGTAACACCAGCGCAGCTCTCCAGCTCAAGCCCTTCACTGTTTCGGCCAGGAGAGTTTCCTCGTGGATTAACAAACGAGCTCAGCTCCCCGTGCAGTTGCACAAACAGCAGAGCCAACACAGGGGAGGAGGAAGGGAGCCCCTTTCAGCAGCAGTGAGGCTGAGCAGCCAGTTCAGCCATCTCATGTAACTTCACCCTCAGACTAAGTTTCAGCTCGTTCCCCCTGCACGCTGTTCTGTGTCACCACTGCTCACTGCAGCAGAGACAGACACTGCTTGGAATGTTTCACATGAAGCTGGCATTAAATTAAATTAAATAAAGGGAGCAGCAGGTAATTCCAAACAAGCCTGTCTGGCTCATTTAGAAACTCTAGCAAAGATTTTGCAAGATGACCACACATCTGCACCTGGGAACAGCTTCTGGGACATGGAGCAAGGAAGCATTCAGCCTCTGTTCAATCTCTGACCTTCCCACAGCTGTGATCTCAGGGTGTGCTGAATGCAGGTTAAAACAAACCAAAAAAAAAAAAGAAAAAGAAAAAGAAAAGGAGACCAGCAAGTCCCTGTAAGGTATCTGTGCTACACCACGGATTGCTGGTGTTTATTTTGCATGTATAAATGTTTATAAATGTTTTAGATATAAACTACGACAGAAAGTTTGGTAAGATTTGAAACTGACCTACCTTTCTATATGTTTATTTAATCTTCCTGTGCCTTTTAATAGCAAATGTTCGAAGTACACTCCCAGATTACCAGCTTTCCTTCCAACATTTGAAATACTATGCCATAGGGAACTTTTTGTAGGATATGTGTTTAACGACAAACATTGGTTTCACCTCTCAGAACAATTTCATTTGATGACAGAAAATGTTCTGTTCTTTTCTAAAACACGCTGTCTGCACTTTTAGAGTTTCTATAGCTATGCAAAAATCCATTAGAATTTAAAATCGAGCCTTGACTAAATCACAATTATCATACAGCTGTTACAATAAGCATTAGTTTGACAGCTATGCAAAACCGAGTTAAAAGCCCATCATAACCGTTTATCACAAAAGTGTAAGTCCCCCATCTACGTAACTTTGCATATGAACTCTCGCTGTAATGAACTCATCATCTTAGATTTGCTGTTATGAACACAGACCACAATCCCCAAGTGCCAGTGCTATCTACTGCTAAGAACCATCTTGAAGTAAACTACATAAACCCCATGTGTTTGAGTGAGCCAGAAATGGACACAAGACCACTGGGCATAAAGAAACAAAGACCACGGCAGTCACCGTAAAATTCACAACACCAACAAAATAATTGTGACTGACTTTTAATCACACAGAGCAGGAGATCTGAGTCTTAGAGCTGTGGTAAAAGCCAAACAAGAACAGCGAGATCCCCCCACTTGTAAAAATCCTCTGAACGAAACCTCAAGTGAGACATAAACTAAACCAGAAACCTCATCCATTCCCACCTATTCCTATTTCTCTTTCCGAGCCATTACAAATCTCTCAAACTATTACACATTCACCTGTTTTCTGAATATTCTCTAGCAAATAACCAGTAAGCACGACACACCTTATCTGCTGTTGAATAGCTTCAGACTGCCCAGTTTCAGCACAGAAGCAAGGTTTTCCAGCAGCTACAGTAAAAGGGCAGAGTGGCAGTGCACCCATCAAACCATCCCAAATTCCTTGAGGATGCTGACAGCCTGTGTAAGAGGTGTGGGGGGAAGGGGAAAGCAGAAGGCAGGAGCATCCCCTTAGCCCCCTGCTACGGGGCTGTGTGGCTGCTCTGCCCCAAAATGCTCCTCATCAGGAGCAATCCCTGCTCAGTGAACAGGGCGATTCAGGTGACTTCCACCAGCTTCCATCCCCAATTCCCCATCTTCTCCTATGCCGTGGGAACGGTTACGTCACAGCAGGCCTGGTAGCAATGTCCTCATAACACTTCACCACACATTCCCCTTCAGTTGATAAGAACAGTGCCATTGCACAGACAAAACAGTGCCTGCAAGAAATAAGGAGCAGGATAAGAACCAGATGGCTGAAGTGAAGCGCAGGAAGACAGGAGCGACGCTGGTAGGGAGGAGAAATCATCCTGATGAGCTGAGACTGTGAACATGGCTCTCCACACAAAGGGAACCTAGCCTGCCACGACACAGCCTGCAACAGCCTAAAGATGACATGAAATTTGAATGAAATATTGTTATCTCTATCACCTAAAGGCTGAATTCTTTTCCAGCAAGTACCAGATGAACATGACACACGTTTTTTAATTTAACATCAGGCTAACGCAGCTTCAGCTGTTTAGATGACTACCTGTCAGCCACAATCAAAAACACCAGCTTGAAAAACGTGAAGTGATCTGTAACACAAGTCAAGAACACGGACAGCATATTCCCTCACAGTACATCTGTACCTTCACAATTCCCTTCCAGGCTGGTGCAAGCCTTGGCAGTGGTAGGAATCCCTCTCACATCCCAATCCCTCAGCAACTGGCTCCATCCATACAAAGACAAACGTTAGAGAGGAACCAAAACACCTATGCAAGCCCAGACTCTACTTAACACTTTGTCCAACAGGGTAAATTAATTCTTATTAAAATGACATGAGCTCCAAGAACCCAGGTCAGGAGAACTTGAAGCACAAAATATAATTCATAGTATTTGCCCTGTTCTTGCTACAGATAAAAAAAAAGTTTGAATGTTTCAGTCAACACACTATAAATGTATCATTCATCACCACCTACAAAGCCTTGAGATGAAACTTTAAAGAACCAAAGCAAGGTCTTCTTGACATTGTTCCCTGAAGCACAGCATAAATATTGTGAGATCATATATGGATGCAGTAAAACTAATTTGATTGGTATAGATAGGAGGCATTGATCCCATGAGCTTCTGCATGGTACTTGTCTTGGGACTTTTCTCCATGACATTTCAATTAAGGAATCCTCAAAATATACATTGAATAGCATTAATATAGCAGCTATTAAAAAGATTAAGGTTATGTTTTAAAACCAGGGTAATTTTTTTCTTTTAATATAGAAAAAAACCTCATCAAGCAGTCATACTTCTTCTAAGATCCCTCAGAAATCCACTTTTGCTTCTGCACCATATATTCTTAAATTACCTGGAAAATCCAAACCAGGATTAGATAGATGGCATGATCCTCAACAGATGATGAGAGCTGGCAAAAGCAACACAGAGAGGACATGTTGCTACGCTGGTTTTGGTGGAAGTAGTTAACAATTAGGAAGAAAAATTGGAAAGGATGATAGGAGACCTCGCTTTGCCAGGTAGTCAATTCTGCAGAGATACCGGCTAAGCAGCTTCATGGGGCAAGGGTTTGTCCAAAAAAACTACCCGTCCCTTGCAATTCCATGGGAAACAGGGAATCTAAAGTCTCACACCCCAGGGAGGTCCTATGATCTTCTTACTTAACATTGACTTAATTGCTTCTCAGACGCAATCTCCACAATTCAGGAAGGGTGACAATAAATTGGAGGGAATCTAAGAGAAAACTGGGAGAACAACTAATGTAGCAAAAAAAAAAATAAATTAAAATATCTGGTAACAAACTTCCAAAGATTATGCTTTTGTACTTAAGAAAAGTAAGTAAAGCAAGAAGTTAAGCAAAATTCCTAAGAAATCATCGTCAAGAAGTCACGATACATAATGGGATTTTCAGTGTCAATGGTCTATAAATAAGACTCAGTGGCCAGAAACTAGAGGTAGCCCTCTTCAGATCAGAAATCAGAAATAAAATACAAATCAGCGTATTTGTATACTTTACCAAGAATTGTGCTGAATTTTGCCTCATTGGAAATTTTTAACTGCACCTTCTAAAAGGTAAACTCTAGTTTCAAACACAGACTGGGGGGGAAATAAGTCCTATGGCCTGCATTATGAAGAGGTCACATTAGATGATTGCACCAGTCCTTTTGACTTGATAATCTATTAATCTTATCAGACACGTCTGACCACTTTCAGAACCAAATGCAAAGTCATCTATCCATAAGCGCACCTATTTTGACGGGGTATTTTTAGCCCCTGAGACTCTTTTACCTTTAAACGTCGCCGAGATGGGAACTGCGGATAAATCAAGCCACAGGCATTAAAAAAAAAAAAAAGGCAGGCGACAACGAAAAACCTCATCGCCCAGAAAACACTCCTTTTTAGCTGGCAGACTTACACAATCAAAAAAGCAACCCGAAGCCAATAAGATATCCTGTATTTTTCCCCCCCGCACTTCCCGGAACTTTTGCAGAACTCTCGGCGGGACCGAAGTTTTTTAGCTGAGAGGAGGCTCCGCACGCCCCGCAGGGAAGAGGCTCCGCGGGCTCCGCGGGGCCGGGCTCGGGGGATGCCGGCGCGGCCGCCGCCGTGCCCCGGCCGCGGGCAGCTTTGTTCGGGGGGCGGGCAGCGCCGGTGCCCGCGGCCCCGCGATCCCTCCGGCAGGGACGCGTGAACTCTTGAACCCGCGCCGCAGCCCGACGCGAGCCTCCGGGGCGGGGAGACCGCCCTGCCCGCCGCCACCGGGACAGCGGGGGCACAGCGCGGAGCCCCCGCCCGCCGGGACGCGGCCTCCCGCCCGCCCCACGCCGGCCCGGCCGCCACGGGCCCGCTCGCCCCCGCCCTGCCCTGCCCTGCCCTGCCCCGCCAGGCCGCCCTCGGCCAGGCCCCGGCGCGGTCCCCGGCCTTGCCCGCCGCGGACCCTCCTCACCTGGGCTTGAGGCTGCCGGCGCCGCGCTCGTAGGCCCAGGAGGCGGCGGGCGGCGCGGCGCCCGGGGCCAGGGGCTCGGCGAAGCCGGGGGTCGCGGGGTAGTTCCTGTCCATCATCGGGGCTCCGCGGGGAGGGGGGGCCCTGCGCGCAGGAGGGCGGCGGCGGCGGCGGGGACCGATCGGGGCGCGGCGGGGGAGCGGCGCCTCATGCGGGGCGGGCAGCGCCGCGGCCCCGAGCGGCCCCTGCGCTGCGCTGCGCTCCGCTCAGCGGCGGGCGGCGGGCGGAGCCGCGGGCGGCGGCGGCGGCGGGGGCTGCGCGGCCGCCGGCCCCATGTCGGGCTGCGCGTTCCCGGGACGCTCCTCCCCCGCCAGCGCACTGGGGCGCACGGAGCTCCGCGTCCGGGGGCAGGGAGGCCGCGGCGGAGGGGCCGCCGGGGCCGCCGCCAGCAGCGCCGGCGGGGGGAGCGGGAGCAGGAGGAGGAGCTGGAGGTCTGTGACTCGCGGCCCTGAGGGGGGAGCGCGGCGGCGGCGGCGGGAGCGGAGCGTGGCGGGGGGGCGGTGTAGCCGCCACCGGGGCGGGGTGGGGGCCGAAGGCGGGGACGGGCGGGGTGGCGGTGTCGGGGGAAGGCCGGTTCCTCGGCGGGGCGAAGCGAAGCGCTGGCGCTTTGTTGGAGCGGCCGGGGCGGGGCCATGTTGTTCCCGCGGAGGGGAAGCGCCGCCAGCCGCGGGCTCCGGGGCCGCCGCCGCCAAGATGGAGCCCGGCGGCCGCCCCATTGTGCGGCGGGTTGTGGGGCGGCAGGGCCGCTGTCACCGCCACCATCCCCGGGCGGGGACGCCGCTCCCCCGGCCCGGCCGCCTCCCCCTTCCCGCGGCGGGGCCCAGCGCCCTCCACCTCCGCTTTTATCTGTCTGTACGCTAGAGCTTTCCAAAAGACTCCAGGCATCCCCCCCCTCCATCAGTAAGTCGTTGCAGGCCTGGAGCTGGGATAAAATCGTATAATGGAATTACAGAACGGTGTGGGTTGGAAGGGACCTTAAAGGTCAGCCCGTTCCAACCCCCTGCCATGGGAAGGGACACGTTCCACTAACCCAGCTTGCTCAAAGGCCCCTCCAAGCTGGCCTCGAACACTTCCAGGGATGGGGCATCCGCAGCTTCACTGGGCAACCTGTTCCAGTGCCTCACCACCCTCACAGTTAAGAATCTGTTCTTAATATCTAACCCTATTTTCAGTTTAAAGCCTTGTCCTGTCATTGCATGCCCTTCTAAAATGTCCCTCTCCAAAAGTCAACTAACAGGAGAACAGTAAGAATGTCTATTTATTCTTTCTTTATTTCGGGCAGTCTAAGTTTAAATGGTAAAATGCCAGAGAGGTTCTAGAGGCCTACTTTAGACAGGACTGGCTAAAGCAGTTTATTTTTATTTAGAGCAGTGTAAGCCACCTGGTTTGCAGACAGTAAATTCCTGTATCTTCTGCTGTGTGCTCTTCAAAACAAAGCATAAAGGAAATGGGCACCAGCTGCACACAACAGGGTTAGGAGCAAGGGGGACATCAGGGGCATGGTGGATGAACTGTGTCTTGCTTTCCCTGCAGACTGAAGGTACGAGGGGCGAGATGAGCAGGAGGAATGTGCCTCAGAGGTAAAAATAAGGAATATGGTCTGGAAAAGAGGGTGACTGCACCTGAAGGCATTGCTCAGAACAGGAAGGTGTATGCTAATGAGTAAGTAAGCCTTTTGAAGGTTCAGTTTGTAGCACTCCAGGCAATGCTGAACCACAGACTGAAATGAATTCTGTAGCGAAATGCATTTAGAAACTTGGCTACAGTCAATCAGATACTAAAAAAAAAAAAAAAAAAATAAAAAGAGTTACAAAAAAATCTCAGCACTGGAATGAAAAAGTGGAGTGATCAACATTAAGTGAGAAAACAGAAAGGTAAGAGATGTTGGGAGGAAAAGCTGAGATTTTACTTTTCTTGTGCCTCGTTTCAAGAAGCAGCGAAGAAAACTACAGGAAGAAACACAGGCTGGGATGAGAAGGGAAGGGTAAGTGTGAAAGTCATCAGCGCTGAGGAAGGGAGAGAAGTCACCCAGAGGCCAGGGCAGAGGGTGGAGGGAGAAGCAGCAGCGAAGCCAGAAACCAGCAGAGTGAGTTTTCCTCGTGTTTGCATAAGCTAGCACCTGTATTGCTCGCAGCTGGAGCAGCCCATATGGGGGGTGGGAGACCTTCCTTCCCTGGGAAACGGGAGGATTGCTGTTTTACATATGAACGAGGCCTGATGACAGAAAATGACTCCAGTTGTATGCTAATGTCGAAGCGTTTACGCTGCTGATACTGTTGGAAGTACCATTTCCAGCGGGGAAGGACCCACAGTGTTTTATTTCCCTGCAGGATCTCCACTAATCTCCATTATATTAATACACTTGGAGTGCTTTGTTTTCCTCAAGTGGGCCTGAGAGGAGGGTGATAAATGGACCTAAGTGATACAAAATGCTGCAGTGTTTGGTTATCTGGAGTGAGCGTGTTGTGCTCCCAAATTTGGAACGATGTATTAATAAATTGTAAAACTGCTGGTGACTTGTTTGATTATTTGGTTTTTTTCCCTCTCAAGTAATGGCAACATGAACTTTAAAGGGCACCATAATGTTGTGTATTTTCATTACAGGATCTCTCTAAAGGGGAGGTGAAGGTGTGAACGAGGCTGTAAAATCACCTTAGATGAGAAATCACAGCAAGCAGAGGAACACACACAATTGGTTTAGATGGCTAGATGAACTCACTGTCAGTATGCCACAGACAGTGTTACCCTGAACATTGCTGGAGCAGATCCTTTTCCTGGTAATCAAATAGTGAAGCTGAGCGAAACAGAAATTGTGGCAGCTGTTGTAAAGTTTAATTTCTTTTACGTGGTTTTAATAGAGGTGGAGTAGACTGAAAACTTAATTGATAATGTCCATAACCATCAGATAAAGTCAGTTTATTCAGTGGTTTGTTTTCCCTGTGGATGAGACAAATCTGTTTGTCCCGAGACCAGCCCGTTTTCTCATTAAATGGATCCTCGCTGCTTGTTGCCATCCTCTGTCTAGGAAATCTTCCTGGAAGTGTGTGCATTTTATCTTTTTGTAACCTAGTGATATTTTGTAACACTGTTCTCTAAGACAGCGAAAAAGTCTGCTTAGAGTAAGTGCCTTTGCAGAATCCTGGTATCCAGGATACTTATAAACAGCTTTTTCTGAAAGATCTGTTGGGTGATAGAAAAATTCCTTTGCTAGATCCTGTTTATTAGGTATGTTACCTTAATGTGTGCATATTAAAAGGTGTGTTTAGAAGTTGCATTAGACATATTAATAATTCTGAATATTGAAAACACTTTGATTCCTGTCTTCATAAGGAATGCTTTTGTTTCAAGTGCAGCTGCCACTTGCTGTTTAGGAGCTGAGCTTTGGTGGGTTTAAATGTCTTCTGAAGTGTAGTTCATAACTGAGTGCCTAGAGCCAGTCATGGTAGTGTATGTGCTTCCCTCTCAAGTCAGGAATTTAATATAATAAATATATTTTGCTGAAACATAAGCTGATACAATTTTTCACTCCATTTAAGACCAAAATCTTAAATTGAAGCGCTGTAACACAGTCTGTGCAGCACACCAGCCTGGAGCAGTACTGAGTTTTGTGTTGCTCATTTTTTTCTCTAAATGAACCATCTCCACTTGGAAAAAATAAATCTTTTATAGAGTCAAGAATATCGTGTGATGGTTAGGAGACAGATTTAAGGACTTAAGGTAACAGTTTAATGGGAATCATCTACCTGAGGTCCGAGGAATGGTCTCCTCCTGGTGTGGTGTGGCAGCAGGGCTGGGCTGCCTCGGCTACTTGCTGACACCCAAAGGAGAAGGCCTTACTCTCCCTCCTTCCCTCCTCTCACTGCTGGTGATGAGGCCTGGCCACGAGGTGAGCAGTGAATTCGCCCCCCTGGCAAAAGCACGTTTACTGTTGGTTTTGTTTTGCCGGAGGTCACTCTAATGTAATTTTGCTGAGCTGAGTCAGCTCGCCTTTGCATGAAGTGAGCAATGAGAGCTGGCTCAGGGTGAGCAGTGGTGGTGTGCAGCTGGAAGGAGATGCCAGGGAAGAGCAGGGAACTTTTGATGATGAGATGTTGTTTATGCTCATGGTATATTCAATACAGAAATCTCTGGAGCCTGGGAGTGCTGGAGGAAATACCTCTGCAGACAGTGACTGGCTCCTCTGCCTGTTTGCCACCTCAGCCAGAATCAAGCCAGCTCTGATGCAGAACTGTGTTAGCTAATATACACAGCCCCTCAGGGAAACCTTCCTATTTTCCTCTTTCTCTTTAAATTATTTAATGTTACACAGTGCAGAATGGCCACGTTGCTTTTCGATGTTTAAAGTGACCGTATGCCAAATGAAATGCAGGATCAAACCAGTGGGGAGTTGGCAGTTTTCTGTGATTTGATCATCATTGAAGCAATATATCAATCGCAAATGCAGGCCCAGAATAGTGCTTCAGTTAATGATTGACATGGATTTATTTAATCTGTATCGAATTAATGAATTAATTATTTGGTTTGTAGTGTGCTATAGTTATTACTCGTGTTAACAGAAAAATTTGGGCCAGTGTTTGAGTGTGATTGAATGTTTTGTATGTTGTGTATCATAGAATCATCGAGTGGTTTGGGTTGGAGGGGACCTTAAAGATCATCCAGTTCCAACCTCCCTGCCATGGGAAGGGACACCTTCCATTAGACCACCTTGCTCAAAGCCCCATCCAACCTGGCCTTGAACACTTCCAGGGGCAGGGCATCCACATCTTCTCTGGGCAACCTGTTCCAGTGCCTCACTACCCTCACACCATAACAGGTGATGCCTGGTTTTGGTCTTGTTCTGGCTCTTTCTTTGTGTTTAAGTCAAAATGTTGTGGGGTGTTTTTTTTTTTTTTTTTTTTTTCCCTTTAAGAGGCTTTCAGCTAAATCAGTAAACTGGGCTTTGCAATGAAATTCTTAACAAAATGCTTCAGGGCAATTTTCGATGGGCTGAAAAGAATCATGGAAGAATAGTCAGAGGCACATGCTGGCTCAGCAGCTTCAGCTGCTGTTGATGGAAGAGAGTGGTTAAAGGCAGAGCGTGCAGTTAATGGTGCAAGTCTGAGATTACAGCTTGGTTGTTGAAAGTGGACAAAAAGGATTGTGTTTCAGTTCATAATAATACTTTATTTTGGAACTATCACGGTATCATGAATGGTTCACTAACATACACAAACATCTTGGTGGTTAGTTTTCAGTGGCTAACCATTTGTCAACAAAAGCTCTAGAAATAAGCTTAACAAATAACCTTGTGCTGAGAATGAGCCTTCACAATTGTTTGGAAGTAGTGTTTCAGAGACTTGAGGATGTTCTTTTTTGAAAACGAATGTTTCAAAGATAAAACATTCAAAAAACTTGAACATGTCTAATCAGATGAACTTTGGAGAAGTTCTGGCCAAAACTGAGCTGGGTCTGATGCATTAACAAATTGTGAAAAGTGCACAAAATGAAATTTCTGCAGTGCCTGTCTCAGCTGAATGCTGATGGGTGGCAGACATCCCCTTACAGATCCTGGATGCAGCACCTTTGAGGAAGCTCTGTCTGTGCTGCCAGGCTACCTGAGCAGGAATGGGTAAGTAGATCAGATAGGCAGTAATAACATCAGTCTTGGTTAGGCCTGTTATTAATCACTGGCTGTGTTGTTTGTTGTTGTAATTGTGATTCTGACCAAAGCAGAAAATTGCAGTTGCTTAACAGATTAGATTTTGCATTTAATTTGGCACATGGCCTCTTTAAACATAAAGCCAGGCATTAAGGAATGTGTAAATAGGGAAGAAAGTGCTGCCTCTCAAAGAACACGCTCGATCTTGGAGCCTCACAGCAAATACTCTCTTTCTTTGCATTTCTTCACTTCTATTAGTCTGGTCATTTATTTGATAACTTAAGTACGTGTGCAAACAAATGAAGCAAAATCTTCAGTGTTCATTCTGTTGAGCTGGAGTTGATCTGTGAAATCGTGGTACATCTGACGTGACTCGGGATGACTGAGGCTCAGTGCAGCGATGAGCTGGAAGGCCTGATCTCCTTCCCATTCCCAATCCTCCTCTGGTTGTGTGGTTTCACGCCTTCCAAGGTGCCTCCACTGGCCCTTGTGTTGTCTCAACTCACCCACTCTTGGGAAAGCTGTCCATGTTTTTGCTGGATGATTTACGAAGGGATGTTGTAAGCACCAGAACTGGTATAAGGTGAGTGGGAGAAACGTGCAGTGGGGTATAGGAAAAAGAAAACTTAAGTAAAACCTTTGCTCTTGAATAAACTCATAATTTTAACAGGGAGTATTTTATTGTAACTCTTACTAGATGTTTTCCTTTGTCTCATATCCATGCTGGTTATTTAACAATAAATACTGGATGTTTGTGTATTCGGTACTTAGGAGTTGCTGATCTTTAGAGAAATTAAACTGAAGCTGCTTGAACTACCTGAGTGATCACAGGTGTTTCCTATTTCCTAAATGCAGTAGCACTGTATCAGGAATTTTTAAATCTGTTACAAGGCCGTTTCAAAACTTATATTTAATTGTAACAGTTTCTACACCAAAATATTTTACCTGACGTTTTTCTGAAGTCTGGCTGCTCCCTTTTAAGTGTGAGCCTCTGGAGGCTCCCAGAATGTAGGCAGCAAGATGCCTTTTGTTTCAGTGTTTTATTTAGTCTGGGTGCTGTGGAAAAAAGTAGGAGTGGAAGAAGGAACTGTTTTCCCAAGACTTCTAATGGGAGTGAAGCATCTATGCCATCAGCTGTATTTCAAGTATCAATCCAGTTGACTGATTAAAGAGATTCAGTGAATGTTCAAATATATGAGGAGATTGTGGTATCCTGTGGGGAGTTTTAACCAGCTAGCTCAGCTCAGCTCAGCTCAGCTCATCCTGTGTGGCTGGGAGAAAAAGCATAAATTTGAGTATTATTTTCCAGAGGGCAAATCAGGAGTGATTAATTTGGTGTAATTCGCTGTGCTCCAGTATTTGCTCTGTGCAGTTGCCCTCATCTGTCCTTCCTGCCTCTCTGGAGAGGTTCATTCTCACTGCACCACATATACCTCCACTTCAGAATGAAATCATCACTACCATGAGGCACCCTCATGGTAAATAAATATCTCCTTATATCTAGTCTACATCTACCCTCTTTTGGTTTAAAATCATTACTGCTTCTCCTGCTACAACAGGCCCTGCTAATAAGTTTGTCCCCATCTTTCTTGTAAGTACTTCAAGAAGAGGGCATGTAAAGAAATCAAAAAGGTTGTCAGAGGGGTTTTCTTATTTTTTATCATAGGCTAAATTAGCATCTTCTCTTTTGCTGTGATTAGCTTGTATAAATATTTATTTGGAAATTGTTGTACAAAATACCATAGAGACTAGCAGAGTTTAAAATGCTGCTGCCCCTCACCCAACAAAATGACAGTACTCAACATCAAAGTGAGAATTAAATATAACCAGTGCGTTCAAAAAGTTCTGACAGATAAGTAGAAGGAAATATGCTCATAAGATTAATTAACAACTGTCTGTACAGTTCAGAAATGAGTGGAAACAGTCAAAAATTACCACCTGAATAAAGAGCAGGGTATTTGGGAAGACCTGCTTAAGATTTCTGAGAGGCAAATACATCCAAGTTCTTGATTGTGGAAATGACAGTCATAAATCTGTATCTGACAGGAATTAATTGGAAGACATTTACAGTACAGAAAGAGTATTCTTGAGGTGTTTGAAAAATGGCTTTTAAACCTGCAATTTCCTTCCTGTTCTCTACACCCCTGAAACAAGTGAGGATTTCAGCAGTAAAACTTGTTGGCAGGTGGATAGAAATTGTGGGTAGAAAAGTTTGTTTTGTTGGGGGTGTTTTGCTTTTTATTACCTTGATTGTTCATTTAAAGCTTTAAACAGTGTTGAGAATAGCCTGATAATTAATGCATCTTATTCACAGCTGGTAATCTGAGGAGTGATAAGGAATTTTGCTATGCTTTCCAAATTTGAAATATAACTTTGAAGGGCAGATCAGCCTCAAACATTCTAGTTAATATGAGCAGGCATTGTTGTAACAATAGAATACTCTAAGATGGGTTTGGCAACAACATTGTGGTAAATAATTTGGCAGAGCATTATACTTTTTATTACCTGAAATAATCAGTTATCTCATTTTTTTTTGCTCCAATTCCAGTTCAGCTGAAGCCAATAAAAAGCTTCGTAGACTTTGACAGGACCTGAATCGAATGCCTCATGACTCGCATTTCAATGAACTGTGGTGAGGTAGTTCAATTCCACGTGGTACTTTGGTTTTGCAGTTCTAATGAATTCACAAAAACCCCAACAAAAACACCCCAAAACCTATACCTGCATAATGCTTATGATACTATTCATCAGAGGATTTGATAAATCAGATAGGAGGCCTTCCTATTGTTGCAGCAATAAACTTTCAGTAGATTTATTTTTCAGCTGACAAAGCCAGAGATCACTTTTGTGACTCTCCGTTATTTGCTCTAATTAATCAACTTTCCCTCTGCTCATCCTGTTGAATCACAAGTTCTAAAAAGAGACAAGATATAAGGTAAGAGTGTCTCAGTCAGTGTATGAAAGGAGAAAACCAAACTCAACCCAAACAACTGCTGCTCAAAGGCATTTTCTCCCTCTACAAGGAGAGGTAAGATTACACTGTATTCAACTAAATTTTAACACTTTGCTCCTTATTTATAATAGGTGGAATGTGTCTTGCAAATTGTCATGTTACTTGTGATTAAATTGGATTCTGCACCATTTCTGTAGTGTGTTGAAAACATGACTTTGCCAGATGGTAACTGTGGTTAAGAATTAAAGAATCTCTGAACTCTTTCTTGCAGGCCCTGTGAAATCCCTTTCCTTGCAAGTCTTCCTATCACTTCCATTAGATTAGTAATTTTTGAGTCCCAGGGAAAAAATCTAGAGGTAAGTGTCCTCTAGAGCTGAAAATGCACATTCACAAATTTAAAAACTGTTCCCTAAATGAAAGGGAACTATGGGAGAATATTTTTGCAAGCTTTTAATTCCATGGCGTCATCATAACCTTGTCTTTCACTTATCAAAATACCTCAGACGGTTCAGTGATTTCAGCCTCACAGAATAGTAACCTCCAAGAACTCCAAAATGATTTTACAAGTAGGGTGAAAGGGAATTCTCTCAACAAGAAAGAAGCTGCAAAGATCTTTGTGACTTGTCAAAAGCCAAATCTGATGCTGAAGTTTTATGAATGAGAACACCACTGTCCACTGGCATCAGCTGTTTGGTGTGTTTTTCAGAGGGTGAGACCTCCTTGTCTAGCATTGTCAATGTAACCTCTTTATATTCCAAGATTTGGAACGTTTTCTTACTTGCAAAAGCATTTAAAAATCTCAGACCAATCCTCTGCATCTCACTTAACACCACTGTAGGTTCTAACGTCTTAAAAACCATAAAATCCAGTGAAAATGTTACATAGAAAGATCCAGCCTTTATTAAAGTGCATTTTAGGCACCAAATTAAAATATAATTTGATCTAATGAAGGGGGAAAAAAGGGGACTTGTTTCTTCTTAAAAAAACTTCCTAGCATGTGTGTAACTGTATAGCCACTGTCCAAACCCCAGCCCAACATGTTTCCTGTGAGATCCTTGGATGTGGTTTCCTGGGGCAGGGAGGGGAAGGGACACAAGTGTTGGTCAGCAACTTGTTCAGCAAGATCTGAAAGCCACAGACTGCTGGGGGTTGATATTTTAGCAAGATGTCAAACTAATGGTGTCCACAACCATAGACACAGAAACTGTGTTGATACAGTTAATCAGTAATTCCCTGAAGTCCTCGACTAGTGCTCTGTGGATACTGGTTATTGATCTAATACAATGTTTGATTCTACTTAAAAGATATTTTGTCATCCCATTAGTGCAATAGACACTTATCAACGGACTTTGATTTGAAAATTAAATGTCTTTTTCAACATTTTAGTTTTTTAAACTACGAAAGAAACACTAGCTGGGAAACCTGGGTAGTTTTTTTATCCAGGGACAAATCTCTAGCTCTTTGCTTAACATGCCCTGACCCACAGTACTCTACTTAATTCTCTTTGACCTGGTATTTACTGTTGAACATCAAAACCATCTGACACAAATATACTTTGTCTGAAGGGGTAGCGTGCCATGAAATTAATGGTTCCTTCTGATCCAAAATTATAAACACAAAAATACAACAAATTAGCAATGTCTAAAATAAACCAGTGTAATCCAGATCAAGTCATGAAATCATTTTCACACTCAAATCTGTTATTAGAACGAATAGAAAATTCACACAGCAAGGAAGTGAACACGTGGACTTTAAACCAACAAAGTAGACTTCTTATGGTGGCTTGAAGTCACAAAAAATTGCTAGTGTCAATAAGAGCAATTAAAATACTGTTCCTTCCGAAGAGGAAAAAAAAGATGAAACTATTAATGAAACATCAATAGTTTGATGGGATGGCTCAAAGTGCATATGGAAGAGGGCAGCAGTCCCAGCCTTGCTCTGTATGCACTGCCCCCTCTCAGCACAGTGGCTTTGTGCAAAGAACAGCCCTGCAGCCTCTGCAGCAGGTGAGCTCCTTTCCCAAATGGGAACTCCACTCGTTCCTCGTTATCCTGAAGATCTTTCCCGTTTCTGTAAGGCATCTTGCAATATGCAAGGGAACACACACTTCTCCAAATGTATGTGATGCTTCAGTAATCCCCCCTCAGCCCAGAAGGAGGTTTGTGATTAGGGGGCAGGAAGGGACATCGACTTTCTGAACACCCACGTCCCCCTGGGGGGCCCTGGGTAAGGGGGGGGTGGCACGTTGTGCTGTCCGTCTGAAGCCACTGCCTGCTCGTAAGTGGGCAGTCCTGAATCATCAGTTCTGGGAGGAAGTGGGTTTAAAGAAAACTCCTCGTGCCTTCTGAAGATGTTGGCTGAGCCACGTCGTCTGCTCCCGACGTAATCCAAGTACCTGCACAAAGGTAACGGCATAATAAGTGGCAACTTCTGTTTCAAAGGGAAGAAAGAATATAAAGTCCTTATCATAAAATAAACAAAAAAACAAACCAACCCAAAAAAACTCCCCACCAAAAACCCACATCAGAGGGAAAAAACATGCCTTCAGTGATCATAAAGCCAAATACTCTCTCCAAACCACAGGGTAAGAATAATAGCTCAGTAATGTGAAATTTATAAGGAAGAGGAAGCACAGAATCCTCTTACATTCCTTTCAAGTTTAGGATAAAGGAACAAGCAGGAATAGAGAACTGGTAAAGGGGAATTTCCTCCAAACTACTCCATCTCACATCTGAGGTTGACTGTGTGCCATGAAAGGCATTCATCCTATGAGACTTTCCACTGCAGGCCCCAATCTAGTAAAATAATTCCATCTTTTTAGTAAGAATATTTTGGAACCAAGAAACACACACACACAAAAAAGCAAAGCCAAAGGTTTGGGTGTGCAAGCATCAAGGTTTTGTGCTATTAACTTCAGCAGAAGTACTGCTAGTGCTCACCTAACTTGGCTTGCAGGCAAGTACAAATGAGAACTCCCATGAGATTCTCTGAGAATGCAGTTAGACCAACCCACACTGATTTTTAAATTCCACTGTTAAGCAAGAGTTTGTTTTGGGGTGTGTTTGCTTTTTGTTTGGTTTTGTTTGTTTGTTTGTTATTTTTTTAAAAGCAGTGAAATTCCTTACCCTGGAGGTTGCCTTGATTTGCATCTGCTTTTGCAGCAGTAGAAGACAATCAGTGCAATTATAACCAACAGTACTCCAGCAGCAACGAGACTGATGAGAAGTCCTGTGACATTGATCTTTTGTAGTGTCTCATCTCCTGAAGAGAAAACATTGTTTATTTTCATTACGTATTCTTTCCATCTACCCAGTTTGCACTGTGAAATGCTGCTTGAGATGTCCATCTTCTAACGCTTTCCAAGTATTACTTCACGTGCTTTTGACCTTGATCAGGCTGTAGATACCAGTTTTTCATTAAACATCTGGCATCAGACTACTCTGAGCCTAATTCAGACTGTTATATTACTGTTAAAGACATGGGAGGGAGAGCAAACAAAATAAAACCACGGAAAGCAGCCACAGAATTATTACAAAGTTTACCAATTGTGCAATAAAGAAATGGCCGTGAAAATTATATTGTTTTTACCTACAGAGTTATAATGGATCCCATTCTAAGATGCTTCAGTGAGTATGTTTTATGGCATCAGATAATGAAATGTACGATTCACAGTGATCTTCAGTAAAAAAATCAATTCTGATGTTGCTAACTGGATGCACAGTGTATTGAGTGTACTGTTATAACAAACAGAAAGTGCAGCAATATAAGAAAAAAATAAGAAGATAACTTACCTATTTTTATTTTAGGGCCTTTAGTTGAATAGTCTTTCCAAAAATCCATCTGTAAAAAAAGACCCCAAATAATCAGATTTATAGTTGACAGGCCTATTGACTTTATTGTCTTTAATACGGTACGTTGGGCAAAATTTAACAACGGCATAAACAGAAGCAGCTCCTGCTGAAGGGTTTGTACTTGCTCGTCCCATGACATTTTTCTTACACGTCCAAGTTTGCATTGAAATTTCACAAAGCAAAAATTACCACTTGGTGAAAGAGAAAAGTGTATTAAACTGTCCAGTGTTACATCATATTTCTGCCTGATTACAGAAGAAGTGACCATATATTCTGACACTAAAAAAATGCTTCCAGTTAATCTTTGTAAATCCCTACAGAACAGTATTTATGAGGCAAAGTTCTTAATAAGAATCCTACATTTGCATGAATGGTATTTGAATTCACATGAGCTAAGCAAAATAATGAGATTTATTCAAGAGAGAAACTTTCATGTTGCATGACCATCAGGCATTAAATGTGTTCAGCCATAATTTCCACCTTTGCTACCCAGCAAGACTCCCTCAAGATTCTCAGCTTATTGGGCTGAAGGGTTTCTTATATTTTTTTCTCATTTTTTTATAGCAGGTTTCTTCCCATATAGGGAGAAATTCAGAAGGTAACACTTTAGGAACACTCAGCAATAGCTGAACTGCAGATTTGCTCCGTACTGATCTCTTCTAAGACACGAGGATGGCATCTGCCAATTAATAATAATGCTGAGAAGTTACTTAAAAAAAAATTAAAAAAAATAAAAGAGTCTGTAAATCTATTGGAATATCTACAAGTGGGACTTCTGAAGCTTCATTTCTGTTTGTTTGCAGACATAACATAATATATAAATAATGATTTAGCCAGGAGCCTCCCTCAGTATATTAAATTCAGTTTGAACCGCTACCGTTTTGTCGTGGTCTTCAAAAATTTCTCTTGCTTCTTCATAGTTGCACAGCTCTTCATAGCATTCTCTCTCCAGGTTATCTGCCGTGAATACTTCGAAATCAAATCTGTTGTTCAGAAGGTGTCGTCCGATGAATAAATTGGCCTCCTTTTCAGAGGTGAACACTAATTAAAATAAAATCGAGGTGATGTAAGACAAGGTAGGGAAGGGTAGGGAAGCTGAACTTGATATTTTTAAAGAATGGTCAAGATCCCAAAGGAGCACACTGAGATCACTCCTTCCCCAAGCATCTCTCAGCTATGTACAAGAAAAAGAAATGTCAAGGTTTCCTCCTAAATGTCTTCTTCGCTGCTATATTTTCTAACTATGTAATTAAAACAAACGTATTTCCCTTTCAGCTATTCCTTGTACTGGCCAAGAGAATTTGATTATCATGAGAGCTGTTGGTCAAGCTTTGGTGTTGTCCCTTCTGGATGGTTTTTACTGGAGCTCTTAAGAGCAAGGTAACAGTCACATAAAGCAGAAATTCGGTCAGATACGAACCAAGCAGGACACTGCTCCCCTGGAGGAAGGAGGCAAGGGGGAGGAGAGGGGGTGAGGGAAGGGAAAACCAAAACAACTCTTCCTTCTAAATAATCCTCAATATAGATTTGTCAATATTTGGGCGTCTGTGAGTACCAAATTTTGTTTACAGAATCGAGTTTGTAAAAACGGCAGCAGACTCCCCTTCATTTTACATTTGTTTTCTTTTCACGATCGTGGCATCGAGTTTTAATGTAACAGCTGCTGTATTGCCAGGTTCATTTGTTTTCAATTCATCCACAATATGAATTTTACTGACTACAGGAATTTCTGAGGACATTTAATTCTTCTTTTGTTCACACTACAGGCTTCGTGAGGCCTCGTGGAGCAAGTTGTGAGGTGAGATTCCAGAATAGTGAGTGAAATTGTAGAAGGCTTTGGAATACAGGAATGTATTTCCTCACCAGGCATTTTCCATAGTCAAGTTTTGGCCTGTTCTTGCTACAGTTTCTTAGGAAAAGAAAAAAAAAAATTAAAAAATCTTTTTATGACAAAACTGATTTTCTGGAGTGGTTTTCAGTGAAAGCCTAATCTGTATCCAAGAAATTCAGACTATCTGGTTGAGCAAAATGACTAGAGGATTACTTTTGCAAGTGTAATGCAGAAACAGCATTGTTACATGCCAAGCCAGACAGCTAAAAAAGGGGATGAGATTCAGTATAAAGTTATTCAGTTACAAATTAGCTTTGTGTTCTTGTTAGCCTGTTTGGCTGGATTATCACATCGTTCAGGAATTTTTACCCTAATTGTTACTGGTAGATCTTGCAATGGTATCTCAGCATAGTTTGCTCTCTGAAAACTGAGAAAACTGCAGTGTAGCTTACACATTGGTTGTTTATGTAGTTAATATTATAGTATATTTAAGGTATATTACAGCACATATTTATATAATTTACATACTATTATAGTATGTATTGAAGGAGCCACATGTGTGCACATGCATTGGTGTAGGAAAGAAAATCTGTTATTCTAAAGTAATTGCAAGAAAATCTGAGTTTAAAACATTTATACTATACCTAAAAAGAAGGACTTGATGTATCCAAGACAAAACCAGGACAACCCCAGACCCACAAGTGGAAAGGGAAAAGAATTACATGGAAAAACATATTATCAATATTCGTGGTTCAGTGCTAATCATGAAAATAACTTCAATCTTCTGCAACAGAGACCTGCAATTTTGCTCAGTGATGTTTCACTCCTTACCATGCAAGCAGTGTTAGTTGTACTTCTGAATTAACTTAGATAACTGATGCATCTTAACTAAAATGGAATGCACAGGCAAGCTGCCTGGAGCCCAGGACCCCCAATTCCCAAGGATACATCGATTCTTTTCTCTTTTCAAGATTTTTTTTTATCCATTTATCTGCACTTTTTCCCCTTTGGCACATAGTCAAAATACACTTATCTCCACCTCCAGCTCACTTGCAACCTGGTGATTAAGAAAGTATGTGGAGAATGAAACAGGTGGATTTGAATTCTCCTAACCAGGAGGGACCTGTGCCATGAACTCACAGGAGAGAGGCAGCCTGACTTTTTATGCCCAGAGCAATAAGGATTTTAACAAATAATCTGTCTCAAGCATTTTTCTGCTAGCCATGTATTTCTGCTCCACTGCCTTGAAGGAGCCTCATGCTCCATGGGATGACTTTTTAAAGTCCATCTTAAGCTTTCAGCACTCCTCATGCACTGAGAAGACTGGACAGCTAAGTTACAAATTCCTTTTTGAAGCCCTGATGCTTAAAATGGTTTAGCATTGTAATGCTTGAGCCCTTCTGGGGAACTTCATTTGTTTTTACATCAGTTCCTTTCCACTTCCCTCCCTCCAAAGTGAAGAACCACAATAGCAGCACTGTGCTTATCTTTGCAGGTGTTGTAAGAGGATTGGGTATTGAGAAAAAACATCAATTTCCAAAAGCCACCAAATGAACCCTTTCTAGTACAAAGCCATTTTGGGCAGACAAACACAACTGTGATGAGCTCAAGCAGTACCAAAGCAATATTGTCTTAGATTTAAAACTTTTTGAATTTGATGGTACTTAAAGGATTCTGGTTATATCAGTGGCAATAACCCTGGAAACCTAGAGAAAGCTGAGTTGTCCCAATCTGCACTTACTGCTGGATCTGATAAATACTTAATATTGACACCCAAGTCAATTATCAGTCATTTCAGCAAAAGATATTCAAATAAACTAAAATTAGGCATAAACCAGCCTAATTTTTAAAAGAAAGTAAAAACAAACAAACAAACAAACAAACCCAGCAACAAACAAACCAACAAAGCAAAGTTAGGTTCAATTTTGGAAAGGATAAAGTCATGTTAAAACTAAGTTACCGTCTTTCCATTCAGGTTGCTTCAAGTTACTTAATCTCCCAGGGCAGTGAGGAAACGCGAACATCATCACATGCAGTTGACACAGCAGTACCAAAAACGCCAACATGGCCAGGATCTGTCAGACAGAAACTAACGTGAGTTTCAAAAATAATGACAACGCTGAATGACACTTCTGAGGTGTCACTGATGAACCCTGGATGAATTCTAATAAATGAAGTCATCCAGCGCAAGCACCTACACGCAGCCCAGGCCGATGGGTCCCTGGAAGAAAGGCACCGACCCGAACTGGTCCTGCCTGTCTCTCGCAGAGCTCTCGTTGTGTAACACCCGCACATGTCACCGGGGCCGCTCTCGCCGCCTCCTGCCCTCCTCTCCCGGCTCAGCAGAGCGGCAGCCCCGAACTAAGGGGGGGAAAATCCCCCACAAGGCTGCCCCAGGTGCGCTCCGAGGCTGCAGAGCTACGCCTTTGCTGCCGGAGGAGGTTCTAAAAGCTCCGCGACGGCAACAGGTACAACCCCCCTTTAGTCAGGGCAGCCGCCGCGACCCTCCTCGCTCCCTGCGCCCCGAGGAGAGCCTGCGCTCCCCAGAAATTAGGAGTTACGTGAACCCATAACTCTTCCAAGAGACCCCCGGAGGCGGCCTGGCCCGGGCAGGCTCCGGGGGAGCCGGAGGCGGCCCCGGGAAGCGCTCCCGTCCCGCAGCCGGGAGCGGGGACGCCGCGTCCCGCACTGTGCTTACCTGTGCCGGGGCTGCTCCAGGCGGCGGCCCGAGCGGAGCCGGAGGGGCAGCGTCTCCCGGGGCTGCTCCAGGGACGGCCCGAGCGGAGCTGGAGCTTCCTGGAAGGGGCGCGGCGCAGTCACGGGGCCGCACCTGGGCCGTGCCCGCCCGCACTGCCCGACCCGGGATGGGAACGCCCCTGGAGCCTGCAGGGAGAAGGGTCGGTGGGGAGAGGCGGCACCGCGGATCTGTCTGCGTCCCTGGCTCCCGCCCGCACTGCCCTGCAGACACGGCAGCGGCTCCTCCCACCCTCCTGAGAACCCTTTTTACTGTCGAACCCCACTCTTTGCTCCCTGGGTTAATCGTGGCGCTGAGGACCCGGTTTGCTGTTGTTTGCTCCCCCCGAGCCTGCGGAGCAGGGTGTGCCTCCCCAGCCGGCCGGGGCAGCGATGCACGGCTGACTGCTTACCCAACACACCCGGAGAGGCTCGGCTGCACCAAACAGGGGGAGAGAGCGCCAGCAGAAGTTTTCACACGTGTGAAAATAACTTTTGATGGGTTTGTTGGATTTTTTTTTTTTTTAATTAGTGAAGGTAAGCCTCAGCCTTAAAGGCTAGAGAGTAGCGGAGGTGGTTCCCTGAAATCCGTGAGCCTGGTCTGCTCCAGGGTCTCCCTTCACTCTCCTTCCCAGTGTAGAGAAGCACATGAATCTGTATCTGTTTTGGCTTCTCCAAAGGACAAGAGAGAAGCAGTTAAGTACTTCACATTTGCTGTAAGAATTTGTTTAATGCTGCCTGCTGGGAATAGTAAATATCTGAAAAATTTTGGGATAGGCTGGGTTGGGTTTAAAGCTGCGCACCGAAGAAACTCTTGAGCCACATGAGTGGAATGATTTTGCTACCAGGAAACCCAGGGACTGACCGTGATTTGTGTCTGTGCTTGCATGTCCCTGGTAGTGACTCTGGACTGTATTCCTTATTTAAGTGCCGGAGTGACTTGTACATACAGAAGCAGGAAAGAGTAGAACGAGAGGGTAACACTAGTGGAAGTGATCAGATATTCTCTGGAGAAAACCAGAAACTTCTGATGTGTGAAATAAGGAGAACTGTTTGGAGGAATTATGACTGTAGTTAAATATTTACTTTATGACATCAACGCACTGCAGTTAAGACTTGCTTGATGAATATGTAATTTAAAAGCCAGGCTTTTTAGCTGGTGGAGATCTCAACAGAAAATTCTGTAGTATGATTATGTACGTGCTCATAACACAGAGGTGAACTAAGATAACAGTATTTTACAAGAAAGGAGCACTACAGATTGTTTATTATCTAGATAATACCAAGTAGACAAGAATACTTTGTTGCTACGTGTTGGAAAACAGGAGAAATTGCCATTACTTTGTAAAGGACCTTACAACTTTCCCCCTTGCCCCTTTGCTCAGCCCTCACCCTGAGGGCTCTAACACTCCCCAGTGGTTACTCAAATGTTTTTGTCTGCGTGGTTTTTAGCAGAAAATTTGTGTGTGTGCAATGGGTGCTTGTGCAGGTGTGGTGGAGGCTTTTTAAACCATACCACACAAAACCTAAATGGTATGAATTGTTTGTTATTGAGATGCAACAAGAAAATATTACATTTTATGCAGTGGAGAGCAGGACAGGGGAGTCTTTGCTTGGGAAAAGGCTGTGACTTTCTCCTGTGTGTCCCTCTGAGCTCAGCCTGTGTTGCAGTCTCTGTGATGGTGAGGACTGTCAGTGAAATCCTCACTGAGGGTGACTATCCAGGTGAATGGATGGGTGAAAACTCTGTAACATGTTTATGTGTTTGCCTCCAGAGGAAAATGAGGGAGAAGCTTGGAACAGCAAGCACTGTAACAAGTGTGCAGGAGTCCTCTAGCTCCTTCCTGTACCAACGAGGGAAACCTTTCTTGGTTTATGCTGCCACAACAACAAAGAAAGGCTCAGTAAGGTTTATCCCTGCCCACCCATCAGGTGTGGATTGATCCTGTAATTCCCAAGGTAGGAGCCACCCCTCTTTTGGATCCATACCTGAATTTTTGCTGTCCCAACCCCTAAGACTCAAGTTTGCCCTTTAAAGCAGCGTTACCACAGCAGGACTGAAGGCAGCAGTGAGCACAGCTCAAGTTAATGATTCCAGGAGGAAATATTAAAATTTTGGGGTTACGCTACAGGTAATGACTGAAAGTGTGCTGAAGTTCTCATTTGTTGTCCAGATCATAGAAAAGATAAATACAAGTGAAAAGGGCACAGTGAGTGCTCAGGGTAAATGGATTATTTCCTGGGCATATGCAGTTTTTAGCGTGGCAGAAAGATAAGTATCTTTTGCGTGTTACTTTCCTACTTGTGCAGCAATTTTTCAGGTAAAAGGGCCTTGATTAACAAGCTTTGTGATGAAGAAGCTCAGCAGGATGGAACCATCATTAAAGATGTTATTTTCATCAACGTTTTCAGATAAATGCCGACATACAGTATAGTATATGTGTAATTAGAGAAATTCTGAGAGATGAAAAATAGGAAATTAAGTTATATCGCTTGATTTTAACGTTGGGTGAATATATAATTCATATTTCTAAAAATATATCTAATTTATTTGCCATACTGGCTAGCATGCTTGTTTACCTGTATTTTAAAACATCACTTCTTACAGTGAATTTGGTAAAATATTGGAGAACCCAAATATGGTGCTATTGAATTGAACCAGGACTGTTGTATCACCTCACTGGAGGAGGATGGTACCAATCTGAGATGTCTATGCACCAATTATTGGGTTTTGCAGATGTTGATTACTTTGCTGCAAATGAATAGTGCTGTATTCAGGTGTTCTTTTTAGTATAGTAAAGAACAATATGCTTTATTGATTTTTGATTGGGAGAACTTTGGGTCAGGGATGCATCTAATTCCTTGTTAGCAGTGTTACATCATCTGATCCAGGATTTTTTTTTTTTTGATATTTGATATAGAATTATGAAAATTAACACCCTTTATCTCACCCCAATATGAGAATCTATCCCACCATAATTTGAGTAATGAATTTCTTATCGTTCAGTTTCTCATGCAGTATTTATCAGTTGATATGATAACGAAATAGCACAAATGTATAATTGAGAATGACCCTTCTCATCAAGGAAATTTGGCACTGAGTGTATCTGGTTCGTTCTTTGTAGTCTGACATCCTGAATCATGTGGTACAGATTTGTCCTTTATTCCAAACTATTTGAAACAAACTTACATTTGTTAACTCAGTTTTTGTCCAGGTAGCTTGATTTAGGAGTAATGCTTTTTTTACCAGAGGCAATTGAACATAACAGATTTTAAGTATTGATTTTCCACAGGGAACACCAAAGGGCTTTGACTGTCATATTCAGCAAGAAACATGTCAACAAGCAAGTGAACTGTATCAGTATCTTGGACAAACCTGTTACCCCATTCCACACAGAACACGCTCTGGGCAAGGATTTTTCTAGACCAGGCCATATTTGAAAAAGGCAGATTTTTTTCAGGTACTCCCTGGTGCCCCTTATGCCTTCCTGTAGAAATGCCTGGTTTTCCTGTTATGTTGGTTGGTCTAATAAAAGACATGATAAATTATGTTATGTTGTTTGACAAACATATCATCAATTCAATCTTTACTTGGGATCAATATTACTACAGTAATGATGCTAGAATAGAATTTTATGTGTGTTCTAAATGTGCTTCAATTTCAGATACATTTTTAGTTAAGGCTGTCACTTCATCCCCACAAGACACGGTGAAGTCTTTTAAGTGTTGGTCATGAGGATCCTTTGCAGTTAAGAAGTTGAATTTAGCTGGTTGACTTTTGCTGAAGTTACTGCTTCTCTCCTTCAGAGGACTATTGGTGATTTTTCTAATTGAAAAAAAGATTGTTGGCACAAATATCCTATGGCAGTGTAGGGAGAAAAGCAAGAAATGTGAAAAAATTAGGGGTTTAGTAGCAAAACAACTGATTTTAGGGACAGGTTGGCAGATAAATATCAGTTGTTAACTTTCAGAACGAGGCAGGATTTTTCCAAAATAATAAAACCAAAAAAAGCCTTTACACAAATGTAACTATTTAATTATTAACCACCAAGCTGCTGAGATAACTTTCATTGCTTGAAAATAATCATAGAAACTTGTAATAGCACACAAATAACAAAAGATGCAGCAAGTTGAATAAGACCAAACTGTTGTGGTTTTTTTTTTGCCATAGGAAAGGCTAATAGGTTGTAAGACTTGTATGTACCTGAATTCTGATGGAAGAATTCCAGGAAATGGTCTCTGGAAAACTGTCAGCATAAGTTGGTTCATTTGCAACCACGTGCTCCCAAATATATATACAGGGTAAAATAATATCATGTCAAAGCCTTCTAGCAGTGTGAAAATCTTCTCCTGGCTTCTCTTGGTACAGTTTTGTCTTGTTTTGGGGAGCTGCTTTTTGATTAGTGAAATGAGCCTCTTTGGGTTTGGTGTTTAAGGTCACTGGGCAAGGACAAAAAGTTCTTAGCCTCAAGGGGTGGGACAGTGCTGAGGATGGAAAGGAGATGGAGCCAGGCTCAGGTACAAACTGAAACATGGCAAGTTCCTCCTGAGCGCAAGGAAACTCTTTTTTTTACTGAGGAGATGATGAGGACTGGCACAAACTGCCCAGGGAGGTTGTGGAGTCTCTGTCCTTGGAGATATTCAAAGCTGGCAGTAAAAGCTGGCCCTGCTGTGGGGAGACCTGGCCACTAGTTGACCAACCTCCAGAGGTCCCTTCCAACCTGAACCACCCTCTGATTCCGTGATAATGACTTCTGGTTGAGCAAAGCCCCTGATGGTTCCACCTTACCCCAACTTTCTGGGATCTGGGGCTCCTGTTTAGCTCCTGAGCTGTTTCTGTTGTGTTACTCTCTTGCCTCAGTAGCCCATTTCTCTGTACAGGTGAGGTCTTGGACTTAAATGATTCCCTGTCCCTGCTCACACTAGAGGGAGCTCGGTGGTGCCCTTTCAGCTTTCTCCTACAGCTCTACTTTCATCTCTAACTCTGAATGTTCCCTCTGAGGATCTGTTATCAAAGTAGAGAAGACAGAGCTGTGTCTTGAAAAGGTTCAATTTTGGAACAAAACTGAGCTTTTGAGTTGTTTGTGGGTAAAGCAAGGTAGCAGCAGATTGACAGCTCTGGTTCGTGTTTTGATTTTGCTCAGCTGCAGCAGCCATGCAGGATTCTGACGTGCACTGACGCAGCAGATATTGATGTTTCTGTTCTGCTTGGCTCTGGTTTTGGTAGCTGCAGAGATGTATTTGTAAACTTTGTGTTTGTTGCTGTGATACAGCCGATTTCTGCTTGGGATGTATTTGGTTGATCCACGAGGCACTTGTTTGGGGTTGACTGGGGGGAGTTGCTTGAAGGCTTAAGGTGAGAAAGGGATTTTTAAGTTTTCTTCAGACATGTCATCTTAAAAATTCAACTTATTCTCGTTGGTGAGTAGAAGCCAAGTTTAACTGAGAGAGGTGCTTATTCTGGGTGCTTTAATCCAAACAGATAGAATGGTTGTTAGGATTGATAATAGATCATGGGTTTACTGTTTTTCAAATTTAATAGACATGAGCATGAACTTTTTTTTTGGGTGTGTTTTTGTTTGGTTGGTTGGTTGTGGGGTTTTTTGTTGTTTTGGTTTGGGTTTTTTTCCCCTGCATAGTGTGATATTGTGCTGTTCTTTTTATATTGATTTCTATTGATTACAGTTTTGGGAAAATGGATTAGGATGTTACACCCAAATAAAGAGCAAAGTGAATATTGTTGAATTTTAGGAAGCAATCAGTGAGAGTTTTTGGGGTTTTTAGTCCAAATAAGAGATTGCCTAATTTGTGAGGTAAAGCTTTGTTGAGGGTGCAGTCATTCTTTGTTGTGGTCTAAAAGCTGATCCTAAAAACACTTGTAGACTAGACAGAAGTTTATGTTATTAAGATCAGTGATGACAGGCTGCCTAAATAGTCTCTCTCTGCCTAAGAAAATATGCAGAAAATTTAGGTAAGCAAACTCCCTGGTTCAAGGATGCTTTCTATAAAATACTTTCTTACTTTTTTTTTTCTAATCTAGAGATTGTAGAGTTGGATGTGAAAAGTCTCCTGGAGTTTCATTGCTTCTTGATCTCGGGGAGCAATGTTTTTTTAATAAAAAAAAAATTACTGGGAGCAGGAAATAACGTGGTGGGTTCTGTTGGACCTGTGACAGAAGGAGTTTTTGTGACATGGAGGATTGCAGGGCCTTCAACAATCTCCTCCATGAATGCATTAAGCAGTTAGAACAGCAATATTGGTAAAAGGCTGTTAAGACTTGAAATATTGACAAATGCTGAACTATTAGAAAGGGCTTCCACAACAAAAATGCCCATTTTAATTAGGGTGTGGATCACAGATTTTCTTCTCTAAGGAAGAGGGCCTTTGCTGATGCTTTCTTTGATTATTTCACCATTGACTCATTTCTTGAGGTAGTTGAGATCTTGTCTGCTACTTAATTTTCATACAGACTTCCTTTTGTTCTGCTTCTTTCTGTTCCACTAGAAGAGAGTTAAGGTTTGTTTTTACATCTCTATGCATTAATGTTAAATTCTTTCCTTGGTAGAGAATTGCATCTTATTTTGTCTTTATAAACCATTATTAACATATTAACGATGATGCTATGTGGACTCAGATTTTTTTTTTTCTGAAGTTACTAATCAAGCAATAAATTACATAAGCAAGTGAAGAACTTGTTCTGCCTCTTCGTCTCAATTGCATTTTGCAACTTTATTGTTGGCAGTTTTGAAAGAGAAGAGCCATGCCAGTGGAATGGATTAAGCAAGTAGGTTGAATCACGGTGTGTGAATGCTCCTGAGACAGCCTTGCTTTTGTTCAGCATAAATCTTGCATATTTAGTTCCTCTCCTCTGTGTCTACAATTAAGATGTTTATTTTACTAAACAAGCAAGAACTTCCTATTAACTTCTACGAAGGAGATCAGCTGCCATTTCCCCTCGTTGTTTAACTACTTACTGTTTCCCAGTTTTTATTCTCCTACAATTGGTTTGGGTTTGTAGCAGCTGCAGTGCAATTTCAGAAATAAACGTCTTCTGATTTATTTATTAGATTTTCTTTCAGAAAAGAATAATACAGCAGCTCATGTGAAAGATGCTAGAAGTTGAGAAGTTGGCCAGTTGAGTTTAAAAATAATAAAAAAAAGATGAAATGATAATAACCTGTGTCTCTGTTGATACAGTTTGGGCCATGTTTACTTATTTGTGCAGGGAGGCACAAATTCCCATTATTGACTTTTTTGTTAAAAGAAAACCAAAACTAACCAAATCCAACCACATTCCCATGAAATAGCAGGGACTTTTTAATTGCCACTGAACCAGGCCTGAGAAATTCTGTTCCCTGTTTAATGCACTGTGAAATGGAGTGAAAACACAAGGAAATTTAAGTTGTAGGGTTCTGTTATGAGTCTGTTATGAATCTTCTTACTCTTTTGAGCATGAAGAACTTCTGGTTCTAAAGGACTGATAAATCTGACTTTCCTTGTGTTATAAACCCTTGGATTCCACTCTGGTGGAATCACTATTGCCAGCA
This sequence comes from Myiozetetes cayanensis, assembly GCF_022539395.1. Lineage (NCBI taxonomy): Eukaryota > Metazoa > Chordata > Aves > Passeriformes > Tyrannidae > Myiozetetes > Myiozetetes cayanensis. The sequence continues at coordinate 58,728,875 of NW_026087853.1, forward strand.
GTAGTTTTTGTGTTGTTTTGTTTTTCTTCCCCAATGCTAAAGTGTCCAAGTTCTCTAGGAAAAGGCTTATAACTTATTTTTTTTTTTTTTCAGATAAGAAAGATGTTACATAAAATGATTATACTATTTATGCAAGAGAAGGTTAAATTAAAAAATCCCACTGGCATAAGCTCACTTTGGGTTTGTTGACTTTGCATAAAGGAGTACTAAGGAATGAAAATAAAAGGATATCATGATGCAGTGGTGGAAGTGACCCATATGAAATAGATTTACAGCAAAAACAGATATAAAAAGTGTGAAGGCATAGGAAGAGAAGTGAGTGCTTTTGGATGCTTTGTAAATTCCTCCTCAGAAGAAGGGCAAGTTGAACAATATGCTATCTAATGGTACAAAAATTACCCTATAAAACTGTTTTCAGATACTTTTTTTCTGTAGACACCTTTATTACATTGGGTGGGTGTGATCAGTTTTTCCATTTTTTGGATAACATCACAATATGAAACAACAACACAAAAGCAACCACGTGCTACCAAAACTGCTTTGAAAACGTCTGTTTAGGATTAATTTAGAGAATTCTTTCAACCAAAAAGTATGTGTATATATTTATCACATTAATAAAGATATATTCAATTAATTTTGAAAACCAGAGTAGAAAATTAATTTCCCTCCCACAGTCTTAATGAAGAAATAAAGAAACTAATTTCCCATTGCTGTTAGAGGGGTAATCCACTCCTTCACATATTAAGAAATTAATGTAACGCAGCCAGTCAGCCACAGAGTCTCTGATTCTTCCCCTCCCCCCAACCTCTTACACCAGCTTATTTTGTGCTAGTTTTTTTTTTAAATGAAAAACAAAACTGAAGGAGGCTTCGGTCTTTTGGATTTCAGTATGTGCTAATTTGAGGTCTGATGCTGTTTCCAACAAAAGCACCAGTTAAATGTTATCGTTGGATTTGGTTAGTTTTGGTTTTCTTTTAACAAAAAAGTAAATAAATTTAATACTGATAATAATAATATAAACATCCACACTCCTTTTTAAAAAAAATGCTAGAAAAATGTTAAAGAAGAACTGTGACTGACTTTATTTACCTTTGTGGGGTTTTATGTGGTAAAAAAGTCATCCTCTTTATTTGAGCTAATTACAGAAGAAATATATTTTCTAACCTTTGTTTAATTTTACTTTAATCCTATGCCATTTTTTAATGCTAGAAATTTGTTTGAGCAGAGTTTTGTTATTGAAAAAAAAAAAGGTCCACATGTTATTTAAAGGTGTTTGAAATGGGTATTTGAGAGATGTTCAGAATTACAGCACTAGAAATCATGTTCTTAAGACAGACTGTATTTTACACACACAAACAGCTTTATTTATTTGATTTCTTGATCAGAATTGCTGCTGCAACAGCCAGAACAATGGAGCTTTATTATCCATCACTGGGTGATTGGTTGGGGAGATGTCCAGAGCAAGGAGCAATGAAAATACAGCTGCTCTAAGATCATCTACCATATAAAGCATTTGGGAAAGACTGGAGACTACAGAAACTAAAAGGATTTAGAAAGTGAAGATAGGAGTCCATAGACAATTTTTTGGTATGGAAAGAAATTAGTTTCCCTCCTTTTTGTCCCTTTTCCCACTCCCTGGTTTGAGCAAAAGTAACCAAAGCAGTGGTTTGGTTCTGGAAGAGATACAGGCCTACAGAAGAGGGAAAATAACTACACAAAGGTCCAGTGCACCAGACAAAGGTGTGTCTGGGCTGTAATATATGAATTTTATTAATCTGGGCTGTTGAGGATGTGAGGGGATAGTGCAGGGGAGTAACTGTGGTACCTGCAGGCACGGCCTGTTCTGCAGAGGCAAAGTGAGAAGAGAGGCTAAAGTCAACCTCACTCTGGTAAATTCTCAACAAATAATTCCTTCCCTGCATGCCAAAGCAAAGGGAGGCAAGACTTTTTGAATCTTACTTTCTTCTTCAAAGAGAAGTAGTTATTCTCTCCATTAAAGGAATACTTTCTTTCATTTTTCTTCCATAGCATGTGCAACATTTTTTTCTCAGCAGTTATCTTTTCTCACCTGTAAGAACCATTGATTCCAACAGGAGTGCTCTATGAAAAGAGCACCACGTCTTTCAGGACTGTAGTCCTGGTTTTCCTCTGATATTGTTTTTATGTTTGTGTGCAGCTGTATGTTGATTATTTTCAAAAAATGAATCCCGGTGGTTAGTTCTTCCAAAGTCTCTGGTAGTTCTTGTTCACAGTATTTCAGTCTCTAAGTGTTTGTGGTATTTTGTTCTCTAGATTTATTTCTTGTAAACTTACCTTAGTTGAAAAGCCATCCCGAAAAAGGGTGATGCTGAATTAAGAAGCAGAGGTCTAAATGCAGTAGTTAATAACTCAGAAGAACAAATCAAAAGTGTTTGGGGACAAATGTTCTGTTGTGGTTCTGAGAGCTTGACACAATAAAAAAAAAAGGTGAAAGTCTGAAGAACACTCCACTTGCTGCAGTCCATGTGGAATGGAATTTTCCCTCCAGATGCACTGGTCTGATCATGTTAAAGAGTGATAGAAAAATTATTATGAATAGGACAATAAAGTTTTGTAAACACAAGCCGAATAGGAGGACTGTTCCCATTTTCTCTCTTGGGCATCTTTCACCATTTGACCAGTTGTATACACCGACTGCATTTTCTGTAAGAATTTGTGGTTCCATGCTCTAATTTTAAAATAACCTAAAGTGAAAACCACAATGTTTTCCTTTAGTGTGCTATGCTCAAATTACCTCAGAGGGATAAGTTTGTACATAAGGAACTTTAAAACAAATTAACTCAGCCAATGCAACACAAATGGACATAACTGCAAATATTACTTTTTAAAAATATAATTTGATGGATTCCAAAATTGCTAAATGAGTGTCACATTGCTATTTTGTGAAATATCTCACATTAACAATGACACTGTCAGTTTTAAGTATAAATTAACTGAGTTTGGTTAAATCAGTATTGAAAATACTGGCACTATACAACTTAAAGAAATTGCGTTTTCTTGGAAGTTCATGCTCTTGTTGAAGGCAGCAATCCAGGTGAAATGCAAACAATCTTGAGTTAGAAACAAGTAAGTTTTTTTTATATTTATATTTGAATTGTAACGTAGAGAGGAAAACAACAGAAAAGGGTTGTTAAATTATCTTCCAGTTTGTTCTTTTGTTTTCTTTGAAGGTAGGACATACATCTGCAAGTCAACTTTATTCCCTATTTTCCAGGAAATGAAATAGTTACTGGAAACCCATTTATTTCTCATGTTCTTCATCCCATTTATTTTTGCCTCTTTCATGTTTGATCAAGCAAAAGTAACGAATCCTAATAGCCAGTTATTGGATGACTTCAGCTGGCACTGCACTTTAAATGCAAACCCTTGATAAAGAAGTTCCTGCATACCTTTTCATTTTAGCACATTGTGCTCCTATTACACCTTGCCTGACTTGTATGGCTTTGTATCCCCTTTCTTCGTCTTATATCTAGGCCTTCTTCCATGCAGCAGTTCAGCACTGATTAATTAATGATAGGAAGACAATTATAAAGGTGAATGTTAAGTTTGGCAGAGAACTACTTAGTTGGTAAAGTCATAAGGTGACACCGTGGTTGCCACGTAAGTAAGAACTAACAGCGTACAATTTTGAGACCACTCTTAATGAAACTTTAAAATGTTGTGGTGGTAATATATAGTGCTGGCTATAGTATTTCTAGTTTTAATTCTCTTAGCATTTTCTGTGACTATTGCAAAGCAGAGCTGGACAAACCATTTTATGCTACCCGATCTTTAAATAATCCAGTGTCACAGTAGGTTTCTGGCATTACTGGAATAAGCCTTCTAGGGAATATTCCTTCCCCTTAGTGTGCTTTAACTAGCCGTAAAATCAAATAATAACGTTATGGTTTAAAATGAAATAGACAAACCTCATTTATTGTGGAAAAAACCCACAACAAAACAAACAATGACGACAACAACAACAACAACAACAACAACAAAACAAACAAAAAAAACCAAAACAAAAAAACCCCAAAGCAACACAATCAAACCACCGGGGAAAAATAATACAAACTTTGTGGTAAAATACTCATACACAAAGAACTACATAGGGGATGAGGAAAACCAGTGTCTGGTATGTCTTAAAAACCAGACTGTCTTTTGGGTTCTTTTCACTTTAAAGAGAATTTACATGTTGCCGGCAGAGGGCAGAGTAAGGGATTTGGGGTATATTGGCTGTGTTTCTGTACTTTGATACACTTGTGAGCGTGCCCAGCACAAAGCCCTTCTGCCCTGAGGGTCTCAGCCCCAAGCCCTTCTCCCCTCACGGTGTCAGCCCCAAGTCTCTCTGCCCTCGCGGTGTCTGTCCCAAGCCTTTCTGCCCTGCTGGTGCCACCCCTAAAGCCTTTTTGCCCTGTCGGTGTCACCCCAAAGCCTTTCTGCCCTGTTGGTGCCAACCCAAAGCCTTTTTGCCCTGTTGGTGTCACCCCCAAAGCCTTTCTGCCCTGTTGGTGCCAACCCAAAGCCTTTTTGCCCTCACGGTGCCCCCCTCCCCACCCTTCCTGCCCTGTTGGTGTCCCGCCTCCCCCGCGCTCCCTCAGGGCACCTGAGGGCAGCCGCGCCCGGGCCTGGGCAAGGAGCGGGTGCTCGGAAATAGAGCTCTTTTCTAGGGAGGTTTACACTTCAGACACATCACGGTGAAGTGATCTGTCCTTGTGTAGTGCGAGCAAAGTGAAATTAAGCTGTGTTACAGGCGTGTTGCCGTCTCCGCCCGTGCCCTGCCGGCCCCCGAAGGGAGCGCCGGTGCCGCCCTGGAGCCGCGGCTGCCGCCCCTCAGAGCTGGGTAAGTGCTCAGTGCTGTGCCTGCTGGAGAATAACTGGCCGCTGCTTCGGTGGAAGTGAGGAAAACAAGGTGTGTGGGTGTATGGGGGTGTGTGTGTGGTTTGGTTTGTTTTCTTAAAAAAGCAGTTTTTGCGGCTGAGCACGGTGAGCCGCCACGCTCTTGGTCCTGTCCTGGAGAGAGAGAGCAATGTCTTTTCCTTATTTTTAATACGTAGGGCTTAGTCTCTTGCTCTTTGTATGGATTGTTTACATAGCGCCCCGTCCAAAGTCTGGAAATACCTGTTTAATCTCGTCAGGCTGCTTGATTCGTGCCGTACGAACAGCTTCGTCCTGCCAGAGGTCTGTGAGGAAAGTCCATTAACACCTGGTGCATCTCCCCCAGCACCTGTTCCGAGGCTGTTCTGGGTCCAGACGGACCAGAAAGTTCGGGAAAGTTTGATCTGCTTTCCCTGCGAGCCTCTCCTTGCCTGTATATCCTCATGCAGTTCACCTGATGCTCACTGCATTGCTTGTGTTTGGTTTCCCCCCTGTTCCAGCCCCGGTTTGAAACCCCAGATGCCCTTTCTGGTTTGGTTTCCTCGGATGCCCCAGTGCCACTTGCCAGTGGCAACAAATTTTTTAGCTGGAAAAAATACCGTGTAGCCAACAGCAGAAGTGCTTCAAGCTGCAAAATTTTTCTCAGCAGGAAAGTTTAAATTTGTCGTTCACTCAGAAATTTCTACAGATATGTAAAATATCCACGTTTGCTGAATATTTTGAGTAAGATCTCAGTCGTGTGCCTCGTGTTCATGGTAAAGGCTAACAGGAAAAAAAGCTCTGAAAGTACTTTGTTCACTGTGTTTGTGTCATCTTTGAGGTGTTGCTGGTTTTTGGTTTCCCACGACTTTTGAATTCAAGTTTTTTGTCCCTGTGTCACGTAACTGTGGTCTTCTAATTCTCTTTACAGAAACTCATGCATTCTGTCTTCTGTCCTGCAAAAGTCCTGTACCTGTTCATGGTGTCTTAGGTTGGGTATGCAAAGAGGGAGGAGAACCCCTGCCTGCTTTCTGCAGTCTCTGTTGTTCTGGAGTTTTTGGGGTGCTGTGGCATGAGGAGGAGTCATAAAACTTTGTGTTCTGGTTGCCTTCTCCTGCCGTTCCTGACCTCCTGTGGGAGCTGTTCCAAACCCGGTGCTGCAGAGATGTCCTCGCTCTAAACGAGAGCTGGATGCACATGCATAGAATCAGGGAACCGTTCCTATGATGTGACAGGATTTTTTTTTTTGTCACTAATGTGATACTCAGGCAGCAAATAAACGATTTTCGTATGTTATGCCCCACTGAGATAATAATTTAGTTCCTTTTGAAGCTTTACCAGAGGGGCACCAAAATATTTAGTAGTGAGTGTTATGCTGAGGAATGGCTTGTAGAGGAAAAACTGGTGCTTCTTGTCAGACACCTTCAAAGGAAGAGGGAAGGAAAAAAAAAAAGAAACAAACCAACCTTCAGGGAAATCATTGTTTTTCTGGATATAACATAGATAACTTCCAAAATGTTGGAAAGAGGTTACGTATCAGTAGTGACCGAACTTGTTGACACAGGAGATTGCTCGCCCCTCCTGCTGCCGTGTCCCTAATCTTTTGGATTAGATTTAGGCAAGAGAGCAATTTATCCCCCTTAATGAGACTGTCATGTGAGGAACCCTCCACAGCTCAGCGTGGTTCTGGGCGATGCAGTCACAGCCTCCCTTAACTAGTAAAATTAAATTTCACAGATCTTCAGACTCCTCATCTGTGGGGATGGTTCTCTTCATTCCTCAGCCAGAATATTTTTAACGTTCATATGGCTTTTTTTTCGGACTGATCCCGTAAATTGATGGGACCGTGCCTATTTCTATTTATTTCCTTATCCCGCGGCTCTGGATGACGGACAGCACAGTTCGGTGGGTTGTCGACTAGGTGGCAGCATGGTGTTTAAAACGGGCACGAACGGCTTTTTTGTCTCGCTAAAACCCCTCTGGCTTTTTCTGTGCCTGTATAATTTGGGGTAAATCTGGGTTCTGTTAATGCCTTCAACAGCTAATGCCTCTAACTCCGGGCTAACGGGATGCTGACAAAATATCGAAAAATACTAGGATTGAAAGGTTAGAGAGAAGGAGAATTTAATCCCACATACAAACGTTATAATTAGAGAACGATTTTACAGTCTTAATTAGAGTGCAGTTGTCTTATGGTTTCCTCTTTCGATTTGAGCTGAAATGAGTTAAGATACCTTTTTTTTTTTTGCTTGTTTTGTAATAATATTTTTACTTGTGGTTGAAAAAACCTTCAGTTGTTATCTGTGGTCTTACCACAGTATTGTCCTATAAAAGACAGACACAATACAACATGTAACTATTTTTGATTACAGAAAGTAAGGATTTCTGTGTTAGTCCTACTAACCAACTTATATGACGTGAAAATTTTAAATCACCCATTTCTGGGACGTGCCTGAGCTGGCTAGCTTGTGCAAGGTTATGCATTTTCATCCAAGGAATTCAAATTACTGAAGGCAACCTCCCTTAGCTGTAGGAAAAATTCAGATTCCAAGCAATATAGTACTTGGTTGGACAAGCAGTTCCAATCTCCTAAATTTCACCCAGAATCCAACAGGTAGCTAATACAGACTCTGGAGGAAGTGACAAAACATAATTCTTCAAGTTATGTTTCCTAGAGAACCCTGCATTTGATGGGAGTAATCTTTACTGGCTTATGATCTCAAAAGCTGGATTGGAGCACTGCAGTAATTGCTTGAAACACTGACTATCACATCAAAATGAAGCATTGCTGATTGAATAAAAAACACTCTCAGAGGGACTTTCCCATATGCTTTCTGGGTCATCAGTTTGGTCTGCTCAGGAATGTGTTGTTCAGCTTTCCTTCTTTTTTTTTTTTTTTTTTGTTCCTTTTTTTTTTTTTTTTTGGTCATCAGATGATGAGTATCCATAAAACAATCTTAGGTGGTTTATTTAGCTGGGTATGAAAGACAGATGAAGATGTTGACCATATCACTGTATTTTATAATAATTCACTCACCTGTCCTCCCTAACAGTACCTTTATGAACACGTTGAAATAATATTTATTTAGAATGAAAATGAGTGTAAGGTGAGTCCTTTGAAATTAGTACTTTGCATTGACAGTACTACCTGATTTGCTGTTAAAATTCCAGTGTCATATAATTTTCTGCATTCAAAAACCCCAAGCCCGCCTCATCCCTCCTCCACATGATTTTTGATTTTAATATCACGTGACTGCAAAAATACAAATATTAGATTGTTTCTGTCTTCCGGTTTTGAGTCTTTCTAAAGAGTTCACATCTTGCTATTCTGTTTTGAGGAAGAACGTAATTGTTTGTAAATGAAAACCAATATATTTTTATATTAATATTTAAATTAATATATAATTGTATTAATATTAAAACCAATATATTTTTGTATTAATCTTAGCTTTTAGGAAGAAACTGTCTTATGAGGTTGGCAATATGTTTCTGAAAAGTGAAAAATTTGGGATTTTTTTGAGATCTGATTAAAGAGTTGCAGTTCTGGACCTGTACAGATGGATTCTGGATGGGAAAATCCAGCGTGTTGGTTAGGTTTGGGTGATGTCTGGTGTACACAAATAGCTGTTTTTCCTAAAAAAAAAAAAAGGCAGTATAATTCTTGTTGGAAGATGTAGGATGGAGGAATCTTGCCAGGAATCTCACCTGGCATTTGCAGCCAAGGTGTGAGACAGACACGGTGGGTGGAATCTGGAAAAGGATGAACATCTTCTTTTGCTTTCCCAGTTCTTCCTGGTGAGCTCTGCCTGGCAGAATCCTGGAGTCTGGGCTTTTAGACCCCTTGGGTACCAGTGGCTGCTTGAAAATGTACGTGAGATTTATTGTCTTGTTGTTTTTTTCTGAGCCAGGCAGCGCCTCTAAATGTGTTTTGGTCTTTAATGGTCATAAAGGCCCCCTCCTCCTGTGTAGGGTGATTATTTGTTTATAATACTTACGACATCTCGTCTAAAACTCGCTCTGTGTGTAAATGTTTTTCAAAATAATTTCATTTAAAAGCAAACAGTGTTCTGTGCTCTTGAGTTCAACATGACAAAAATCTGGAGCAGAGCTGTTAAACTGCAATCTGAGCTGATGGTTCCCCAGCAGCACCAGCATCTTGAAAATACAGTAACCCATCATATTTAGATTTAAATTCCAGCTCTTGACTGGACACTACTGTGTCTGTGGGTGTGCCTGGATGAGTTTATTGCAGTTTTGTGCTGTTGTACTGCGGTACTTTTGTACTTTTTTTCCCAGATAGTTGTAGAAATGTTTCTTCCAGGTAAGAAGTCAGTTTTGGTGGGCTGCACCTGAAACCCAGAGGTGACAGAGTTCATTCTCATTCCCCATTCTGCATCTTATGGGGACAGACATATTTTTATGGCCATCCCTTTGATCAGAAGTTACTGGACTTTAAGCAGGTAAAGTTTGTCCAATAATATTTTCATTCCTGAGTTTCACCGAGCACAGATTTAATCCTTTGGCTTCGGTGTAATTTTTCTGGAGGCAGCATTTGCAAACACCTTGGATTATGTTATGCTTTGCCTCCTTCTTGTGTGTACGTAAGTACTGACAAACAAACAAATGAAAATCAATAATTACTTACCAAGGGTTGACACATGCTTGAAAATGGATCCAGCCTATGCTGAAATGCCGTAAATTACCCTGTTTCTAAAAACAAACTCAGGGTGTTGCAACAATTTACCTGAGGGGGGTTTTGCAGAGAAACACGATGGAATTCTGCACACGTGCAATATTGGAATGCGTGAAGTGAAATAGTAGGGGGACCATATTTCCAAATAGTTTTTTGGTGTGGGTTTTTTTTTTTTAAGCTATTGCTCTCAGTTGCTCTTTGGGGCGTCAGGATGCCTTAGTTAATATCCAACCCTGCAGTTGTTATTGTGGGAAAATGATAGTGTGAAATTGCTGCTGTTATACTATAACAATAAGGACGTGACTCATGTATTTTATGTACACATGCACTCAACTGTAGTGACAAATGGCTTCATGCTGTGTGATTAAATGCATATTAGCATTTGCCCTAGGCATTTGATTATTACCATCTTTACTTCATTACATTACCACACTGTATGGCCATATAATTTATAAGATAATACAGACATCACTTTGTTGCTGATAGGAATTATTCTGTTTTATGGATGGTGTCCTTTAATTTTGCCTTTCATGGATTATAAAATTGGTTAATATCTGCTGAAGTGAATCACTGGAGAAGCAAATAAAGATGTTGGCCTCGGGTCACAGTGTCATTTGTGATACTGGCAAAATCTTACAGCCTCATTTATCCCTGTACATGATTGATAACGCCACGGGTTAAATGGAGAAAGCTTTGCTTCCATTAAAGGATCATCATGAATGAAGACCTCCCACTTAAAAGTCAGGCATGATGAGAAGACAAGAGACTATCTACAGGTCAAATTAAATAACTTAAATAATTTAAGTGGAATGACAGTGTAATTTGTTCATTCTGTGTTATTACCCTGACCCCTATCAGGCTTATAGGCTAACTTACTTTCTAGTGTAGGGTATTTAAGATGTAATTTTTAATAAGTGCTTTTCAAAGATATAAAGCCCTTTCTAACACTTAAAAATGTGTTAAAATTGGGGGTTTTTAGTGCGCTCTTAAAAAGTCGTGTTTGTCCTTATTTTGTTAAACATAAAGCAAATAATAGGAAAGCAAATGTAGTAAATGCTTCAAAATAGGAACTACAGTCTTTCCCTTTTAGACAGTTATCATATGTATGCTTTAGATTTTATTGTTTATTAATTATTTTACAGGTATTCTGACAAACACCAGTCGCTAAAGTAAAAATGCATCTCTTCGGAAATATCTTTGATCACACAAGAATTTTATTTTTACATTTTCTGTGGTGAAGGGCATTTATTACTTTTTTTTCTTCTGTCGCTTAGAGTATGGCCTTGGTTTGAAAACATCCCCTTGACAAAATAATCCTCAGATTGCTTCTGTGGTGGGAGGGCAAAATCACAAGGCCCAGTGTGCATCAGTTCATGCACATTCTTCTACTGGCTGACCTGAAGAGAAATTATTTCGTAGTTGAAGTTCACTTCTTCAAGTGCCCCTGCCTTTGTGGGCTGGATCCTTTTTCTGAGTCAAGTTTTTCACAGGCACTTTATTGGGCTCTCTGCCCAATCTGTTGGGCATAACACGAGTATTTTTATTAGCCTTGTGGTTATGATCATCTCCAGATATTTGATATCAAAAGTTTGTTGGTGGTAGTTCTTCACGAGTTAGTGGTGCAGCATCTCTCAGTGAGGAAACAGTCTGGAAAACCTGGGTGAAACAAACAAAATTTTCAATGTGCTTTTGGGAGAGTTTGACTTCATCAACTCCAAATTCTTTGGCTACGATATAAGTAGTGGTTTTTTTATCCTAATGTTTTACTTAAAAAAAAATAAATAACCAGCCAAACAGCCTCATCCTAAACCGTGTCTAAAATGTATGCAGATTGCCTGCACGGTGCCTGATTCATGTTGGCACATTGACACAACAGATTTGCTGCCTGACGTGGTGCTTGTTTATACGCGGTCCTTGTCCAGACTTGATTTGCTGCCTCCTCAGAAGTCCTTCAAACACACACATTTTGACACTGACAGAAGAATTTCTGTATTTCGTATTGAGCAGTTCAGTGTTGGTCATATGTTTTAAAGTGAAAGGAAAAGATGAGCCCAATTTGTCTGTTTTTCGCAAACCCATTGTTTCACCAGCAGAGTAACTTCGGTGCTGGGGCAGCTGAGCAAGGAGTCCATCTGTTATCCACGACCAAGCAGCTTAAACATGATCTATGTGAGGGGTTTATTTAGACAACAGCAGAAAAAGCGGTGAGCCCTGATTTGTAGTTGTTATGGCCCTGTGACACACACCAGGTCTCTGTTCTTCCTGCAGGAATTCTTTCCTGGAGGTTCTGTGGCAGCAGCCAGGTCAGCCATAACTCCTGGGCTCTAACCCTACCTCTGTCATTCTTACTACAGAGACACACACACGGGGTGTCTCTGGGAGGGATGCTGGCCTGTGTTCTGGTGGACTGCTGGAAATTCAGGCTCAAGAATTAAAAATATACCATCTGGGAAGTATAGGTGAAGCGTGTACAGTTACGTTTTTGTGAATAAAATGTGAAATAAAACTTTGATGAATAAATCACCTCTGATGTCACTGACAAACATGAGACACCCAGGGCTCGTGTTAGCACAACTCCTTACTTGGCAACAGTCGATGCAGCTGGCTTAGAGTACAACATTTTGATACTTGATCTTGTAGTAGCAGAATCAGAAAGTTTTCTTGTTAAAATTCAGAAGCAGGGACTATGAATATTAAATTCCTAATTCCTTAAGTTCCTAATTTCAGGCCAGTCTGAAGGTTTCCTTTAAAACTGATTTTTGAAATCTTGTAGGTAGGCACTTCCTTTTTCATGGCCTGACGCATTAATTGCAGCATCTTCATGCCAGTGCAGGACAGTAGATCTGGGGAAAAAAGCCTGTGCTACTTCCTTCTGCTCATCACAATCTGTGCTTAAAACTAAAACCAAGCCAAAAAAATTAAAAAGGGGAGAAGGAAAGGAATATTATGAACGACTGATAAAGCTGTTTGTTTGTTTGTTTGTTTTACAATACTGCATGCTAATTTGAAGTGGAAATATTACTGATTGCGTAATGGCTGGAGTGAGCAGTTTTACTCAAGCATTTGCATCTTAATTTTGCAGAAACAAGTCTGAAGGATGGATGAAGGCTTCAAAGCACAGGCACTTGACTCTGCTCTTCAGGGTCCATCAGAGACACTGCTTTCCATTCGACTGTTGGACTTCAAGACCAGTTTGTTGGAGGCAGTAGAGGAACTGCGGATTAGGAGGGTAAATCTGTACTGTTTTTAGTGCCTTTGTCTTATTTCTGTCTCCCTGCGCGTAATCAGAGAAAATGCTGCAGCAGTGGGGCTAAACTCCAGGCTGCATTTTAAGTCATTCACCAACCAGGGTTTTGTTCAGAAATATCACAGGCTTAGGCAGTGTTTGTATTAAGAATTTCTCTGTAGACACCACAAAGACAACAGGGTTGCAGGGGCAGGAATTTGGTTTTCCTGTGCCAACGTGCAAAGTTGATAATTGATGACCAGGCCATTGACAAAATTATCTACATCACATTTTTGTATTTCATTGTAGTTCTTCTCTTTAAGAATAGACTTTGACAGAAGAGGAAGAATCCAAGTAATTGCCAAGTCCCCAAGTCTTTCTCATTTCATAACTGATTTGACATTTGGCAGAAGAGCAATGATTTTGACTTATTTTTGTCCGTTTTCTTGTGCTTTTCAGAATTACATAAGAGGCCAAAATGCTGCTGTGCTAACTTTATTTCTCCCTTTTTAAATTACTAGGCTATTAAGCTAGATCCCTGCAATCACTGAGCATTCAGGGTGGGGGTGTTTTGTTTTCTAACGATGAGTTGCATCATCTTGTAGTGCCAAGGTTGATTCTGCACTGGTGAAGGCAGCTGTGTTTTCCTGGCCTTAATTTTTCAGTTGTATTTCTCTCTGGTTCCTTTTTCAGTTCTGTGTGTGTAAACATTTAATTTTATTTCCCCCTCAGTGTTCCTGAGCTGTTGGGTCTGTTGAAAGACCCAAAGTGCATCTTGCTTAGTTTGATGAATTTGACCTGTTCAAAACATGTGTATTATTACTTTTAAAATATTAGTATTGATGACGTGCTTGATTTACACTGTATTTTGATCTAAGTTAAATGCTATAATCCTCTCTTTAAAAACCATAAACAGAAGAATGGCTGCCATAAAATAAAAAGTGGGAAAAAAAGGCTACATGATTCTGCTTTCCTGATGCAATATTGTTGAAATCCACCATGGTCTGATCCCCAGACCTGTGTTACAATGGTAGTGTTTAGTCCAGTCTAACTATTTTGACATTAAAAAGTAAGGACTGAATAATTTAACTTATATTCTAGTAATTGCAGTATCCTTTTCCTTATAAGATCTATTATTCCATTTACATTTTTAACTTAACCTTGCATTTTTGATGCACTTGGTCAGAGCCTGCAGACTTTATGGAGTGCTATGGACTTTCACCTCTGGGGATTGTTTTGGTTTTGTTTGTCTGTTTTTGTTGTCTGCTATACTACAAGAGTACATGACTGGGATTTTATAGACGTTGCCCTGTGAAGGTGAGTAATTTTTTTTGCCTTAAAGGTATTTTTAGTTTCCAAATGGATGCAAATGTCAAGAGTCAGTTCCACAGTTAAGTCTTTGACCCTAAGTTTCTAAAATAGCTGTGCTTTCCTTTACCCTAAAAATATACATGTGTGTGTATGGGTATATATATATATATATATATTACCTGTTTAGGTAAAAATTTAGGTAAAAAAAAGATAAAGCATTTAACAGACAGACAGTTTGAAATCTTCAAGTATCCATGGATGCATTTTGTTTTGTTCTGATTTAACAATCAATTCAGGGCTGCTTGCTTAGTATGTTAGAAGTTTGGAATGTAAAGCATTAATATCTTGAACAAGCAAGGGTTATAGAATAATACGGCCATGCCTGGTGCCATTCACTGTAATTTTTTAAACTAGAACCCCCCCATCTACAAAATCAATTTTTCCATGGACAGAAATGAAACACCCAGACTGAGTCATCTGCACCACAAGAAAGTGAAGGAAAAGTTCCAGTTCTGCAGGTTTTTGGCTACTTCTGCCCCTTCTTTTGCAGCTTCTGGTGAGGTTTAGTGGACTGACAGCCTGAGGGAGGCAGCAGAGCCAGTCTGGTGCATTTTACTCTCAATTTTGTCTTTGACCTGTGGCTCGACCTGAGATGAGATTATTTTACATCTGTTCGCTTCTGTTTTTCTTCCCATTGTTGGTCCTGCTTGTCACTTGGGAGACTCTTCAGGGCAGGAACTTTGGTGTGGTTTTGAGTTTAATAAACTGCCTGGTGTGGTTGGGTAAGCTGCAGTATAAATTCAGATTCATAAAAATAAATTTGGAGACGAAATTACCTGTGTGGAGCTGGACAGACAAAAATCAAACTCTCAAATATGAAAACATTTTGAGAGACTTGATGCAGTCCTTACTTGATGTCATCAGATACTATTTTAAAGTAGGGGTTTTTTACTACTTTTACTATTTTTTAGTAGTTTTTCTTGGTTAAATGCATAGCTGTAGTTAAAGTCTCAAAACCAGTTTGAGGAGTTTCTCACAGTGAGTGACTGTTCATCTGTTTTGTCTTGCAGATGAAATCCCAGTCACTGATAGCTGTGCATGTTTATTCTAAAGAATAAATTGCTTAAATGCTAATACTTGATACAGGTTCACTTTATTCTTTTTGGCTGTTCATAAGGGCCTTTGTTCTCAGTATGAACTGACATGATATGAATATGTATCAATTAAAACCTACAAAAAATTAGATTTCTCTTTCCTCTTCCCCCCAGGGATTACTTCACACTCCAGTAGTTTCAATGTCCTATTTTTTTTCCAGTTTAGCTTTCCCACTCATCAAACACTGATCAACTCAGGGATTCTTTTGTGCTGGATATCCCCATTCACTTTGTTCCCAGCCTGTCAGCCTTGCTCCACAATCACCAGAGTGCATCTCATTGGGATATAAGACATGATCCTTTTCTTAAGGGATAAATATGATCAATTTTGGCAGCATAAAGTTGTGGAGTTGTAGGTTAAATTGGAAGTCTCTAATGCTTTCTGAAGTATAATCCATGTAGGACAACTGACATTAGGTCTAAGAAAAATGTTTACAGGGACAGGAAAGCAGATAAATTGTGTTATTGCCTTCTTTGTCCTAGATATTAAAAAACATCCTGATCCAGAAAAGCCATGTAAACACAAGAAATCAAGGGAATTCTAATACCCTGGGGATATGGGTAGCACCACGGATATTGATTAGCTGAACACAGGGAAGATAAATTTTAGTGATGATTTGTAAAATTTTAGTAATGTTCCATGTGGTGCAAAGGAGAAGAGTCAGTGACCTGTTTCCATACCTGAAAACAAACAGCTGTTGAGGCTCTTTCTCTTTTTTATTTTCCTCTTTTCTCTTTGGGCAGTTATGATATAGGTATAATTTGGTAGTGCTTCTCTTTTAACTAAAATACTTTTTAAGAATCATCATTTCCAGGTCTCAAATTTTCTTCTGTTTCTCACAAGGGTAATATTTTGCCATAAAAGGAAACTATGTTGGATTAAAGAACGTTAGATTTGCTAAGAGCATTGATTTTACCCATAAAACCCCTTTTCTGTGTTCAAATAAAGATTTTAATATAGGATTCTTTAGAATCCTGGACAAACCTTCACCTTGGGCCCAAAAGACAAATTGCTTTTTGAGGTGTTAAGTGAAGAGAGACGATGAAACCATAAATTTCTTGGAATGAGCAAAGCAGAGGGACTGACCTTGAGTTATTGGCGGCATTACACAACGTGCCAGTTATGATCCTAATGGTCATCTTTGTTGGGCTATATCTACACCTCAAAAAAAAAAAAGTAAATCCCTAGAAACATTACAACATAGCAAATGCTAAACCTTGTTGGAGGCATGTTCTGCAGAAGAAGAACCACCTTCAGATGTGTAGAACAGCAGAAAAGTTAAAAAGGGCACCAGAGGCACCTGTAGGTCTATAGGCAGCTCTGTGGCAACCATCTACAGTGACCGAAATTGTGAGATGGAATGAAATTATTGCATAAATACAGATTGACCATTTTATTTAAACCAAACAGGGCTAGATTTTAAGTTGTTTTCAGGCTACTGCATAGGATAAGTATAGAATCATGAAAGAAAGAAATGTTTTAATACTGTATTTTGAAGGTTTTGTTCACGAGAAGGACAATTATTATTTTAGAAAGTAAGGCAGAAACATTTTCTGGAAATAAAGAGGCTGCTAGGAAAATGCATGATTTTAGTGGGGTTTATTGCAAGGAACCATTCTGACTGCTAACAATAATAATGGTGAAGAGTTTGATTTCATTTTCTTACAGGATAGAGAAAAAAAGAAACTAAAGGGGGGAGAAACAATGCTAAAATAACACAGAGGAGAAATGTGGGGTTTTTGTTGGTTACTCAGAAGCTGGCAAATGGGAGACCATTGACACAGGCTGCAGGGAAACAACAACAGAACAGAAAATCCTAATGCTTTTATAACTGGCTTTTATGCCTAAATGTAAATTAAGGTATTTATTTTTTTAGCAAAAAACAGGTTCCAAACATATGGTTACCACAGTTCTTTGTTAACCCTCATAACTATTAACATCCAGAAATGTTTTATCAGGAACTAAAGTTAGAATAACTCTGCTATAAATATTTCCTCTCCCTTTAACATTTGTGCTGGAAACCAAACTTCCAAATGATATCCATGAAGTCCACTGAAAGTTATGCTGCCCTGTTTAGTTCATGAAGGGAATTTTAATTACAGCATGAAACCATCGGAAACTGCAGTTTCAGTGAGCAGTGTTTGATTGACCTGCACGAGAATTGGCTGTGCAATTTTGTAGGAGGTAGATTGGGAGTTTGAAAAAGATAATAAAAGTACCTAGCAGCAGTTTGGGCTGCTTGGACATGAGCCAGCTGTACTCTGTTCCTAAATCTGTTCAGGGTCAGGAATCGAGGGGGCTCTGACCAATCCACAACCCATCTTGTAAAACCACAGCCTGAAGCAAACACTTTAAAGAAGGCTTGACACTTTCTAAAGGTTATAACAAGTAAATAAACCATCAAATGACTCCTCTTTTATTGTTATGGTAGTCTTTTTTAATAAAAACACTTAAATCCATGTAGTCCTAAGGCGTCTCATAAAAAATGAGCACTTCTAAGGTTCTGTGGGTTTTTGATACCTCACCAGAGTTATATACAACATTGTTCTCCTAAGTATAACAGAAATGTTTTTGTCTTATTAAACAGCTGATAGAACTTCTAAAAAAAAAAAAGTTTTAAAAGCTTTCAATTCAAAATGAGTAAACTGCAAGTGTCCTTTGAAAGATGTAAAAATGATGGATAAGGCTTATAACTGTTGGCCATTTCACGTGAGAACTTTTCACCATGTAATTGGCATTCTCTTTAAGTATTTATGATGTTTATTTTTTTTCAGCAGTAGTTACATATATCCACATTTTTGATAGTTTCCAGATTTTCCTTTATAATCTGGGAGTAAAGCTGGAGGAGTGTTGTTCACTTAGAACTTTGGTTCTTATCCTGTTTAGTATTCCCAGAAAAAGGGCTTAGAATTTAATGCCAGTTTCTTACGATTTTGGGCAAGACTTTTTCTAATAATATATCATTTAAATAGCATTTGTTGCTTGATGACACAAATGGTTTAAGATTACACCTTTATAAGAAGCTCTAAGTCTAACTTGTTTGGTTTGAACACTCCAGGGAAATTAGGGGGATGTATTTTCCTTCAGTACTCATAGATTAGTATCAGAAGACAAAGTCACTGCAAATCTGAAGTACTGTTTGTTAGGGCAGAACCAGGAAGCATTGATAATCTTTCAAGTTCTCTTAATTATTATTTTTTTCACCCTAAAGCATATGAAGTCTTTAGGTCTCTTCTCCATCTGTAGTCTACTGGTACATACCACAGAAGCAAAAACTAAAGAACTTTTCTCTAGTGTTCTGTAAGCCAGATTTTAATTTTAAATTCATGTTTAGTGTTGTGTAAAATGTAAAATTCACATGAGTGTTGAGGTATGTTTTCAGAACCTGCAAGTATCTCTTGAAATGCTCAGGAGTAGCCTCCTGTGGATAGAAGTGTGTTTCCATCCACACATGTGCCTGTAAACTGTCTGTTAATCAAGGAAGTTTTGACCCTAAACCCTATAAAAGATGTCCAAAAGCCTATTTTAAATCACCTTGGGATGTATTTTGCCATTTTATTTTCTATTGATAATACAATGAGACTAAGAATCAAATATTATACCAAGTGGGAAGCGTTGCAAAAATCTTCTTTAGAACTGGTTTGCACCAATTGTTGAGGTGTTTAAATATCCTTCAGTTAAAAACTTGGAAACTTCACTTGTCCTGGGTTGAGGAAAGAATTGAATTTCTTAAAGATGCAGCACACTTGATAGCCCAGATATCTGTATTATTTTCTTCACTGTGGAAGGAGGAAGAGCCTCACTTTGTTCTTTCAGTGTGTCAGGAAATGCATTACTTCATCGAGAGGGGATTTCTTTTTCTCCTGGTAAGTAAGAGTTGTTCATGGTACTGCAATTCAGTAGAATTTTACTTAAACCCCAGTTTTAAGACAACAACGTTTTTGAGTCCTGCTTTTAATTTTTTTACAAGAAAAATCCTTTTTTTTTTTCTGAAATGTCACTGTTTTCCTAAAGATTACAACCACTTCTTGAGGTGCGAGTCATTTCAAGAGTGCTGATTTATTCCTCAATTTACACTGCAGATTTTAAACTCTAGTGGGGAAGCTGAACTCAAAAGAGCATAAATGTGCACGTGTCAAAACTGTGCATCAAAATACACAGCTCAAGTATTGGGAATGTTCTTTTATCCTCACACAGTCAGTTTGGCCCTGGCTGGAGTGCGTCCAACACAAGACCTCAGTGAACGTTATTAGTGCAACAATTCATCAAAGACTAGTCAGCCTTACCTTAATGTGGTCCCTTTTTCCAAGCTGATCATCAGTGTGCAGAGAACAGGCAGGAAATC
The DNA here is from genome assembly GCF_022539395.1 of Myiozetetes cayanensis. NCBI lineage: Eukaryota > Metazoa > Chordata > Aves > Passeriformes > Tyrannidae > Myiozetetes > Myiozetetes cayanensis. The sequence continues at coordinate 58,748,480 of NW_026087853.1, forward strand.
TGCCTTCTGGAGCTCAGAGGGACACATTAGTGTAGCTCCCTAGGTCTTTAAGGCACATTCTTTATTTTGACTACATGCAATAAAAGGCCAGTGGTGAATTGCTCATGACATGCATCAAAAGCCTGAATACTGTTCTTGCAAGAAGTCATGACTGTTCCACAGGGGAACCTGCTCTTCCTTATATTTCTGGTAGCTCACCTTATCAAAAATGTGTTTATTATCCACGATTCTATTTAACTTCTTTTACTTGGTAGCTCTGGAGGCTTCTTGGCACAGAAGGTTGTGGTGAACGTTTCACTTTTTTCCGTAGGAACAGCAGTAATTGCTGACACAAACTTTGCACTTGTCCTAGGAGATGTCAAAGAGCATAAAGATTCAAATGCTCTGAGTGGGATATTTGAGATGTCCCAAAGATTCTGAGTCATTAACCATGATTGTCTGTATCACTGACTACAGTGGATGCACAGAGCACTTTTGCAGCTTGCTGAATTTCCCTTCATGTCCTTGTTTTGACTCTCTTAATCAGAATCATTTTTCAATGGTGAAGTCAAGTCTGGTTTATTCACTTTGAGTTTGGTTGTGTTGTAAGATGCAAAAGAGTGTGAAGAGGGTGATGGAGAGAGCTGTAATCCCAGCTCCTAATCTTCTGCTGTGCATTTGCATCCAAGTTATTCATTCTGCAGATTTTCTGACCCAACCAGCTGAACTCATCTGCTATTTTGCCACATCCAGTGAGCTTCTGTTTCCTTTTCATCTGTGTGGTGTGCAGACACAGGCTATCATTTGTACTGGACTGTGAAGGAAGAAGAAATATGAATACACAACTTATGCTGGTGTTCGATTTGCAGGCACTGTTCTACATAAATTTGTTTGTTTGTTTTTTAACCAGGAAACGGAGACTAATTATGAAGATCAAATAAATAAAATCGTTGTAGAGAAACAGGAACTTGAATGGCAGAAGGTAACTTTCCTACATGCTGTTAGCATTTTACCTGCAGAGATTTAATTTTAATTTTAATGTATTAACATAAATTGTGGTTTGGTACCATTGCTCTTTTGAAGGGTGTTGTTATTTCTATTATTGTGGGGGAAGCTGTGCAGCAGCTTCTCTGTGTCATGCTTGCTCTTTGGCAAGTGTAAATGCAACAAGCAACTTCCCTTGCAGTGTTCTGGAAGTGACAATTTTTCCAAAAAAAAGGAAAATTATTTTAAACAAGAACTTTTCTTTTAGCCGTACTCCAAAGCTTTTAAACAGTCAGAATGAAGTTTTCAGGAACAGAAGTCTAACGTTCTTCTTGCAGTTCAGGCTCCTGAGGTTCTGCTTTCCTAGGAAATCCATTCCCTTCTCTAATACAATCAAACCTATGACCCCTGTCACTGGGGCACAGGATAAAAGGCTTCACTCTCTATGTTTTATGATCACAGAAAAAACAATAATTTCAGCTCTATCCTTGATCTTGGGATTTTTAACATCTTAGCAGTGAAGGAAGACTATTTCATCATGGAGTTCATCCTAACAATCTTAAATTAATAATCCTAACTATGTGCTTTTCTTTCCTGAAAGATATATATGTGCACACAGAAACAGGAAACATTTTATATTTGTAAAAGCAACAGTGCTTTCAATTTGTAACCCTTCTTTGCTTTTCTTAACCTAGCACTGCAGTTCTTAACAATCTGGGTTCAAAGGGGGTGATTTCCACCCATCCTGAGACCTTCAACAGCAATTTACCATCAGCAAGGAGGTGGGACTCACAGGTAGTTAGGTAAACTCTCTTTGCTTCCTGCACATTGACACCTGCCAAAGGTGTAGATTTGGGCAGCTTCGTGTGAGCACAGGTTTGGAACTTCAAAGGAACGAGTTCATACAACTTTCTTGGAGATCGCAGTAAGGTGACAATTCCAAGTGTGGCAATTTAAATTGAATTAGTGACGATGGTTTCTGAATGCAGAATCATGCTGACCTCAGCAGCAGTTCAGTACACAGACAGCTTCCCCTGCCTTATCCAAGGTTCCATTATGTTTTTTTCCTTCCCAGATTTCCCCTTCAGTCAACATTTCTGTCGCTCATTTTATTTTACCTTAATTTTAACAAACTAGTTTAAAATAAAGACATGACTTCAGCTAAGTTTCTGGTTTAATATTACAATTTTAAAACAAAATTTGTCTACATTTTATGAATACTGTTGCTGCTCTTGAAAAAAATATGTTAGAGGAGGGAAAACAAAATAACTGGAGAAAATACTGCTTTACATATAATGAGCGTACCCATTGCACTTGCTATAACATCACTGTATCAAAGCTGATTTTGCCTTTATTTTTTAAAATAGCTTTGTTCTTCAGTCTCCCTACACCACACCTACATACCATATGTGGGAAATATATTCCAAAACTGAATTTCTGGAAGAGTTATATATGATGATTTTCTCTGATAGTCTTACCTGTGAGGCTTGTTAGGAAATGAATATTTATAGACAATCCCCTGTCTCTTTTCTAGAGTAAAATACATCACATGAATATACAGTACAAGGAAGTGGTATGTTATAAAGACTTCAGTAATGCTTTTTTTTTTCATTACATCTGATACAAAATTATATAAAGGATGACTGTTTTATGAAACCAAACCTATATCTACATAAATGACTAAATGATATCGACTTGAATTCCTATTATTTAAAGTAGTGTGATCTTAATTTGGCCACACTGTGGAGATAAAATTTTATTCCTGTGGTGAGTGGGAAGAGTCCACTGAGAGCATTGGCTTTGCTGTCCCTGCTTCTGGCTCTCTTATTGTCCTTGGCTTACCTGTTACCCACTGGAGAACCCACCTTGGAACACAGTCTAAGGGCCAACCTGAGCAAAACCTTTCTCAAGACTTCTGTTTTCATGTTTTGGAATATTCGTTCAGGTAGTATGTGTTGTTTGTTAGATGCAGATCAAAACTTTCTCTTGGCTCTTGTATCAAAGGCCAACAGCTCTCACTTGTACAGTGTGAAAGCAACACCAATTTGCTGCAGAAAAGCAATTTTGGAACGGGCTTTTTGTTTAAAAAACTCTCAATCTCTCAATTAAGGCAGAAGAAGAAATTAGATTCTTTGCGTGTGAAACAAATGATCAATTTATTTTCTCCCACTAATTCTTTTTAATGGTCTCGATTTGTTTCCTACTTCACACTAATACATCTTACCTCAACTCATCTATATTTTGAGACAGGTGTTCAAGGACAGCTTTTTGACCTCCTTTACCTAATACATTTTAGTGTCTAGAACTTAAAAAACTTCATCTTCCATATGTGCCTTCCTTGGTGAAGGTGAAGTTATCTTGTACAGGAGCCGTGATGCTTAAAGGTGTTTGAGATTTCTAACTTGTACAGTGTGGTATTAATCCACAAGATCATGATATGAAATAATAACAAAAAAAGAGTACATCTTAACTCATTTTCTTGGTTTTTATGGGTAAGAGTAAAACCAGGCAGGAGGATGATAAAAATTTTATACTATTGTCTTACACTTAATCTTTTCTGCCCTCCCTCAGCTCTTTCTTGTAGCTTGTTAAGTGACCAAAATTTAACTAAAAGCAGAATAACAGATTGGTTTTTTTAAACTGGATTATACTTTTAAATGGGTATTAAAGTTCTATGATAAATACCTGGGACAGTGTCCAGATACTGTGCTAAGGTGGCAGTGGAGGTGGATTACATCTGCAGGTTGGTGATGGGATGGGTAAGGAGTTGCTTACAGAAGCCTCAGCAACAGCTCTGTATTCCAGAGGTGAATTGTTAAGAATTAGAGAAGCTGCTACCCAAGACATGATTATCAGTTAACAAATGCCTCTCTTTTAGTCCTCAGGGGTTTTTAATCAGCCATGCCTTCCTAAAAACATTTAACAAGGGATCAGATTTTTTCTTGAAACGCTGTATTTGCTGTAAGATAACACTTCAGTCCCACTGTTGTTATTTCTCGTGAGCAGGAAGCTCTGCAGCACCAGACAGACACGTTGCAGCAACACAACAAAGAAGCTATGGCAGCTTTCAAAAAACAGGTAACAAAAGAAGGCCTTCTAGGTTTGAATGGGAGATTCTTAAAACATGGTGGCATCATAGCAAGCTGCCAGTTGGTATGAAAATATTTTCCTGTTGCATAGAAAATGTTAGAATACACAGCTCTTATATTTCTTTTTTCTGGGCACGGTGTAATTCTTGTATTTTGACAGGTCTTCCCAGTAAGCCACTCCCCCTGGCATTTTTCTTTTTTTTTTTTTTCCCCAAAAACTCCTAAAGAAGACAATGCTTCTTTTAATACTTTCCTTATTCTTAGTTTTTTGTTTGTTTGTTTGTTTGTTTGTTTTTCCCTCTAAGATGGCCTGACCTCTGCAAGGGTAGATTCATAAACCACCATAAAAGATCTGCCACAGGAACTTACTCTGCCCAACATTTGTCAGTCTTGCATTTTAGTCTCTCTATAATATATTATACATATAATTTATTATGTAAGTGCTGAAACACCTTGCAGAGAACAGTCAGAGGAACTGGAACTGTTGCACCTGGTGATGAAGAATTTGTCATCAATGCTGCATCACAATCCTGTCACACACAAAAAAAGACATTGGCAAGCAATTAGTTTTTTATCTTGAAAAAACAATTTGAGATTCACAGATCTCAGCTTGTAACTATAGTTTAAAAAAATCAGGAATTACACTATGCAGGGTAATATAACTTTATTGTCTTTTCAAGCTGCATGAATAAAATTAATGTCATGTATTGTATTGACTTTTTTTGTTTGTTTCTTTTCTCTTTTTTTCTGTGCCACTGCCAACCAAGCTGCAGGCAAGGATGTTTGCCATGGAAGAAGAAAAGGTACTCTGTAACTGTTTTGTTGTTTGTCATCCAGAGAAGTGCATAAGCAAACAATAATGCCATCCAACTTATCAAACAAGTCTAAACTAAGTCAATTGCAATTAAGTTATTTTTCTTCCTATGGCTTTTGCAAAAGAAATTTACTTCTGGTTTGAATTTTTTTTTTGGTTGGTTTTGTCTATAGCCTATGGAACTTCACTTCTGAAATGTCACTTTATGCTAAAAATCAGTGGGGGAAAGTGTTCTTTGATATTTCTGTATTGAAGCTATATAAAATTTACTTTATTAAGGGTTGGGGTAAACTGTCTTTGGCCTTTCCAAGTACTAGTGAAAAAGAACATTTCTAACTGGTTTAGGGAAAGCAGATTTTAATAGGGCTTTTCTTGATTTAGCTGAGCTGGTTTCATAAGAAACTTGAACTAAACTGAAGGAAGATGTACTTAACCCTGAATTTATGTGATTTTTCTTAACTACATGAGTTTTTACACCAAGTTGAGTCCTCTGAATGAAGGATTTGCACTTGGTGTACTAGGACCCTGTTTCAAAGAGTGAAGTTTATATTTTCTGGTGGAGTCATTTTCTTGGTTGTATTTGGAGTTTCTTCTGGCTAAGACATTCTGTCTGCCCACACACACCCCCTTTGACTTCATTCATGTGCTATCTTATACATGAACTGTACTCGGTAATTCTATTGACAGCAGATTACAGTTTAGTCTTTGTGGTTTGGGAAGTTGTTTCTGTGAAGACCCTTCTACAGCAGATAAGAAAATGGATTTACCTGAAACTTTTTTTTATATATATTTAGTGTCTTTGTTCTAAAAGAAAATAACTTATTGATTCCCCCTTTGTCAGGCTTGTCTCTCCAAGAAGAGAAAAATTTAAGGCTCACTAAATATGGTCATAAGGGGTGAAAATATGCTATTGTGTTTTCACTTTTCTTTGTATACCAATATACTTCGACAATTTAAGATTATTTAGCTGAATTTTTCGCCCATGACTTGTTCTCTCATAGCGGAGTAAACACTTCATTTTTGTAACATTCTTTTTGATGAATTCTTAATGTAAATGCATTTATTCCACCCAAATCCTGACGTACAATTTTGTTGAAAGGGAAAATACCAGCTTGCTGTAGAAACAAAAGAAAAAGAAATTGATGGACTGAAAGAAACATTAAAAGCATTACAGGTAAACTATTATTTTTGTTAAATAGCTTTTTTTGGGTATTTTTTTGGTATGCAGGTGTTTAGGGTTTAGTTTAGCCTCTCTTTTGTAGGATAATCCAGAAATTTAAAAGAATCTTCGCTTAAATGTTGAATGTTCACAGCTCAAACATCTGTGGCTTGAGGAAGCAGGAGGTCACAATGAACATATGATCCCAGGAAAATTGCTTGTAGGAATTTCAAATTTGATTCTGTATTCCCCTCTATCCAGAATTCTACCTCAAAGTGATAGTTCTTGAGGTTTTTCCTGGAAATAATATTTTCTGTATGAGATTGATACAATATGCTGCCATTGAGAATGCCTAACTACATGGTTTGGGGCTTTTTTTTTCCAAGAGGGAACAGACATATATTCCTGTAGGAGTTGAGGGAATACTTGAATTACTATCTCTATTTTCTTCCTTTTAAGAGTCTAGTTTATCAACTTTGGTCCATTTCCACTTTAGTTTTATACCTGTCAGAAAACACAAGGTTTTATGCACTTTTTAAGAACTCCTCTAGTAAAAAATCAGTATAAAGTGGTTTTGCATAATTTAATATTGAAGTGAAATTACGTAAAGTAATTATGTAAAGTGATTCTAATAATAGTGTCATCTGAGTAATACTAGTTTTGAATTGATGATGCCACTATTATTAGATTCACTAAAAAACTAGTGATACTAGTTTTCAAAACTAGTGTTACTGTGGTGGCTGGATTGGCAACAAATGCAATTGAATGTTAGTTACAAGAATACCTAAATATTCAGGTTGTTGTCAGAACAAATGTAAGTACAACTCATTAAATAACTCTCTTGTTTTACAGATTTCAAAATACACTTTACAAAAGAAACTGAATGAGATGGTAAGAAATTAATAAAAGTAGGAAAATAAGGAAGAGCTTTTATGTAAAGAGAACGTCTGCTTAGAGCATAACTCAGTACTGACCAACCTTAATACTTAAGAGATGGGTGATAATTATTACAAATAATGCAAAGAGGTGCATCAGCTTCAAATGTGAAGAACTTACAAATGCAATGTTTTTAGGTTTTTATAGTGTGATAACTACTGCTCAGCATGTGGCACTTTTACTCATTGCATTAAAGTAGAATAGGTACATTTGTTCTCTTTATAGATTAAAGATTTTTTTATAGACTGTGATTTGAATAATATAATTGCATTTCTGATAAGATCTAGCATATTAATCTGAAATAGTAGGTAGTTCCAAGGAGTTCTTAGTTTTCTTTTTTAAAAAATGCTCTTTTTCCTTTTACTCTTTTTTACTCATCTTCTCAGAATTGCTACTTAACATCAGCTCCCCTGGACAGTTTAGATTTCATCCAGTCCAGCTCACTCCCTTTGACACAGAGAATAAATTCATACAGAGTGACAGCAGAGTTGCTCTGAACCCTGTTGTCTGCTTTAGGAAGTGAAAGAGTGAGCTGCAGAAACATTGCCAGGCTTGACTGAATAAATGCTGTGAAAATTCTGCTGCTGCTCAACTGGAAAGAATAAAGATAATATTGTCAGACCATTACAAACTGTGATTTTAATTAAGAAGCTCAAAAAAACTAGAGTCCAGTTTAGCTTTAAGTACCATGACATTTGTACTGAAAGTCATCCTCAACGCTACAGTGGTTTTACACAAAATATGGGGAAATTGAATAATGTGCCCTCTGACCTGGGAGATAAGGCTACAAGTTAAAGATCAAAGGCAGCAGAAAATGTGTTTTGTCTTACTTCACTTTTAACTTGCATTTGTTCTTAAAATGCATCTGATCTAAAAATGTGCTAAAATTTTACAAAATTATCGGGCTTACATTTAGGTCATTTCACATATTATCTTTTTTTCCCATAACTTATAAGCTTTGTCTTCTGAGTGAATGAGAATATTGAAATGACAGCACCTTTTCTACAAGCTGGAAATCTTCCTTTCTTAGGTTTGGAAACTCCTCAGGAATTGATCACTGGGGTACTCTACCTTTGATACAATTAAATGGTACATTCAAGGCATCCAAGCAGTAGGTGCCCCTGTGGACTCTTGGTCATCACAAACGGCAAGAGTGTTTAAAAGTAACATTGCATGACATTCCAAACCATTCATTTATTTGAGGTCCATTTCTATTTCAATTTTAGGTTTGTTAAAGACAGATTAGATCATGCCCTAGGCTTGTGTTTTGAGAGCAAGCAGAGGTGCTGTTCAATTTGTATCTGGCACCTCAGAAACCCTGCCAGGCAGTGAAGGAGCTTCTGTGCCTGCCGGGGACTGAGCGTGCCTTCCTGATGGAGCATTTCATTCTGGTTTGGTTCCTTTAATTCTCCTCTTCTAGTCCAGTATATGCAATGTTAACACCTCGCATACACACCATATTTCTGCATGCTATCCACTGAGCTTTATGTGAAAATTTAGTGCTGGTATAAATCTTACCATACATGCTGTAATTTCGAAATAGTGGAAGTTCTGGTTTCGTATTGGAGAGACAAAGAAATAAAGGACTTCTTTTTTCACTCATCCTTTTGTTATTTCCACAAAGAGAGTGCTGATTACTGCATGCTTTGTAGTCACTTTGCACCTCACTGTGTACGGACAGCTGTGCTTGGGCAGTCACAAGGCTACAGGGTGGTTACTGCAAAGCCAGTTCTCTTGACAGAGTACACTTGAGTGTGGGCTCTGTACTGCCTTCTTGAATTGCTGCTGAAATCATCACTGGACAGAGGTGGCTGTGGTCAGGTTTTGGTTACCTGGTTGTAGAATGCCAGAACTCTCTGCGTGGAGCATCTGTTCTTGTCTTCCCTCACGGACTCGCCTTGGCTGATCCTGGGCACGTCTGAGAGAGCGAGCACTGCGAGCTGTTTTTCTTCTGCAGTACCTAAATCTTAAAATCTATCTATCTATCTATCTATCTATCTATCTATCTATCTATCTATCTATCTATCTATCTATCTATCTATCTATGTTGTAGTGCTTTAGTGCTGGTGAGTGCCTCTGTGCAAGACTGGTAACTAGTCCAGTTTCACTTGCTGACTGTGTTTGTATTGGTAAACTAACTGTGTGTGAAAGCATTTAGTGAAGCTGCAATGAAATGGTCTAGGTTGAATAAACTCTTCAGAAAAGAGGGAAGCTGGATCCACATTTTTCCCAGCAGAGAGTTCCTGAACTCTGCCCGGGATCTGCTTCCATGAGTCCTACCTGGCATAGGCCAATGTGCATCATAACAACAATGCTGGCATTTCCTGAGAGCTTCCCAGCCACCATTTAGTTTTCTAATACAGGTGTAAATTGCCAAATAAATGATAAAGTAATTACTGCAAAATGTATAGAATCTGTGAATACAGGAATGTAGTAAGTATACGAAACTTGAAAAGTTAGTTTGTTCTTAATAATCTATGATAGGAATGTTATTTTTATTTCCTTCCTGCGGTTTTAAAATTTTGCCTGTAATTATTTAAAAACACAGTGAGAAGGCAGTGATATAGTATAATTTATTTTTAAGTAGAAAAATGGTAGGAACTAAAGGAACTATTATGAAAAAAAGAATTCCTGTTTCAAAGATTTACAATTGGTAACCCTTTGCATAATTTTCACATGATCTTGCCTTAGGTCTCCATGCCACTACATCTCCTTTGTTTCTCTGACACTTTCACCTCCCAATTACCACCTTCTGCTTCACTGAGTACCTCTGACTGGTGACTCAATTTCCAGAATATCTTGGAGATATGAGCAATTCCCTCTTTGTGTTCCTCCGGTCACCTACTTGACCCTGAGCTATTTCTCTGGCCTAGTTCCACCAAGAAATCATTGTGCCTCCACGAACCATATGGCCACAATCAGTTCCACTCCCCATCCCAGCTTATCTTTATTACCAGTGGAGGGCAGGGCAATAATTCCTGTTCTCGCAGTATCGGACGTTGGGAAGAGGAACCAAGATTCTGTGGGTCTTGCTCCAGCTCCAGGGTCATCCCCTCCCTATCCTGCAGTGTCTCCTGGTGTTTCTTGATTGTCTTCTCTGGAAAATGTTTTATGACCTTTCCACTGTGAGCAGAGGAATCATCTGCTCAGGCTTTTATTTTACAGTGCACTAAGCCTGGAGAGCAGCTTGCCATCCAAAATCATATTTAGGCAAGTGGTGAGCTCTTAATAAAACTCCTGCAGATAGAGCAGGCCAGTTCCTTTTTTTTATTTATTTTTTTTTTCCCCTGGAAAGATCCCTGTGAAATAGCAAAGCATATTTCTACTTTTCGAGAGAGGAGGAGGAGGCATTAACACTGTCTTGCTGACTTAAGAAATAAATTGGGATAACACTAAGAAAAAATCCACATTAAAAAAGTGCAAACCCCCTCAGATCTTGCCACAAGTCTCAAATCAGTGATGCCTCCCTGTTCCTCTGTCTCTTAGAATAAATACACCTGAGGGACTATCAGGAAAAACAAAGAAAATTTTTCCTTTTGATTTCTTTGTTATGAAATCCCCTCCTGGCATTAGTTAAGCACAGTTCTTCAACAGTTAACTTCTGATTAGGGAAAAGAGACAGTACATGAACATTCTCAACCTGCATGCCTTGCAGTGATTCTGTAAGTGGTGCTGTTTCTTTCCCAGTGCCTCCATTATGGCTTTCCATTTGCAGCCGTGTGTTTAATTTCATACCTTATAAAACATGAGAAATTTGTCTTGTATATCCTGTTTTGCTGGCCTTATGGTGGTCATTTCTTTTTGATTGCTCTCAGCTTTTATTATCCTCTGATGCTTGGGCATGTATTGCACTTGTTACTGTATGGAAATGGAGCCTTGCAAAACCCAACCAGACTGGGCCAGATGCACCCTTGTGTAACCTGAATTTATACACAGGGGTGAATTTGGCCCAAGTCATTTTAATTGCTGTGTTGCTTCACTGTAGATTAGAAATAGATTAAAAATAGATGAGATATCCGAATAAATGGTTATCCTTTCTGGGGAATTAATTTATCCTGTTCTCTTCAGACAAAATGAATTTTAAAACTGACCAAACAGTACCTACAAAGCTATTAACAACAACAACAAAAAAACAATACAAAGAGGAACACAAAACATTTAGTACATACGAAAGAAAGGATAACAAATAGCTATAAAAAAAGTCAGTGGCATGTGTCACTGAATAGTTTCCTGTGAATATGTATTTTCAATTGCCCCTCACAAAAGGAGAGTTTGGTAAAAGTCAGTAAATACATTTGAATGAATTTCCATGTGGGTTTCATTGTGGTATAATTTTACTTAGGCCAACATGTCAGTAGAAGTTAAAATAAAGTGTTAGATTTTTACAAAAGTAGTTAGAAACTTCCCTACAGACACATAATATTAAAGTAGAAGCAAATTCTTCATATTTCAAGATACTAAAACTGCTGATACTGAGGAATTAATAATCACTCATTAAAATGTTACTTATATTTTCCTAGGAAGCATGGGCTAATAATTTGCATTAATTTCACTAATCTAAACCAAAGTCACCACTACTATAGAATTGCTTGATGCACTTCTGATTTTTAGCGAGCGTGTTGACATTCTCTTATTTAGGTGTGTTAAGTACACAAGCTGTCTCCTAATTGTCCTTGGGCTGTGTCACTTTTGACAATCCCAGAACTGGGGTGGCTGAGGCTCTCAGGCATCTCTGGAGATGGCTCAAAGCATTGCTACTGTTGGTGAAAAAACCTGTTTGAGTGTTTATTGCCATGTAGCCTAAAAAGTTTTTGTGGGGAAAACTTGAGATTAGGATTTGAAAGCTGTTTGTACAGTTCTGCAGGCATTTACGTGAAGGTTCCTCTAAATAAGGGGCGACACATGAAAATATGTAAAAATGCATTTTTGATCATCTGACACACAGGTGGAAGGTCTTGCTGCTCTCTGAAAATGGGAACTGATCACTAGATGTGAAATAAACAACTGAGATATTCCAGGAATGATTTTGCATTTATGCTGTTACATTCAAAAGCATTTGGAGAGCTCCTTACTTGCTTCACTTCTGTTCCTGACAGGATCAGAAATTACAGATGCACTTGGCAGCCAAAGAGGAGCATCACAAGAAACTGAACGAGGTTGAGAGGTGTTACGTTACCATTGCATCCCAGTTTGGAATCGTGAAGGGAGTCCATGGAAAACTGGAGCACAGTGGTATGTATGTCCTGTATGTCCCACATGTCCTCCAGGAGTTGATTTTGCTGGGTTTTGACAGCACTGAGATGGACACACCTGACAACTCAAAAAAAACCAGCAGCTGCTCTGGGCCGAGTGCTGCTCCTTGCTGATGCACCACTGCAGGGGTGTGTGTGACCACAGAGGGAATTGTAGGGAGATTTGTGACAGAGCAATCCAGCAGCAGATCCATCCCTTTCCAAAAAAAAACCCTCCAGAGTAAATCCAGTCAAAACACACTCAAAAAAGCAGCTTAATTTGTATCAAGTGCCTGTTGCCATTCAGCATAGTCAGCTTAACCAACTCAAATGAGGGGGTGAAAGTAAAGGAATTAGCAAATAAGGGGAAATGAATGCTTTTTAAATGTTGGAAAATGGATGAAAACCATTAATGAAATAATAAAAATCAGTTTCTTGTGTAGAAATATAAAATCTTAAACCAGTTCAATAAATAAATAGGGTGTTATGAATAATTTTGTGCAGTTATCGTTGTTATGTAGATTCGTGCTACATGTCTATTCAAGCTTTATAAATCTGTACCACATCCCCATTTATGTGCTGAAACATAACAAAATTATTTGCTAAACTGCTAACAGACAAAAAATACTATTCCACACACTTTTATTTTCTATACATATATAATTTTTATCTCTCAAATAACAACTTGGAGAACCAGGTAATAAAAATACCTCACTGAAATGAAGTTTTGTACATGTTAATTTGTTTCTCCTAGCAAAGGGATAAATTTCCATGCAAACATCACAGTGTATGTTTAGAATACGGACTTTTGTATTGTTTTCTGTGCTTGGAGTTTTCATCCATGTAAACACATACACAGGACATAAATAAAAATAAGTGTTATTAAGGAAAAGTTGTATAACTGAAAACAAAATGAACAAACAACAAATAAACAACAAAAAACCCAATCAAACAAACAGACAAAAAACCACCCAGAACACAAAAAAAATTTTCAAATACTGAATCTTACTAAATTTTTTGCTTCCTCCTGAAACCAACAATTTTTTTTCCCAGATCTAGTTTGAATAAACTGATGACATATTCTATTTATATTTGTGATACTTCAGTACCTCAAGATACTTTTTGTATTCCATTTTTTATGAGGTTAATATCTAATTTTAAAAGCATATAAAGATAAAATATTTCTGTGTTTTGCTCTCATTTACATTGGACACGGGTTTACTGTTATATCAAATACAAAAGTCTTTTTGCAATTTCTTGGAAAAAATAACAATTACTCTCAGTATTTACTACATTTGAATGATAAAAAAATCTTCTTTTTTTGCCATTTTTCTACTTGGATTTACCAGTGGGAAAGTCAGGCAGGAAGGGTATGAACAATTTTTGTGCAAATGGTTTAAATTTACGAAGTGCTTGGTTTTTATCTGCTGTATTAAAGCAATAAGTAGAGACACAAGGAAGTGAAAATCGATGTGTTATTGTGCTGTGGAGGGAAAATACCAGAATTGGTAATAAATCCAGCACTTTATTGGCCAACCAATGGCCCACTATTAGTCCTTTAAAGCAAGAGAGTGAGCACATGACTCTTGTTGGGATAGGAGAGGGCTTCACCAGTTTTTCTTGCTTGTATTTATGGGAGCTTTTCCTAAGCTGTGTCAGGAGAGAGCTGTTACATTCTTCAACATCTGAATTTTTTAAGCCCATATTCCCACACAAAACTGCAAAATTGCTTATTGTATTGTAAGGCTGATGTCCATCTGCCCCCATGAGGGGCCATCTGCAGCAGGAAAGGGAAGGATTTCTGGGTGTGATGGAGTGTCCAGAGCTCTTGTATTCCAGTGTGGTGCCAGGAAAAGAAAGATTAGGAGCGAATGAAGAGAAACCAGAAAATAGAAAAGGCTGAAGAGAGACCTCAGAGGACGAAAATACTAAGATTGAATAGAGGTGACTGAAAAAGTACAGGGACCATTGAATATCTTCAGTTCTTCATCGTGGAATTTCAAGCAATTTCCCAGTGATATCTTGGCTTATATAAAGTCTGAGAGAAAATTCCCTTCCCTTTCAGAAGACACAGAGGTTACCCTTAGAGTTTTCTGCTGCATTATCCCCTGCTGTTTGCTGTCTTCCATGGCCTGTATGCATTTAACTCTGTACCTCTGGTAATTATTTGTGTGTTCTGTCCATTATGGTCCATGATGTTCTATGTCCCTCTGAAAATAATTAAAGCCATCAGAAAATGACAAGCAAAGCCTTGGTTAAAAAACAAAACTAGGATTCAAAGCTCACGGACAAGGGATCTTAATAAAATGTCGTCAAATTAGACTAAAAATTAAATTAAAATTAAACAAAAAAGAAAAAAAAGGCAAACCAACATACAGAAAAGTCTTATCTCGTTGTTTGAGGTGCAGAACAACTGGTACCACCTGGTGTATCACACTACACAGAAGAAGTCATTGAATCATACTTTCAGTTTTAGTCTCCTTTCCAGGAGGTGTTTAGTTATTTTATAAATTATATATACACACATTGCAGTTATAAATCAAATCTTCGTATAAATCTTTATGAACATGCTCTAACTTTTGTTTACAGTGCAGGAAGCCATCCAGCACAATAAGAAACTGATGGCAGTGAATAGAAGACAAGAGACTGAAATAAGTAACCTGAAGGAAGTAAGTATGGGATGCATTTCTGGAAGTGGAAACAGGATTCTTTGGGACTTCCAAAAGCCTCTGCAGAGTTGATGGAAGGAGTGGACAAGCAGCAGAACAGTTCTTCATTCTGTGACATGGCTAAATTAGTCTCATGCTTCCCCAGATACTTCAGTTAAAACTGGAGCAGCAGTTTCTGTAACTCGGGAATTTTTATTTACCCCTACAGCATCCTGCTTATTTCCGGCTAATTATTACTGACCCCTCTTCTTCCTGTGCTGTGTTGTCATTGCTTCTCCCATCTGATGTGATGGGGGGAAGGATAAAGTTCTCCCTTTGAGCTGTTTCTTAAGGGCTGGCAGGAGAAGAACAAAAGGACTCTCTTAATTTGGATTTCTTCTGTAAACTCAGTATCTTGCCCCAACACATCTTTTTTATATCTTCTTATCTTTATATTTCCTTCTTTTTTAAATTTTTTTTTCCTCTCTTAGACTCTCTGATGACTTTAGGTAGGGAACATGATTGTCTTGGCTTCTTGGCCTAATGTTAATTCCCAGTTTGCAGATGAATGCTTTGAACTACCATGGAATATTTGTAAAGGTTGTGGTTATTTTTCTAAAATCATCACAGCTGTGAAGGTCTGAGGACATCTTCATGTGCCTTGGGTGCATTTCAGCTGTGCAATTCCTTTAAAGAAGGGTAAATAATGTGGGTAAATGTGACAACAAGAAGAACATTCATCCAAAATGCAGCATATCTTTTATTGTACTGTAATGTGCATAAAAAAATGTAGGTATTTTAAAAATATTTAGTTATCCCAGGAGATTGGATTTGTTGCTTTTGGTAAGAAACCAAGAATAATTAATTACTTAGCATTCTCTGAGGGTAAGGAATTTGAGAGGTAAGAAAACAGAAACGTTTAAGAAAATTTTACATGGTGAAATTTGTGAGTAATGTAGGTGTGAGAAACTGATAGTGGTTTCTCTACTCCAGCAATCAAACACATTGCTTGATCCACTCCGTTCTCAGCTGTACTCTTGATTCTTAAGGTCATGGGTGATGAATTTTGAATAAAATACTGTTGGATAAGCAGAACAAGGGGCCAACTGAAACTTAATCTGGCTTCCACAGTTCACCAGGAAATGCCTTTATTTCTGTTATTTCTGAATTTCTTATTGTTTTTTTAGTATTTGATCATCCTATTCTGAACCATCTGAACTGGAATATTTAGAAGAGCTTGGAAAAGGGATTAGCAGGCTATTTTCACTTGCTACATAGCTGAAAGAAGTCATGATAGCTACAGCACAAGTTGGGACAACTTCTAAAGCTGTTTTTATCTGCCCTGGAGACTTGACTGACCTCTGACAGCTCTGACAACTTCTTGGGTTCAAACTTCTTCCCTCTGTAGCCTCAGTGCAGGAGCAGGAATGAGTGTCCATGGCACTAAAATCTTAATTTGGTTGTCAGCTCTTATCACAGCCATTACTTTGACTCAGCCCAGGATGATCTCACACATTTGTTCTTAATGGGGATATGAAGTTAGTGAATGTAATTCAATATTTACTGATTAAAACCCCTTAATCTCCAATATAATGAAATTGCATGTGTTTTAAGGGGGGTGTGAAATATGTACAACAGTAAACCTGGGTTAAGTTGCAGTCTGTTCTGCACAGGTTTATTCTTCTGGGATGTCAGGAAAGAAATGTTATTTGAAGAGGTTGTAGTTTTCTCTTGACGTTGCCAGCTTCAATTCCAGTTCCTAAATTTTAATGTAATGGACTGTGGCAAAACTTCCTTTTAGGTAACAGTTGCTTTTGGATTTGAACATTTTGATATTCAGTGTGGTAGGATCCTTTCCGACCACTGTGAAAATGCTTGCCTTCAAATCTGCCCAAGAAAAAGGTTTCTTTCATTCTGCTGCTTAAAAAAAACCCAAATAACTAATGCTACTCAAGACCTGAAAGATGACAAAAGAGTAGCACAGTTAAAATTTGCACAGAGGGTCAGCACAGTCTTGGGATGTGGTTACATCTGCCTGCCCTGGCTGCTTTTCCAGTCCTTTTTAATCTGGAACCTGTATTTCTGCAGCCTTGAGGTAGTGTAGAATTAAAATTTTGTATCGATCAAAACTACATTTTACAAAAAAAAAAAAAAAAAGGTGGAAGTTTTAGCTTAGCTCAACATGCAACAGGAAAACAGGGTTAAAGAGCAGACTGGGGTTTTGTGACACTCTTGACTTCCAGTGGCATGAAGTGTTTTTGAAGCCGTGTCCCTCAGCACTGGCTTCTGGGAACACATCAAAGGAATGGGCTTAAAGCCTTGTCATCCTTTCTTAGCACACCTCAAAACCTGATAAAATATGTTCCATTTATATGGTTTTGAATACTACTGGTAACTTTAATAATAAGAGAAATCTACTAGAATAAAGCAAAAACTCTTGAGGGTGAAATTTTAAGAAAATACATGTATGTGTGGATGTATAAAATTATTTCATAGTATTTTTACAGCTACATGGCTTGTGATTTCACTCACTATGGAAAACTTTGCCATTGTTTTTGGTGGTCTCATTGGTGTTGGGTTTTTGGGGAGTTTGGGTTGGGTTTTGGTTGTTTGTTGGTTTCTTTTCCCTGCCAAAAATCCTAGCAGATCTGGGTTTGGTTCCAGGTGGATTGTACCCATCCACCTGCTATTCCCAAAGGAAAAAATCCAGTCATCTTTTCTACCTCAAGGGCATGATTTACTTTGTGTGACTTGCTCTTTCCCCATGACAAAAGAAGTATTAAGATTTTTCTTTTTTCTCCATACTATAAAGCCTGAGTTTGGGACACACATAATGTCATATTCATGGCAGGTTTTTGCACCTGCTTGTGTGTGTTCTCTACCCCATTAATCCAGTTCTCTGTGCAGATTGGCACAGGGCACATTTTCACTGCTACAAAGTTAAAATTGCTCTCACCTTCTGCAACTTAACTGCAGGAACTCTCCTTGCACGTTTCATGACAGAGCCTTCTGGTAAAAACAGGACAACTAATGCATGGGTTTATTTCTAAAAATGGGAAAAAAACCTTACTAGATTACAGAATATTTTAAAGCATTGCTGTCTTTGGGTTTTGGAATTGATTCTGCAATTACACTTAGTACTCACTAGATCGTTTTAGGTTTATTTATGGCTAAAATACGTCAAAAATAAAGCCTCTAGCAAAAAAAAAAAAAAAAGGATTTATTTAAAAGTAGTACCTATGCTTGTATTTTCCATAAAACTTTGTGAATTTCAGCTACAACATAATCTTTCCTTCTTCTTTCGTGCTGTTCTATGATTTTGTCCAGAACAGTCAAACCCGCCGGTGGGTGTGATAATTCTGTCCGTGATAACTGGAATTCCAGTTTTGTGAAGAAAAGTTAACCAGACCGAACTTTAGCTGTTAGATAAAACTCTTGCCATTCTGAATGCTTGGTTCCCTCACTGTGGCATCGTGAAGAATTCTTGATCCTATCTGTGAGCAGCGTTCACAACCTCTGCTGTTTGTCTGAGGAAACGTCAGAGCGCTCCAGGAGAGAGAGAGATTAACCAGACTACCTTGGACCAGAACGGGAGGGGTGGGGGAGAACAGGGCACAATATTTATGGCTCCAGGAACTATAAGTTGTAATTTAATGAGATCAAAGCATTTGCTGTTTATTTGCTGCACTAGGAGCTTGGAATAAACTGGTTACGAAACAGATACCAGGAAAAAAAAAAAAAAGGATATTTAAAAGAGCATAAAGACTATAAAATCAAAGGCATCATGTTATAGAAGCTTCTAATATAAAATGAATTTAGCATTCTCCTGAGAGTAGGTAATTAATGTTTCAGGAAAAGCAAAGATCCTCCAAATTTATAGCCAGTTCCTGTTTTTACCAGATAATCGCTGTTCTTCCTTTTCGCCTCCTCATCCCCAGGCACATACACAGTGGTTATAATAGCACTTTATTCCTATTGTATATCTCAGTGTAGGAGGTTTTACCAGTTCCAACTCAGTGTCCACCTCTAACATCCTTCTTGGAAGAGAAAATACCAAAATGGTTAAGTAAATACTTCAAACAGAGTAAAATTAGCACAAGAACATTTTTACCTCTGAAAATAAACTTTCAGTCACCTGTGAGGAGTTTAAAGTCTAGCAAGTCAGTCTTATAAATTTCAGCACCTCTAATTTGTTCTGTTGTTTCTGTGCATTATTTAAAAGTAGAGCCTGGCTCAGGGTGGTTTAGAAGATTTGTCTGTGTTTGGAACTGCAATGCCTATACTGGATGAACTATTTATATGTGTTTCCTGTGCTAAGGAACTGAAGAAAGCAACTGCAGACTTGATAAGGTCCAAGGTCACATCTCAGTACAGGGTGGGAGAAGAAAACATCAATCTTGCAGCGAAGGAAAAACAGTTTCAAGAACTGCAGCAGAAAATCAGAATGGTATTTCGGAATTTAAACAAATTAAATTTTTGGTGATTATTTTCTGGAAGTTATCCCTGATGTACAGATCAGTGACTCCTTTCTACTAACTCCATATACAATCCAATGAAACTATTTCCAGCACAACCTTTTCTAGGGAAGTAAATATTCCATGAATATTGATATCATTTCATAGTAAAAAAAAATATGGGTAAAGCGACATTTCAGTATAATTCAATTTCCTTAAATAGCCTCATGGTTATTCACACTTTCACATTAATACAATATTACTAAAGAAAATGACACTAATTTTAAACGCCTTTTACTGTTCTTCATGCTCTTTTTTTTCTTTTAAGGAGACTGCAGTTAGTAAAAAAGTTCAAGAAGATAACACACACATTAAAGAAGAAAAGCTGGTGAGTTAATACAGCTTGGTGACTTTAAATAACTTAAGAACTCTGAGTGCTATATTTCATATTTAAGTTTCCTAAATTATTACACTAAGCCACAAAAATTAGATAAATTCACTTGTTTACTCTTTGGGAATATTTTAATAATAGCATGAGTGGGCTTTTACTGCTCAGTTTTTGGAAAGAGTATTACCAGAACAAAGTCTGCTGTTTGACACTTTATTTCATTTCAAGTCTTAAAGTTCTGTGTTTGAGTTCAGATGGGAGAAACTTGGTATTCCCATGAAACAATTGTCTCCAGGTCAGCTCAGTACAGACAAGCAGAAAGGCTGGCATAACATGCTTAGTTCTTCTGCTTTCTGGTGGTCAACAGTTTATTATCTACATTATTATTTATTATAATAATAAAGGTGTTGAAACCAGGTAACACTGGAATAATTTGTCAATTATATACAAAGGAAATAATGTTCCATTACTCAGGTACATTCCAGAGCAAATGCTGATGTTCAAACCAAGGCATATATGGAGTCAAGTATTAAACAGAGCAAAAACCCCTTTGTTCCCTTTGTTCTGCTTTGCAGAATATTAAGCCTAAAAAGGGTGCTTGTTTTTTTCTTTTCTTTTCTTGAGCAGTTGTAGAATTTTCACTCTCCAGGGAACATGTCAGGGAAGTGTCTCATTCTTTTTCTCAGGGAAGGACAAAGCAGTGGCTTGCTTATATACCCATGGAGGCTCATCCAGCAGCACTCTTCCAGTCTGCAAAAACCCATTCTTTTAAAGAAATGCTTGCCAATAAACACGGGATAAAAAACGAGAGACAAATTCGGGCCTCATTACTCTCCCAGCCCTGACTGCACTAAAAGCATTTCTGTGGAGCTGCATGCAGCATAATTCACATGCATATTTGATATGTGTTATCTGAGAGAAGGACTCTGCTTTGTGTCTCTGTTTTGTTTGGTGTGAATTGCTGGGGTTGGTTTTAACATGTGGGGGGTTTGGTCTGGGGAGGGCTCTGGTAGAGAGATACACTTTGTGTTTTCTCCAAGAGCTTGGGTTAGAAGACGTGGATTTCTGTATTACAGAGCACTGATAATTCACCATCTGGATCAGCTGAAATGTTGGCTTCGGTGGTTCTTGGCTGAGGCTGGAAATGCTGCCTAAATTATAGCTGATTTGTACTGAGCTGTATACAGAGCAGCAATCTGGTCTAGTCGGGTGACCACTGTAGTAGATTTGAAAAGTCATGGCCAGCTCTGCTCCTGACCTGTCAGATGACACTCCACAGCTCTGCACTTCGGTTTTCTAGATGTGAAATTAAAGCAAAAATTAAGTAAGGCTCAGTGCAAAAATATTTATTTCTGCATAAGAGTATACATGCATGAAAAAGAACAAGAGTACACTCAAAATAATGATTCAGTTTTTTAGTAGACAGCTGTTTCTGTGTACCCAACAGAACCAAAAATAGAATAATCTGAGAGCACTTGGCAAGTGTGTGAAAGTGTTTGTTTTAATAATATGTTGCTCTCAGTGTGTTTTGAAGCCACTGAGCACATTCAAGACTGCCTTCTGCCTGAAACTCACTGTTTTTTCTTGTGCAGGTCTTCTTTTAGCAGCTGCTGTAACTGTTCTTTAGGGAGTAGAGGTTGCCTTGTCTGGATCATTCCCTCTTGGCTTTGAAACTTTGGGAATGTGTTCTGTGGTGTTTAATATGAAACGACTCCCCCTCTCAGTTTTCAGCTAACTGCAACAAACTTAACAGCAGCACCCGTGGGTCTGTAAATGCACGGCACTTTAATCAGCTCGTTATGGGGGGCTCTTCTGTTAGAATTCATCCTTTGTGGAGTAACAGCACACCTTGATGGAGGGGCCACAGAAGTTCACACAGGGGCTGCAAAATCTCATATACTTGCACCATGTGATGCAAAGCCAATATGTGATAGTTCACCTCTATTAGGGTTTAATTCAGGAGGCTCAGAATAATGTCACATAAGGGTAATCCATTAATGGAGTCCTTTCTTTGGGATTTTCCATATTTTTCACAACTGTGATGTGGCAACATAAAATTACTCTGTCCTGAGTCGAACACACATTGGGGTTGGATTTATTTTCTCCAGATTTGCACCTGAAGTGTGTTCAAAGTATTGGTGGATTTCATTGCAATTATAAGAAAATTCTCTGAGAAATACTAAGTTATAGTAAGTTATGATAAGGTTGTCTCCTCCAAGGCAAAAGGCCAGAAAAACTGGGCGTTGTTCTGATTTCTCCCTACAAACCCTTCCTCAGTGCTGACGTTGGGGAACTAATTTTTAATGCATGATTTTGTAAACACTGACAGAAAAAAAAAAAGTAAAAAATATAAATTCATGTTTAAACTCTAGAAACAAAATCTTACTCAATATATTCACTCCTGTTTGTATTAACAAGGAAATCCTCAGCTCCCTCCAGTGTGTGCAGGAGCTCCTTCAGCGAACAACCCAAACGAATGCCAGGATGGAAAGTGAATTAAATGCACTGAAAGAAGAATATCAGGTCAGATTTGTCTTGATTAGACAAGCTGCTACTATCTTTTCTGTAATTTTAAAGTCCAGGGCTGGTAAAGACATTTGTGTGCTTTTCAGAACTTTTGACCTCGCTTCCATTGCTCCCTCAGCTCCTTAAACTTGTCAGCAGGAACCTTGAAGCACAGGCTGAGGTTTCCCCTCGTCTCTCCCTAAAGTAAATCCTGGTTGCCATTCTTAGCAGCCATTTCTGCAGGGTAAAGCCAAAATGTCTTTGGGGTTACTTTCGAGTATTTTGAAATCAAATTATTTTATGACTTTTTTTTTTTCCCCCCCTTGTAATTTGCATAAAGGTATACATTTCTGGAAAACACTTCAAATTTCAGATCTTCATTCACAGCCAGTGCTTGCCCTCAGTTATATTAGAGCAGAGGGCCTTAGAAAGAGCCTGTCCTTGGCCCTTTCTTGCTGTGCTGTCTGGTGTCATATTTACGGTGGGCAGTGGTCACGTGGAGATGTGGAGTTGCAGCACTCCTTAGTTCCTCTTTCAGCACATAACAGTAACTCAGAACAGCTTGGATTCTACATTTCAACACCAGCTTGGCCCACAGTGCACTAAAGATGAAGGTCATATCTGTTCCCACCAGATGTGCCATGCAGAGTTCAGATACGACCATTAATCGCTCTGTTAATAATTATTATCTAGTACTTGTCCATACATAACCACAATCATTCCATTCTTTGGCCTGTGAGGCCAAGGTTTTGGACTAAGATAGTTAATTTCAAATTAAACTTCCAGTGTGCATGTATACTTTTGTTTCTAAGTAAAAGCTTCTTTGCTAATTTGAAATAAGATTAACTTCCCATAAGCCTTACTTTGACTTGCAATAGTTGTAAGTATTTTGCCTTATGCCACAAATACAGCACTTCTGCACTTTGATTAAACAAGTAAGGTTAAAGGCGAGCTATGTTCTCCATCAGAAACTAGCTAAAATTTCCCTAGGCATTAAAAGAATTTTGCCTCAAGTTGCAGGATTTTCTGCAACTTCTCTTATTTATATGTTGGGTCCAGTGAAACTACTGGATGACTTGCTATTCATACAACATTAGAGTAAGCAGGTAATGTGCTTTTTCTTTTTTAAGATCACTGAAATTGCTTTGTAAATTAAACCAGCAGCTCAAGATCATTTAATTGGTGTATAACCTTACTGATGGTGACTTTCATGATATGGGAGCCCTTTAGAATCAGCATTACTGAATAGCAGGTGTATTCTAAAAGTGCCTTTTTCCTGATAGTATTTCTGAGCTTTGTTTCCCATCTCAGATAAAGTTTATAGCGTGCCTTAAAGCTCCAGCTGAAACTGTAAATGTTATCTGTGAATCTTCCCTTTGAAGACTGCACATAAATGTCTACAAGTATAGCTTGTTTTCCTCTTGTTAAGGCACAAATTGGGTACAAGTCTCTGTTGTGCAGCCTGTTCAGGCCAAAAATTGATTTCTGATTGTGATGATACTAGTCCTGATTAGAGAGCCTGCTTTGGTTTGGGTCTGTTTATTTTAGACTGGGGAAGCATCACTGTTTCCTGCTGTTCCAACTCCGGCACAAACCATTGCTAATCACTCCTCTGCAGCCCTCAGAGGTAATTTCTTGCAGGCACTTCAGATGAAATTGGTGTTACAAAACATGGATAACTAATAAGAGGCTCTTGGTTTGATGCTTACTTTGATGTGAATATTCCTTCATAGGCTCCACTGTGTCACTTAAGCTCAGCCAAGATCTGATCCCAGCTGAGTTTTGTGAGGCGATTCTGTGCATTCTCAAAACTGAGATGTTCTCACTTGAGACTGGGAATGAAAGGATTCATAACATTTCTAAAAGCACACATGAGTGATAAGCTCTCATGAGATCGCATCTGGAGACATAAAAGTGGTTAGATATTTAACAGATGAATTTTATTTGTAAACCTGATAAATACATGCATAAAATGCAGTGATTCCCTTAAACAGCGTGATGGAAATCCAGTCTGATATTGAAAATTAATGTCACAGGTTCTTGTTCCTTCCAGATGAACTCAGGGGACTGTTTTGATTTATCAGAAGTGTCTGTTTTTCAGTTAAAACAGTGGTCATAAAATATGGTTGCTTTTTTATAGCTACTTGTTTGGCTGACAGTTTGATACAATTACCAGGATATTCTAGGGAATGAGACAGCGTTAACATCTTATTTTGCATTGTCACTTTTTTGAAAACATCAAATAGAACCTAAAAAATAGGGAGCTGAATATATAACTTGAAGGTCTATGCACTTTCATGCCAATTTGGGAACTACTGATTTCATCTGTGTTGATTCTAGAGCCTCAATATGATATAAGGGATCTAAAGGTTATGTGCTATTCTTGTGCTCTGTTCCACATCCCTGTCAAATTTGTGGGCCTTGCTCATCGAGCAAAAACGTTTCTTCAGAGTAACAGAAAAATGAAAGGAGTGATTGTACAGTCCCAGTGTTGTACAGTGGAAATATTTTTAATCTTATACTCACAAAAAATTACTGCTTTTAGGCTTGAGACGACAGGACACTTGCAAGGTCATATTCCAGAAGGATCCTTTCCCATTCTCTCCATGCATACCTAGTGCTAGGATACCAATGTCATTACGACTTCAGAAAAACAAGTTACAATTCTTTACCAGGTGCCAGAATACTTGAGAATTCCAGGAACTCAGGAATCCCCCTCTCTGTGCAAGTGGCTTTAACATATGATCAGTTCAGGTGTTTTGTGATATTCCATCTCTGAGGAGGTTGCATTTGAGATGCAAGTGAAAACATCCTCGGAGTTAAGAGCAGGTTTATCAAAGAGAGGAGGTCCTGGACTCCTTGTTTATACAACAGGATGAAAGATGCCACATCAGAGTGTGATTATTCAGGCTATGTATTGTTGAATTGGCTCATCTTTTAAATTGTATGATCTGTCAAAGAAGCTCCATTATATTCTTACAGAGAACTTCTCCCAAGGGTGCAAAAGTGCAAGGTAGTTTGAGTTTTCCTAGTGTTACTATCTGTAAAACATATTTTTATTAATAGTGTAGCTAAATTAACATAGGGATTTTAAAGTTAATGCTAAGTGAATCAGGTAGGCTCATTTTTAGTTAAAAGATTTAGTAAAAATGAATTGGTTTTGGGGTATTGCCTCTGTAACTTAACATTTTTCAAGTGGGCTTTCAAAGAAGCTCAGCAGAGTCACAGATATGTAGCTGGCCATGGAGCAGAGTGCATTAAAGTTGTGTTTACATTCTCAAGTCTACAGTAGGTCATGGATGCAGTGAGTCTTTTATCTTCCATATTGTTTGCCATAAAAATGTGATAGGATAAAAATTCCAAGGGTACCTGATATGTGTGTGAAGACCCTGTTGGTTTACACAAGCCTGCTTTGATTTATCCCAGCAAAGCTGAAAGAGTTAACCCAAAAATGTTACAAGTACAGCTATGATTGTCTAAAACTTAGTATTACTGCTATTTCAGTGCACTCCTATGTCAATGGTCTAATAAAAATAAATTGAAGGATAATCAGATGTATACTTCATGTTCCAGTAGATATGTTTTAGAATGTGAAGACTATACAGTTTATAAGAGAGGTGAATAAACAATTTAGGACAGAAAACCTGATCAGAAAAATAATTCTTTTTCAGCATACAGTAGTTTTTTTCTTTAAGTACAGCAGGTCTAGATATGCTACATTTCATATTTCTCATCTCTGGACTTTATATTACTTTTTCAGAACATTAAAACTTATGCAGTGAAACTGAATAATGGCAAGTGTTTTTATACCCTTTTATAGCCATTTCTTTTTTCATAACCTCCCCCTGTTTCCTGTTAGCTAAACTATAAGCACCTTTCTGTTAATTTATGAAAATTATTGTTGAGATAGCACATTATCACTGATCTGCATGGCACTTCCAGCATGTTAGAAGCAAAGGTCCAAGCAACATAAAACACATCAAAATTCATTAATATGGTATTGATTATTTTTTGGATAATTAATTTTATTGCAGGCCCTTGAAAGAGATAATGAGCTGCAAAGGGAGAAGGCAAAGGAAAATGAAGAAAAGTTCCTTAATCTTCAGAATGAGCATGAGAAAGCACTAAGAACTTGGAAAAAAGATGTAGGTTTATTAAATTAAATGTTAGAGTATTAAAAGGTTTTTGAAATAGTCATCAAGCATTTCAGGTAATTCCTAAAAGCCAAGAAAATATTGCAGAAATAATACAATAAAAACAAGCAATTCCTTTTCCAGTAATACAGATCCTTCTAGAGATGAATATTTTTTAAAGGTAGGTTTAGGTTGACTTCTGTGCTCTAAAAGGTCAGTGCTCTTCCTGCAGTTCTGATTTGACAGGAATTCTTCAGTGTGGACTGAGGGTGAAAGGGGGTAAGAAAAGGTGCATGTCTTGTATGTCCTCTCAGTGAATTCACCTCTGTCTGCACCTAAACAATCATTTGTCTTCAATATTTGACATTCTTTCTACAACTTCATTACTTTTAAAGAGTACTTCTGTAATTATTTAATCCAAAACAATTAGCAAAACACTGTAGCTGTAAAAATTGTCTGCAATAATAAATGCCTGTTTACAAGTAGGAAAGATTAATACCCTTCAATGAGACAAGATCTGCTCAGTGTGTGGAAACCAGACTCTAGGCAGCATTTGTTTAATAGTCTGTCTTCTTTATTTCTGTGTATTTGGCACCTTCTGCCAGCAAGGTTTTGATTTTGGTAGATGGATTTCCAGGGAAGCTGTGGGGAAATGATGCAAAGTTGTCCTTGTTATGCTGTTGTCTAAGGCTGACTCATCTGAGTGCAGCCACTGCAACCACGAGGCTACAAAACAGCTGAACTGTTCTGATGCCCAGTTCCCTGAGAGGATTTGGTCTCCCTGATTCCTTGGAGAGTTTGATACCACAGTTTCCTGTATAGACATGGGATCAGCCCTGCTTATTTCTCAGAAATGTTTGCAACTATTCTTTAGAAGATTTTTTTTTTCCTTTTCATATTTCTGCTATGGCTAACTAACAATTTGATCTCTTGAAGTACAGCAGCATCACTGGTAAAGTTAACATTACACACAGCTCTGGAGATCTTTGTAAATGAAGTGAAGGTATTTCTGTAAAATTGCCCTTCTGTTCTTTTTGCATCTTGTGGTTTGGACCATCCTGCTTGTTCTAAATGCAAAAATCTAATTGTTACATATTCACTGAAGAAGCACTGGATACTCGAGGCTATTTACAGAAGTGAAGTGCCAAGCAAATTATTTGCTGTTGTGGTTTCTTGACAGGGCAGGTAGAGAATGAATGTTGACCATCATGTTTATCTTTGAGCCAAAAATGGAAGCAAGCTACAAATACAAATCTCACTTATTTTGAGCATTGCTACTTGCAATAAATGGTGAAAAAAACCCAAACAAAATCAATTGATAAAAGGTATAATCTGTAATGCAAATATGGTTAAAAATTTGGTTTGCATTAAAGAGCTCAATTCCTTCCTACAAAGAAATTCCTTAGCATCTATACTTTCTTTTAAGGATTTTCTTTAATTTTCTAAGCCGTTGATACCCTTGTAAAATGCTAGTTTATGTATTTGAACATGCAGTAAAGTGTTTGTGTGCTCTGTGTACTCTCAATTATTACAGGAGGAAAACATGAGAAGAGAAATAGATACTATTAAGAATGAGCTGAATTCCCTTAAAGGACTTCATGGACATCTTGAAGATTATCATCCTCCTCAGGGAAATCAGCATTCTGAGCAAGTGGAAAATCTGCAGGTAAGGGTCTCTACCAGCTGCAGTACCTTCCATGTCTTCTAAAAATATTAGAGAATAAGAGATATGACAGTTTTCCTAATCTTGTCTGTCAGGTCCACTGATCTTCCTTTGACATTGCCAAACCTAAGAATTTATCTGACAGTGACCCAAAATACCATTAAAACTTACTTTACCCAGAGAATGTTCCCCTTTCATCCAGGGGGCCCTTATAGCACAGAAATCTGAGATATTACTTCATTAATAAATTTATACAGAACAGTTAGCAGTTATCTTAAACAACCCATCTTCACTAAATCCTATTTCACAGCCATCTTTTGCATGCATGTTTCCCAAATACTGTGGCAGACCCCACTGACTTCAGATGTAATGTTAGTTCCCTGAAGTGTGGAAGTTAGTCCATCTCTCCTCAGAGGAACCAGTTTCAGCTTCTGCAACGTGGCACAGATCAGGAGATTCTTTTTATCAATATACAGGTTACAGAAGTTCTAGTTTTAGTTTAAAAAACTCCAACTTTTACGTCACTTAGTAGTAGTATTGGAGCAAAATAAGAAGACACTAGGACTGAAAAGACAGATAACTTTTTCTAGAACTAGTCTAGAAATTGTCAGTAAAATGACAAACTGCAAAAATATTTTAGAATTTGGAAGAATTTAAAATCAGTTTCTTCACAATGTATGTTTATAGCTCACACTCAAACATACACACAAGCATATCTGCTGCTTTGTGCTTAATGATGCAAGGGAAGTCAGACTTACTCCTTGTGCCAAAGCTGGATGAACTCCAGGAGGTGTAATGCAAACGGTAGATCTTTCAAAAATCATTGATTCCTTGAATGAAAATAAAATACCAGTTATGTTTAGGATGCAGGATCAATGCAATGAGTCGTTCATGATAAGCAGTGCTTGTGCTTACTGAGAGAACACTGTGGGTTTGAAAGCAGAAAAGCTTAAAGCTCTGCTCGTTAATGGAAAAAAGTCTGAGATGTCTTCTAAATATACATCTTACACTATCTTATGGCAAACTGCCACACCACTTTGTGCTGTGCAATCATTTGATTTCCAGAGCTAGGCAGGCTGGACTGAGTCAAATCTCCAGTGGGACAATGCCAAGACACTACAGGAGCTGCAGCAGATCATATTGATTACAGTGATTTGTGGAATTCCACTTCGTATCAGTAATGAGTCAGTGTGTAGTGGAACATGAAAGGGAAAGGTGTTGGCTGTGATTTAGATCTTGACTGTGGCTCCAAGTGTCGTAAGGAAACATGCATATATTTATTTTTACACCTACTGCAATCTGAAGTCCCTGCAGTTGTTTGTGGGGCATGAAATTTAGAACGTATGTAAACTTCTTCATCCTGATCACCTCTGGAATAGTAATTAAGCAAAGGGCCTTTTTAAAAGAAAGATACTATGTCAAACCTCATTATAAACTTGGACTGCAGTTTACTTTGACTTTACCATGCTTCACATTTAGTTTAATATTATTTGTAATACAGCTGTGCACCAACAGAGAATAGGGCTACAACTACTAATGGGTTGCTGTAATTCTTTTGTGTGTAGATGCACAGGGGGGTCTGGTTTTGAGCAGGTTTTGAATTTCCTAGTGTGAGCTAGTCTGTTGAGGGAAAGGTGATCTAAAATCACATCTAAAGGTCATCTAAATCACGGGCAAAAAATTAAAATCCAGGTTTGATAGTTTCGATATTTAGGTATTTTAGTTTATGCATCTTGGAGCTATTTTTGAAGGGCTGAACAGCCATTTGAAGTTATTGAAAACTAGGTGTATTCAAGCCATCTGAAAATCTGGAAAGGAATCACAGAACCTTTCTATCTTTCTTTATTCTGTTTGTTTCAGGTGCTTTCAGCAGTCCTGCCCACACCAACAAACGTGGTAAGTTCCACTGCAGTAGCTGCTTTTTAACTGTACAAAACAGTTATATTGTGGTGTTTGGTGTTTCTGTCAAAGCAAACAGCTCCTAGAAGCAAAAGATTATGAAAGAGTTACAGCTTTCATGAAAGAAAAAGGGAATTTCTAATATGTGTGTTCAGAAAGCTTGAAAATGCGGTGCCAAGGCTATAGAGAGCAAAGAAGGAAAACTAATTAAAAACTTGGAAAAGAAAAAGATGTAGTACGTACAATTTCCAAATCAGAATGACAGGGAAGATGATAATAAAAGATGAGGAAAAGAGGAAGAAATTTCAACTGAAACTTCACTTTGAAGGTGGAGTATTTGGTAGAGGAGAACGATATTAGGACCCTCCTCTATCCACCACGATGACTCCTTCCCCCGAGTTGGGAACATCAGGACGTTTCTGTGACCTGTATAAAGCTGCTTCTTGCAGATTTGTGTTCTACATCACCTGCCCTGCCACCAGTGCCACAGTCTCATTTTCACCAGTGCTCCCTCCCTTTTGCAATACCCTCTGTCCTCCCCACACGCCCAGTGCCCAAGCACAGACCCGAGGAACTGAATCACAGGGATTACAAATTCCTGAGCCTTATTGGCCTGTGACATGAAGGTGAAAGTCCTAGGTGGTTTGTTAGAAACAATTGTGTTAATATGTGTGTGTGTGCACGTGTGTTGGGTGTAAACAGCAATCCTGCAGGCTTTTCCGGCGTGGAATTACTGAGCAGGTCACTGATTTGGCCACCAGAGAGAGGGAGTGATCCAGTCAGCAAGTGCACAACACATATGCCTTCCACTGAGAAATTCTGTCAGTCTTTATAACTTGGTGGGCTGTAATGTAGCAGGACCTAATTTCTTTCCTGCTCCTCTAGGGTATTAGTCTGCTTTTTTATTTCCCTCTTATTAACTTTTTATACTTCAGGTGAGTGGTCTTTGTTTTCCAGCAGGATTGTGAAATTAATTTTAAATCTAAGTCCTGAACTTTAGATCTAATCAGTGAGTGTAGTAAATTATTAAAATACGTATAATCATTTGTTCCTTCTTATGCTAGAGTGGTCAAGAACAATCAAAAGACAATGACATACAGGCTATTCAGAAAGAAAATGAGTTTATACGATCTGTAATAAGAAAATATGGTAATTGTGGACATGAAGAAGAAACTGAAGTAAAACCCACAGGAGACCACTCTTCAAACAGTGAGGAATTACAGACAGAACAAAGTAATAACCTTACATGGATAGCAGAGATAAGTAGTCTCTAATGCTCAGTCTCTCAAATGTAGTAAAGACTATCAGAAGTTTAAAATCTCATTAACTGCAAAGTCAGTGCTTTAAAGGATCAGTGCTCACAGCCTTCAAGGTTTTGGAAAACACCCTTCTGATATTGAAATGGCCCGCTACTATCAAGTCACAGCATGTTGCTTTTGGTGTGTCACTTAAACAGCTCTTTTGGCTTTGTTTTCCATTTAGTTAGAAATGCCACTTTCAAAAATAAAGACAAATCCAGCTGTAGTTAGTAATGAGTGGCTTAAACCTTTATACAGACTCACATTATTATGAAATAATGTTATGATTTCATTATGAAGACCCCTTTCAATAATAAGGTTGACAGATATCAGTTATTTCAACTATAAGACAAATCTAAAATCTACAGAATGTTAATATATTTTCTGGTTTTCAGTTTATAAATATTTTGCAAGTTACCACAGTACAGTACCTTCAGTAACTTTTTGATAGGCTTGTATGTGTAATATAAGAAAAATCAGTATCAATACTAATCTTGAGTCCATCTCTTTGGAAGTTCTAAACTGTAGGAACAAAGCATTACATAAGCTCTGGGTTATCATCTACTAACTAGAGAATGCACTTACCCTACAGATTTACAAGTTCTTGAAAACAGCTCTAAGGATGAAATTAATGTTGCTGGTGCTTGTGAAGAAAAGCAAAGGGAGGCTTCTACCAGGAACACCCTCTGCACAGATACTGATTTAATTACCCAAGGACAGAGCTCAGAAATTCATGTCACTGGGAGCAAAGAGGCAGAAAATCCAGGAGCAACACAGAGAATGGTACTGGATGAAAACAACACAAATTTAGAACAAAAGCCCCAGGCCAGCACTGAGCCATGGGCAGCAGGCCACACGCAAAGGAATGACACCACTGAGCCTGTAGGTGCTGACAAGAAAAATGGGAATCAGGAGACCAACTCCAGCAAGCAAGAACTGTGCAGTGCTACAGCTGAATCCACTTGTGCTGAGGCAGACACGAAGTCAGACACTCTACAACACAGCAGAAGTGTCCTGACACCTGAAGCACTCAAACCCGAGCCTCAAGTGGTTGTCTGCACTGAGAAGGATGCTCTGTGTGAGAGAAATACAGGTGACCATCAAGCTAAAGAAAGGTCTCAAACAGAATACCAAAAATGTAGCCTGCTGACCGGTGACAATTACGTGGGCAGTAGGTTACATCAAACAGAAAAAACCTTCAATCTGAGTGGTTTCCACAAACTTCCTCTTAAACAGGTACATGCAGATGCCAAAGACAGAAATGATGCCAGAAACACAAACACAAATGGTGCCCTGGGGAGCAGTGGAGTTCCAGCAACTGATGCTCAAAATCTACCAGCTGTGTATTGTGATAACACTGGGAAAGAACACAGTGACAATGTGACTGTCTCAGCTACTTTCAATTTATGCCCCCCAAAAACTGAGAGGGGAATAAAGGTGGGTGATGTGCCCAGCAAGCAGCCTGAACAAGACAGTACTAAACAGACAGGGAGTGCTACAAATACAAGCACCTCCAGTGCTGAAACCATATCTCCAGGAAAGGCTGATGGTCTTGAAATTGCTCCTAAAAACCCCCCAACAGACAGAGCTGGTACAGATAAACTAATACCATGCAAAAAAGTCAGCGGTGATACTCAGATGCACTCCATCAAAAATGGGCATTCCCTGGAGATTAGTAATTCAACAAATAACACATTGTTGAAAGAGAAGAAAGACTTGCTGACCAGTACAGTTCCAGGAAGGAAGTTTGCTGAGGGTCACCTGAAAGAATCATGCTCTTTCCCCATGAGAACATCTGGAAATTTAGTAAACATAAGTGGAAGGTCATCCTTTGATCTTTCAACCTCAGATAAAAAAGCTGAGAAAACTCCACTATACTTCAATTTCTTAGACCTCAGTTCTTGTTCGAGAGTAAATCAAATGAGAGGTCAAGCAACATGGACTTCAGCTCCCAAGGAACCTTCCCTTTTGAAACTACCATGCTTGGTGGAAAACACAAAGGGGATTTCAAAAACACAGTGTCAAAATCTCGGTGAAAATGTGGACACGGGAGAAACAGGACAAGGTGAGAAAATAAGCTTTTGTGCTCTGAACCATATATTGAATATGCTTGGAAAAATTATGAAAATGTGACATTTCTGTATCTTAGTGGAAAAAAACGTAAAACTGACATTTTAGTTATATGGCAAAAAAATTGAAAGGTGATATTTCACTGTTTACAGTATAAATGCAACTAATCAGCTTTTGTTAGTTTTATTAGTTGATTAAATACTTTTTTCTCATATTTCCCTTTCTGAAAGAACATCAGTACAATTACAAATTGAATTTTGACAGGCATTTCTAACCTTAATGTAGGGCATATTCTCTCAGTGCTCTGCATGGATCTAAAGAAACAGCTTTTGGACTTCATTCAGTGCTCTCATTTTTCATCAAAATTAGGGTAGCTTTTGAACCAGCAGATGTTTCTTTGAATGGGGTTTAGAGGTGGCTTATTTTTTATTTTATTGTACATCTGTAACTCAGGCGGACACTTCAAACCATCAGTGTATTGAACGTGTGAAAAGACCTTATATTCTTTCAACCTCTGGAAAACACACCAAGCTTTAGGAGTGCTCAAAGAGCTTTTTCTAACACTAACTTCTCGATTACCCCTGGATTTATTTACCAAAAGAGACGTTTCTAAACTCAAATCTTTTACCAAAGTAATAAAAGCCTCATTTACAGATGTTCCTCTACTTCATTAACTGGACAGAGCAAAAGGCAGCACAAATGGTGCCTTCCTTTCTCCCAGTAGAGCTTGCAGGCAGATTCTATTCTTAATGCCTGCTGTAAGCTTAAAAAGGCAGACCTTTTGGGCTCTGGGAGAACAGAAAGCCCCTGATTTTGTACAGAAACGGAGCCTTGGGTGCTTAAAATGTTTTTCAGAAGAGCAGGATCTACAGCACAGGGTGTTTGTGTCCACCTGAGGTTTTGTTGGTGTGGTGTTTTCCCATCCCTTACTTTTGCAGCCAGTGGCAATGAGACAGAAAACCAGCAGTTTGGCTTCTTTCCATTGTTCTGGTGTTACGAATTTAGCTTTGCAGGTAATTTTGTTCCTGTACTTGTGTCCTGCCTGTGCACATTGGTGTTCAGATGCACCTTTTTTTTTAAGCTCACTTTCAGAAGTATCTTTGTCCCTAAAACAACATTTATTGTGGTTGGGTTTTGTACTGGTTTTGCTTCCAGGTCTTTTCCCAAAAAGGCAAACCTGGAGTGGATTCCATGTGGATCCCTGTATTTTTTTAAATTTTGTTTTTACTCACTGAAGCACAAACCATTTTGCCACGCAAGAGATCCAGAGGTGAAGGGCATTGGCGAAGGAGCTGAGTAACCCCATCTGAGGGAATTCCTTTTCCTGCCTAACCACAATGCAGTTTACAGTTTACACCACTCTGGTATATATTTTTATGACAAGTCACCCTAGAGTATCATGTAAGGATGGCAATAATTACGTATTTTACTATAATTATCAGAAGGCGAGTTTAAAGTAAGTGTTTGAAAAAACGTATTCACTTTAGATACTTCACAATTAGTGCCTGGACACTAAACTGCAGTTGTTACCACTTCCTTTTTGTCAATCAGGTTCTCCCAGAGCTGCCAACACTTTGAATACCTCTAATACCCAGCGAGACCCCCAGGGAGAGCCCAGTGAAGAATGGAATGCTATAGCAAAGACTTTTTATGATTCCTCTTTTCCCACAGAACATGTAAGTCAATTAAAAATATTGCAGACCAGAACTCAAGTGAGCTAATTCCACAGATATTTGTACAACTGTACCCATCTGGATACTTTAGGGCTGAGTCAATCTCCGAAATAATATCAGAAGGGCAACAAGGCACCATTTTTCACAATTAAGGTTGATAGAAAGCAGCAGGAAAAAGTCACAGCCTATGAATCAAACAGATGCTAACCAGTCTGTTTGGGAGGGGAGGAAGAGGATAGTTCATTGTGGACCCTAATAAAAATCATCACCTACAGTAAAAGTAGGAGCTAAAAAAAAAAATAGTATGCAAAAGTATAAAAACATTGTTTCCTTTATTACTTGATAAAGAATATGGAAAAGAACAAAAATTCAGCACATCTATGAATCACAAGCCTCTCCATTTATCTTATGCTGCAGTTCTGGGGTTCACTATTTAGAGTCATTTCTTACTATTTAGAAGGATGACATTGCACAAACGTGTCAAAGCAGATAATAAAACAGAAGCCTGTTGTTTCCCTGTAAGAGAACTTCCTCCAGGGTGGCACTAGCAAGGGCCTGTTCAGATCTGTGTTAGATTGCAGCTTGAACAGCTGTAACTGCTGTATGAGAACCTGACCTAATGCTAAACATATTATTCAAAAGTGATTCAACGATTTACAGCTGCAGTTGACCTTTCCTTTTAGAAGAGGTTCTGGAGGTATTTCTCAGGTAGTTATGGCTGTCTCTGGATGAGGTCTGAGATCAAGGTATGTGGTGTTTTCAGTGACAAAGGTGTCTGACTTCTGAGGACTCAATCAGCTCAGTGCCCTCAGCATTCACATCCTCTAACATTCGGAAGATTGTTTCAAATTACTCAACTTTCCCAGTCTGACTCTTATTTGTGAATGACACAGGGGTGGATTTTTCACCCCACAGTGAAATTTACTGTGTCTCTCTTGCTTTTCCTCAGAGGGGGAGTCAGGAACTGAGCCAACTACACTACATAACCTAGAGCTGAAGCAAAGCTGTATTTCCCTATCTGATGGTGGTTATGTCTGCTTTGTCACCTCCAAACTAAAGCTCCTCATGCACTAGCTAAGTAAAAGTGGAGCTGGACAAGAACAGAGGGCCTTGCTGCTTTCACCTTACTTAGATTATCTTCCAAATACTTAATCTGCGAAATCTCAGCCTTGGATATTGCAGACCACTCCCTCCCTTCTGTGTTGGTGTCATCCTAAAACCTTCTGTCCTCAAATCTGTCATTTTAATGACTGATACCAAAAAGCTGTTGGGAGATTAAAAATGGGCTGAGCAGTTTGTTTTGACTAAGATGTATGATTGTAATTAGTGCAGACTTAAGCCTTCTACAGTTCGGGGGATCTCATTCAACCACAGCACAGTACTCTGAAAAGGGATAAAAACTATCCACAAATGCTACAGGTGCACTCAAAATGCAAGTAAAAATATTAAGAACTGTTTTAAACATTAGTCTGCCCAATGGAATAAGCATCCTCAGCTCGGTTTAAACACAAGTCCCTCAACGTGCAATCACTGTTCAGCAATAATGGCTTTTACATGTGTCCCACAGGTTGCCATATTACTCAGTACTGGCACTAAAACACATTTTGTTTTTATTTTATTATGAAAATACTGAGGCCTTTTAGTTGGACAGCTGAGATTATGTTTTTAAAGTTTTATTCTAAACCCACTACCACAGAACTGTATTAAAATTATATACATACACACATATATATGTGTGTGTGACCTGACTGCAATTACTTGGCCAAAGAGGTCCAAACACTTGTCTTCAGTGAAGTCCAGGGAAGGAAAGTTTTAGCATAAAATCCATGTGCTAAAACAAAGCAGGTGGCTGGTGCTGTGCTGGCCTCCCCAAGAGCCACAGGGTCACAGATTGCAAGCAAAAAACTTGCTTCCCTACTGCGTTGCCATCTGTCTTTGATTTGCACAGATATGAAGTATCAAATAATAATTAAAACTATTAAAACAACAAAAAGATCTTTAACATTAAAAAGCCAACCCATTACAGCCCTTGCATTAATGATTTTTGCTTTCTAATCTCTACAGCGAAGCGGAGAGGGAGTTAACACTATAAACCTCATGGTTTTGGGTTTTGTTAATCAAATAGCTTGCATAGCCATAGAAATGTCAATTGCAACATTAAACTCTTTAATTAAGCTATTTATTTTGCTAATCTGCATTCTAACACAAGGTTGTCTTTTTTTTAGATCATACTCCTGTACTAAGTCTCACGTTAAGGTTTGGTTCATAAAAGTGTATTTGTCATTATCAAGTTTTCTAAATTAAATATGAAGCAAACACTGCAAATGAAATGCACTTTCCCCAACTGATTTATCTTCCTGTTCACGTTTCCTTGCTTGCTTAGTGCTCAACAAAATCCAATGACCTGAACCCTTTGCACCTGAATTTCACTGGATTATCAACTGCTACTTTTGTATTCTGTCAGGTGCAAGAAGGATTTACCGCTTTACAGCAAAAGTCTTCTCCCATGACTGTAACTCCAGTAAGAAGCGAGAAAGCACTCAGAGATGAGGACAACTCTGCTCTTCATAACTCCATTCTACAAAACCAAATAGATATTGAGAAATTCCGGAATTTGGAGATACTTCACTCAGCGAGAAAAAGAAAATACGAAGAAGGCCAGTGAAAATGAGTGTCAGCAGATAAGCGTGCCTTTTAGGCACAGCCAGATCACTTACCTAAACCACATGTGTAGAGGTATTCCTAGAGAATATGGCATAGATGTGCACTTCCATGTTTAATACAGCATATAAACATTTCTTATGTTCAAAAATGGATACAACTCCTACTAATAATGTTGGTTCTGTTTCTGCAATCAAATTCAAGTTACTGTTGGCTTTGCTCAAAGTTCAAAAGTTCCTAAGTTAATGTTTTAATATATATTCAGTAAATCAAATGATTACTTAACTGCACCCTTTTCCTGTTGATCAAAAGTTTTGGCTGAAATAGTTCAATTCATTTTCTCTGCCAGACTGCTCAGTTTTCAAGCAAAATCACCTTCAACTGTTTCAGAATACAGTGGTTTCTACACTTAGAGCTGCTTCCAGCAGTTCTGAGTGGCAGAAGAACAGAAAAATCTTCTGCTTACCTTTACTGCCAAATTATTTCAATATATCTTGGTTGATACTGTATCAAGAAGGTCTCTTTCAACACTGAAGCACCAGGCATGCTTACAGAGATGAGGCAGCAGAGCTGGCTCCATAAAGCTTCACTTCTAACTGGGTCACTGTAGAGGTTTCTCCTCCCTTGGAAGGGAAATTTCCTCTTTACAATTACTCACACTACCATTTTTTGGACCTCCCTCCCTTCCTCCCCACAACTCTTGCAAAGAAAGATCCTCACGCTGTAAACCTAAACATGAACAAAAGAACCAATATTGCCAGTTTGTTGCTGCTAATTGTGTAAGAAAATCAACAGAAGGTATTTTCCCACGGTAGTTTTATTGCCTTTTTCCTTCTCATGTTGCATTTTAGAATATTTAGCTTGTTTAAACCAATTGCATACATTTTTTAGAAACATTTCACAAACTGCCAAAAGTTCTGAATAAAATTTATCTATCCTGATACTACTAGGTCCAAAAAAATTCTTAGGTGTCTGAGAGGCTGAGGAGGCTGTTTTTCACTTGATTCAAATTTTGTTTCCAGGTGTTTAGAGTGTCATACAATTGCTGCCACTGCTGCTTTCCAAAAGTCCGGTGTGTGCTGTGACTAGAGAAGTAAAACAAAATTGGAAGATGATTACTGGATGTCACACTCACCTCATTGTTCTTTTACAGCATTACTTCACTCTCACAAGCAAATGGGAAAATTTTTTATTTTCTCTACAGAAAAGGCTCCCCTTTACCAGTTAAGAGAATTCTGTCGCCTTCCCAAATATTTAAAGCAACAACAGTCATTAGTATTCTTGTCACCACTGGGTCATTAAATGAAATGTGCTGGAAAGTAGGACTCTTTCATTAAATAAGCTAATCACATCCAGTGTGAGCTTTAATAAAATTATGATAAATAGCAACTATTTAACTACCAGCAACTGATAGGAACAATACCTTGCTCCTGGTTAAAATGTTCTACAAATGTAAGTGATATAATTAGAACACACTAAGTTCTGCAAAATGCTGTGAGGAATTCAGTCTTACCTGACAACTACCTTCCTCTGTGTCTGATCTATTTTGCAGTACACCATCTTTGTCTTTACAGCTGCAAAAAAAAATAACAACAATGCTGTTTTGAGAAACATTTTCATGACAGTGCAAAGGTATTAAAGTTCATAAAAACTGTTCGAAATTAGATCAGGGCAGTTCACTTAATACTTTTTGCTGTTGGTTTTAACAGCCTAGTAGGCAGAACAGCAAAATCGTGTAACAAGATGAAGGCCATGCACGAATCCTGGTGCCAATCTATTAAAGCAACATCCTGTACAGTTTTTATGAACTTCTCTTCCCTACAAACACATCCTGTTCCAATGACAGCAAACAAAACCAGATGACAAATTAAACCTGCAAACAATTTATTAGTTCTATAAAGAATCACATGAGATGCAAGTTCCCGTCACTGAGAAGAAAACCACTGTTTAAGACCCAGCAGTCAGGCATCTTTAAGCATGAAGCTGTCCAGCTCTTTATCTTCCAAAAAAGATAGAAAAATTAATATTTTTCTGAATATTCAACAGTAGAAGACTGTAAGAGGTGCTGTGCATGAGCACTGTGTAAAGGGTGGTGCTGCAGTTCTTACCGTCGATGACAAACGCTTCGACATCATCAGCTCCGATCTGAAGTTCCTGTTGCATTGTGTCAAATGAGATTTCTTTGTTCTCCACAGCCATCCCCATGAATGTAAGTAGCCTCATTTTTGCCATATTGTGTTCGTGCAACAAGCCTGAGCAAAAGTGTTGATAGTTTAATTAATTACAGTTCATATCAGTAATTTGGTTTTCGTGTTATTTTTACTATAAATGCTTCCAATAATTTAAACTTTATTTCACGTCAAGAAATATTCCACCTTTCCTTATCACCATTTTTTTTGAGGTAAAAATATCAAATCCTGCATTTTCTTGTCTTTTGCTAAAATAGCTGTTTTAGCTGTGAATTCATCAAGACAGTCATTTGCAGTAAAAATGTACTACCTACAAAAGTGAAGCACAGTCAGAGACCACTTCCCTGGAAAAAAGCCTAGGTGGGCCAAAAGACACTGAGATGACACGAGGCCCTTGTTAATCCCCAGTTCCATCAGGTACCAACTAAGGCTCAGGGGAAGTTTCTTTAAAATGAATGTCACTCGTTTTGTTCCAGAACGACCTTATAAACATCCACATTGCTTCAGTAAATATTTAAGTTTGGAATTTATAACACCCATACACACTAACAGGAAAGCACATCAGTGCAGGGCATCGTGTTGTGTTAATTAGCTGTAATTATGATGCAGGTTCCCTATTTGGCACCGATTCAACAAAAACGCGATCGCCATAATTCACAGGAACAAGGAGCACCAGCAACTATACCTAACTGGGCTTAATGGAACTCTACAAGCATCAAAAAATCAATTAGCACACATTAACCCTAATTAACAAATGCAAATGAAATGCTGATTAACTTCCCGAAAAAGACCGCTGATAATACCAGATTAACTGTGGCCATGTCAGGGCGATTCAGTTGACACAGATAATGCTACTGCTGGCCCAAGTTGTCAGCATTAATAAAACAACAAATTGTAACAAACTGATGCCACCTGTAGGAGCTTTTGTGGGCCAGTTGTAACTGGTCCTGATCCGGGAAAGGTGAAAACTACAGCTGAAGCTCTACTGCCACTGAAATCCTATCATTAAATACCCTTTATTTTAAAGCCTGGTATCTTGGCAAGTCACTTAAAAAAAAAAAAAAAATCTGTGAAGCATGGTTAAAAATGTGGGAACTGATCATTTTTGAACACCTCATCTAATAACTTTCTTGCTGTCCGTACCAAACTGCCCTCGTTTTTCAAAGGCTCGGCTGAACCGCTCAGCTCCCATCTGTGCTGCCCTCGAGCCTCTGCTTGGCCGCTGCTCAAAGACACAGAAGCTCTGAGCACACCAGAAAGCAGGTAAGAAATCGAGGTAAGTGGGAGACAAGACTGTCCTTCAAAGCAGTTCCTCAGATATTTAAGGATTTGACAAAGGTTACGTGAATCTAAGATGTATTTCGAATTCACACGCCGTGAATTCACAGAGGGAAACAGAAACAGGGAGGCAAAGCAAAAGAAATCATGACTATTGTGTATTATACAATTAATGTCTGTAGTTAATCTTCCATCAATTTATTCAAATGTTAGTGTAACAGCATTTTCAGCAAATACTTCTGGGGCCAAATAACTAACAGATAAGCCATTTCAATACACAAAAATAATTACAATATTCCCCTGAGAGAGAAAAAACATAAGATGTCTGCACACCTAATGTTCAAGTACACATGACAGAAAGCACACTTATCCTATATACATATTTACAAGCTACCAAAAACTTGCTGCTGCTTTTATTCACCAAAAATCCCACTGATATCTTCATCATTTTAATACCCAAAGTACCACCATTTTAAGCCCTTGAGGGTAATTATTCTCAAAATTGTATCACACTCCATTAAACAAAATAATGCATGTGTTAAAAGGCTGCAGTAAACTCTGTTTTATCAAAACTATGCCTTTCCTCAAATGCATT
Source organism: Myiozetetes cayanensis (assembly GCF_022539395.1). Lineage (NCBI taxonomy): Eukaryota > Metazoa > Chordata > Aves > Passeriformes > Tyrannidae > Myiozetetes > Myiozetetes cayanensis. The sequence continues at coordinate 58,790,126 of NW_026087853.1, forward strand.
CAGCCAGTGCTCAAGTGTCATTTCAAAATCAAAGTTATAAAAAAAAAAATCGTATTTTTATGGAAACATTCATTCATTACCAATATGTCAAAACCTTAATGCAGTAATAAAAAAATCTGCATCATTGAGCAATTTCTGCATTGTCACTGACCCCTGTCCTAAAAAGCTGGAATATAAAAAACGTAATTTTAATGCATGCAATAGCTTATGAACCAGTGCTCCTTTGAAACAGTCAATTACACATCAACGGGGGAGTGTCAAAGTGTTAATTACTACTCCTTTTTTCCCCAGTGTGTAAATAAAGAGGGTGCTGACATTAACATTCCATCACATTGCTTCATGTGATGAAACAAATTAACTGGGACAGACCGTGGCTTGCCAGGTCTAATGCATCAGCACATGCACACACAAACACACACAATCTGCATGGTTTAGCTCACTCTTCAGGAGAGGTATTTGCTGTTATTTAAAGTTATTTGTCATTAAAAAAAAAATTAGGAGGTTTATACAACCCAGTGAAGTTGTGATCTCTGGCCTAGCCCAGAGTATCAATGCACTAAAACTCCCCTCCTGAAAGCTTTAAGGGAAAAAACAGTGGGTAGAAGCACAGTTCTCTTCCAAACCCATAAACCAGCTTGGTTTAGCACAACAAACCACAGTTAGATGGTCCAGTTGTGATCCAGCAGAGATTACAGTCTACAAACTCTAATCCATTCTTACAAATTCCTATTACATTTCCCTGGCTTCAGCAGATGGGCTCAAAGTGAAGCACTCTGTGGCTTCCGTATCTTAAGCCACATAAATAGTCAGAAATGCAACGATCTGAAAACTTACCCAGGGAGTCAATGAAGTCTTTGTTGTTCTGATAAAACTTGACATAGGATGCTAGTTTAGCACTTACAAAAATTGTCAAAAGCTAGAAGATGGAAAACAAATAGAAGAACAGTTTAAATATTTATCTTAAGTTTCCCTCCCTAGAGGCTGGGCAGATATAGATATGAACTACTGGTAACTGAACACAAGAATAAACTGTCAAGAGCTAAAATTCTGTCTCCAGTAGCTGTGGACAATCTGTGCTGAGCTTACTTCCTTTTCTCAGACTTGAAAGGCAGATTTTGCACAGAACTCATGTGAGGGCATGTGTTTCTGAAACTTTGAAAGGAAACTTTCACATGCAATTTTTTTTTAAATTCTAAACACATTAAAAGAAACAGCACATGGCAGCTTAGGATTACTGACAAAGATAACTATCCCAATGGATTTCAAAGGACACCAATAAAACAAAGCACTCTACAGGTATCAAACCATCTTGCTAAAAACAAAGTTACTTACGTCGTGAATGAGTTCCCCTTCCAAAAATTTGACTGGTTTTAAGGCAAGAAGATGATCAAAGAGAAAGGTATTTGGATCCTTCAGTGCTCGTACAATACATCTAATTAGAAAAGAGAAAGGCTTACTTTTACAGCAACACACATTTTTATGACTAAGTGCAACTCAGTTTGTTGTTCCTTGCTTTCTAGGAAACACCCAAGGGTTTTCAACTGTTCTTAAATGTAAGACATGTCACATCCCAATTTTAATCTTCATTTTACAGGTGGAAAAAAGTAAGGAAGAGAAAGCATTAAGTAATTTGCCCACAAATGAAATGTGCCAGGTGGTAACACCCCAGATCACTCTACTGCTTCCATCTATGCATTTATTTCCAGCCCAGCCTTCATTCTTAGAGGTATTTTTTCTGTCCTCCAAAAATTTCAGAGAATTACGTTGTTTAGGAAGATTAATTATACTTGAATACGTGACACAAAGCAGAGAAAACCCCAACACCAAACAGTGCAAGGCCCCTGATTTATTAGGTGCAGCCCCAGCCTACAAACAGCCCTGTGGGTTTCTAAGGACTCCAGATGAAAGCTTTTGTCAGCAGCACATCAGAGGCCTCTTGGTGCTCCACTCCTGATGGCCCAGCCCTTCCAACACACAGGAACACCAGGAGAACCTGAAGTGAAGTTCTCACTTATGCACAGACACTCTAATTTTCAAAAGGAGTCATGGTTAAGTATAAACAACTCCCTTGAGAACCACTGGTTGTATACACCTGGCAGAGCTACACAACTTACTAAACAAATAATTCCTAAGCAAAATCATGATTGATAGAACACCAAAATACAGGCTTTTACTTGGGGAAATTACAGTTATGAATCAATTTAGTACAGCTTATCCAACAATCAAGTTTATTTCTGTGCCATTCACATCCTTCGTACTTGCCCACAGGGAAGAGAGCAAGAGTGTCTTTCCAACAGAAAGTTCTATTTGGAAAGAAAACTCAAGTTTAGATAATAAAACATGCAGTTAAGTAAAAAAATCTGAAATAAAGGGTACCAGTTCAAATTCTGATTGCACGGTTGATGTAAACAAAGTCCTCACCCAAGGCTGATCTCTCCCAGCAGTGACCAGGAACGCTCCTGTGCACTTGCACACTGGAGCAAACCTGGCCCTGCCCAGAAACAACCAAACCTGCTGCAGACTGCCCAGGTAAACCCTTCACTGAGTCAGCAGTGCTACAGAACAGAGGCTGGGGCAGGGCCCTTGCCTGCCAGGCCATTCAGGCAATCAATATAGTTTGTGATTCGAGAAAAAACCTACTTTTTAAGGAAACTGGGAGGTCAGTATTACCTGTGAGCATCAACTCTAGCCTGGGAAGCGTTGTCCTCTGTGTAACTTCCCAGGAGCTCCACCATTACTTTTGCTGCAGTGTCACTATGGAAAAAAAACAAACATCAAGTTGCCTCAAGATCACTGAAAAAATAGTTCAAACAAGATGCTCAAATATTTAAATAATTCCATTATGATGTTATAGGTCAAGTTAAATTACACTTGAAAAAGATGTAGATGATTCATTTGAATTCTACTGGAGAGAACAAATTAACTAGATGTATTCTTTCAATTCTTGTTCTACAAAATGTTTATCTTCACCCTTCATTTCATTCTCTTAAATTGATAAATTACCTGCTGGTTATGGAAAAAGCTTTCTGAGCTAGGAACAGCTTTCTATGGTTCACTAGAATGCTCCTCTTACGCACATCTGGATTTAATCACTGCAGAATAAGTAGCGCTGCAAAGTTTATTTCAAATGTAAAATGGCACATCTTAAGGAATATTTATGGTCAGGAAAATGACTGTAGAAGAGCTGCTTTCTTCTTTCACAGAATCTCCCTTCAAGTACTCAGAGTGAGAGCTGCTCATTTCACTGACACGATTACACAGCCAGCAGTCAGACTGGTTCAGGCTGCTGGGAAGCAAACAGCTTCCAGCACTGCTCCGAGAGACTGACTTTGGAAAAACAACTCATTCTCAGCAAACTGGGTAAACCTACAGCCTTGTCTACCCAGATTATTTGGCAAACAACATCCATGTTACTGCAAAACAGCTCTGAGACCATTCTAGTGTCATTTAACGGTTTGATTTATTTACCACTAACGAGGTCAGCAACTGCTCATGCTTTTTTACAAAATTTTCAGCAAAAAATGTACACAATCTCTGTGCTGTGTTGCATACACACACTGAGCCATTTCTGATTTCTCATGGAATTCTTGTTAACTCTTACAACAGAAGGCTGTGCCAGTTCTTCTTGCAGAGAACAGATTTTGCTGATGCCACGTCACTACCTCCTTTGAACGAGACAGGGTGTGGATGTGGATAACGACCACAGCTCCACATGAGAGGGCACAACCCAACTCAGCACTGTGAGCACGTGCCTTGCAGAATTCTCCATGCACAGACACACTGGGGACTGCCTTCCTAAGAGGTACTTTCTCACTGGGGGAAGGCTGGATGCTGCTCCCCAGAGTTGCAGGGTGAAGTGAAGCCCTTCCCTCATTTGCAGACACAGCAAATTTTTCCCACGTGGTCTAAAAGCACGCACGAGTTTTATCCTTAAAACAAACAAACTGCAAGAGGAAAGTTTCAATTCAAACTTTAATTACTTAAGGTAGTGGCGTAAACTGCACAGGGAAGGAGCAAACCAACACAACACAACACACCCAGAGTGTTCTGTGCTGGGACAGAGGTTTAACCCACACACAGCACAGGTCTGAGTGGGTTTTGTAGTACAATAACACTTTCTTTATGTATTTATTTCAAATCTCACCACACTACTGTCTGACAACCACTCTACAGGCAGAGGTTTGTTCTCCTAGAAAATTTACCAGAGCTCAGAGACGTGCAGTACAAATATTAACACATCATGGGCAATATCATGTAAATCTGAACGTCCACTGAATGAAGACAGGGCAATTTTCTATAGGTCCCAGAACATTCCAGAAACACGTTCAGGAATGTAAGACTGAATGAAACATTTGTCATAAAACTCCAGCAAGAGGTCAGCTTATGTTTTGCCGTGGCAACCGATACTGATGTAGAGGAACTGACAGCTCTGTATCAGTGACAAAAAATTCATTTAGACAGCTTTATATAGGAGAGAAGCATTTGCACACAAGTAAGTCTATGACAGACTATGATTTCAGCACTGGTGAAATCAACACTAGATGGTCTAGTGGAGACAAAGGAGCAGCCTAATACAGACTGTATGGACATTTAAACAAAGAGTCTCAGCTCACGTGCTATTCAACCTAACAATACACAACCCTTTATGTGATAGAAGCTTCCAGCAGTTGTTCTAGTACACTTCAGACCTATGTTACAGTTTTCTGGAGCTTTTCCTCTCCTAATCTTCCCCCTTAGGAGTAAAAACTGAAAACTATCACTTACCTAATTTCAAAAAGAATTTGCACACACACCCCCTTTTTTTTTTTTTTTTTTTTTTGAAGTGGGGAAGGAGTGGAGTCTTTCACTTGAAGGCTCCAAGACAGTCACTCCCAAACTTCCTGTGTAAAATTCATGTGAGCCCCAGGAAACATGACAGCCTTTGGTCTTATTCCTTCTATAAAGTGTCAGGTTACTACCATAAATAAGGATGTTTAAAGCCCTAATACAGATCACTATTTTACTAAAAGCTCATTGCTAAATATATCTCACCTAAGATGCAAATGTGAACATTTTTTCTAGCAAGACAGCTTGCACAAGTCCTCTTGGCTCCACTTGCCATCTAGATGCATAACTTGACAAAAAGCCAGTGAGAACTGAAGAGTGATGGGAGATAAAAGGAAGGAAAAAAAACCACAACAAAACATTCAGAGACGTAGCAGGATGTTGTGAGTCCCACTACGTTACATGACACTAAATGGAACTAAAATTAAATGAAACAATTACTTTGCAGGTGCCTGACATGCTGAGCTTTCTGCTACAGGTATTAATAACCAGACTTGCCAGACCTGTTTAAATTTAACTTGGGCAGGACTAATGCTGCTCTGAATCCTGCCAGGTCAAAGGCAGAGACCAGCTGGAAGCTGCGTCAGGCTGACTGGAAAATATTTGACACAACAAGCTTTCACTTGACACCCCAGGAAAAGGGATACCACACGTAACATCTGCATTCAGGAGCTACCAATCTATAAACTACCAACTTATCCACTGGGAGAAAGTTTATCAGCTATGGAAAACCATCTCTTTGCCATACTGAGCAAAGCTGAAGCATCAAACAAACAAAAAAACCAAATTAATTTGTATTCAACAACGAAGTTATTTACCCTTGATTATAAAATCAACGTGATAACTGAGGTATGATTTTTATTACTTATTTTTCAGTTCCCACTTATCTTCCCATACTGCTAGATAGAGCAACATTCCTGAGTGCTACAGCTGGAATGCTGCTGTGAGTTTCCCATACTATTGCAAACACTGCCCACTGATCCAGGAGAGTGAACCAGGTCAAAGGTGCCAGGGTCACTTCTTGTTTTCTTTTCTGGAGAGAAGAGCAAGCGCTCTGAAACACTGCTCTGCTCAGTGCACAGCTTGCTGCAGCTGATGGTAAGGACTTGGGGTGAGGGAGTAACATCTTACAGGGTTTGGGGAAGGTTTTAATGCCTAACTTCAAAATATCACCTATTTAATAGCAAGGTGACAAGGTAGCAGTGGAAACAAAACCTAGAAGTTTAATCCACTGATTTGATAGCAAGACTAGCTAAAAATAATTAGCTATTGGTTATGGGAATTAAACTAGTTAAAACCTCACAATAAATCAACAGAATGGGAAGCGTTTTAAAGACTAGGGGCATTATCAGTGCAATATTTCTGAAACAAAGTTAAGGACCAAGCCGTGGCTGAGATCTGTGATGAACATTTCCGAGTTTATTTTGACCATCTGAGATCTGCCACACAGTGCTATCCACGCAAGAGCATTTTAATGTTACCAACAGGAATTCACAGTAATGCAGCTGACAGTGTAACTACTCCATGAGGATTAATCACCCCTAAACTGAGGTTAGTTAAAGATGATCCCGCTGTGCTGATGCAGCATTTCCAGGCTAATTTCAGCAGGCCAGAATAAGCCAACTCTTCTGACAGAAGGAACTCTTCTCCACCTATGACAGCTTCACACTTGCCTGTTCTAACCCCTAGCGAGGTTATGTCCCCAACCCAACCCACCCTGCAGTCACACAGATGCTACACCAGCACAAACACAGGTCCTGGCAGCGAGAGGGGACAGGCAGGGACAGGGGGACAGGACAGAAGCCCTTCCTTCTGCAGCAGCACAAGGTTATGCAAATGTGAGAAATGCAGTTCTGATACCAATGTGAGTCAGCAGTGGAGAGCTCCTGGTGCTGCCTCACTGTGAACATCAAAAAACCCCCAGAAAAGTAACTCGGAAAACAGAGTGAATGGGAAGGGCAGGGGGAAGCAACACACATGGCCCACATCCCCATCCCAAACTCCAGGGGCAGCTCAGACAGGCTCCAAGGGTTGTGGAACTACCTGCTGACACCACTGGACCCCAGCCCATCCGTGCAGCCCTGGCCAAAGCAGTCAATACACTTATCACATCTGTGAGATAAACTGATGACAGCTCTCAGTTAAGGCCTGCATTAATTTACAGGCACGGGACACACAGGATTACTTCACATGCCAGAAGACAGTGGTCTGCCAAGTTTGTTAGATCAAAGATGATCCGGGATAATAATTCAAAATGGCCAAGCAGGTATTCTGTGGACATTAATTTCCATGACTAGCAGAAAGCTCTGTCCTAAAGGTAATGTTTATATAAAAAGACTGATTCTGTTTGCTGTGATTGATAAGCCTCCCCACATCATTAAGTAAGAGATAGCACTACCATGCACTAAAATGTCAAAAGTGCAATTAAATAATAAACTTGGCATTATGTTACAATGCTCTAAGATTAGTATTTATAGAAAGGAGTAGTGTTATTTTGTGGTTTGCAGCTAATTCCCTACTAACTTTAATTTTCTTGGGAATACTGGTTTAATATAAGACTGCTTAAACCCCCCCCCAAAAAAAACAAAAAACAAAAAACCCCCAGTATATTTGGACTGAATTATCAGTAAAGATAAATTTTAAAAGTGCTATGAGAAACACTTTCCTTACAGATCACCTATAGTACATCAACACAGTTATCCAGTATCTATGACTTGTCTTTTATACCTTTTCTTGCAGTCTACCAGGACATCATAGAGCAGTCTCAGCAGAGTGTGCTTCTTCTCTGTGGCCAGATTCCAGTCAGAAATCCATTTTCGGACCTAGGTAGAATACAAGTGAAAAAGAAGCATTGAGGAAAAGACTAAAATAACACTGTTAATATTTTTTTATTTTCTCCCTACCAGAAAAAGATTGAAAATATTTTCCCCAGAGATTTCTCTTTGAGTCTCAGGCTCTCCATGAAGAACCTGGAAGTTTTCCTGTGAGAGGCCAAAAGTCTGTGCAGTCCATGTTACTTCCTAAATAAGGATGAGTGATTCTCATACATGCTGATTCCAGAGCAAGAACCTGACTGCTCACTCCTGATCAAAGCCTCTCACTTTGATTTCTATCACAGGAATCAAACAAGACACATCTAACTACGATTGGCATCAGAAGTGAGAAATAAACAGCAACTTCACTTAGATGCTGTAGACAGGCCTTCAAAAGATAAATTCTGTATTCTGTGCTTCACTGCCCTCACAGTCAAGACAACACCCAGGGAGCTCCAATGCAGTTAAGGCCCCAACTCGAAGCGTCTCATTAATTACCTGATCCAGTTCGGTCGGAATGTACTGGATGGCACCACAGGACGAGGCCACTTTCAGAAGGCTGCAGTACACTGTGTACCTCACAGGAGTGTTCTTGTCCATGCCATGGAAGAGATTGCTCAGGCTGCACCACAGACAAGGGACAACGGAGTTAAAAATGTTTCAAGAAACATCACTGGAGCGCAGGTAAAATCGTCCATTAAGACACGTGCTAGCACAGACAAAGCACACCTGGTGACACCTTACAATCCTGATGAAATTTAACAGCTTCCAGTTTTGTAACTGTTTCCAGCAAACAAGCTGAAAAACATGCATTTTAATTTTCTAATACCCAATGGGAAAAAAAAAAATCTATTGGTACTCCTATTTTATGATAAAAGAGGTAAAAAAAGAGTTCTTCCTGCAACAGAAAGACAGACACCCCACACTTTGATTTAAAGATATGCAAGATAATCCCTCCTCTTTAGAGGCACAGCTGCTTTGCAAGGTACCATTGTCCCACTTTCCCCCGTACAATACTTACAGCTGCAATCTAAGAGACGGGCGCTCTCCTTCCCGAAATTTTACTAACTTCTCACACAGGTTTTCAATCAGTGCCTCTTGTTTGTCAGGTTCCAGAATGAGAAGCAAAGAGACTACACTGTTCATCACACTCTCAACATCTGCATAAAACAAAACACAGAGCTGCTGGAAACCGCAAGCAACAGTTTTATCATCAGTAGCCACCTACTGGTACTTGGTGAGTTGCTTCTGCTATGAATGATGATTTTCCAACTGCAAAAACTGTAGAAGAGACAAACTGCCAAGATAACCAACCTGGATATTCATCAGAATGTACCAGAGATTTGGCTCAGGTGGTCTCAGACCAACACATCTCCATGTAAGGCAAGAATTACCACTCTAAAGTCAACACTGAACGTGGTATTTGATATCACGCTTGCTCTGAATTCTGTTTACATATAAGAGAAATCACAGGAGCTTCAGGTTTTGGTCTTAAAAATAGTGGCTTCTTCCTGCACATCCAGAAAACTACCCAGAGTTCTACAATGAGAATACTAACACCTAGTGCTCAACTACAGTAAAACATTTCACCAACAGAAGGGATTCCCAGACCACGGGGAAAATGCCCACAAGAACAATGAAGAGTATTCAAAATCCTCCCTAGCTCCTGTTTTAAGTGTTGTGTCCCATCCTTCCCAAACAGAACAAGTCTTGTGTTTCCTTTTCTGACTGCCCAAATATCAGTCACACAAAGGCTAAGAACAAAATTCATTACATATGGAAAATATTTATTCCCCAAAATGAGCATATTCCCCAAAATATCTGAGCATCAAAAAGCAGAGCAATAAGCTGCTCCAGTATTTCCTACTCATTTGCCTACAGTAAAAAGCAGCATAAAAATAACCTCAAGTTATCCTTCGTAGGTGAACCAAGCATTCTTTCAAACAACACATATTACTCATATTAGCAGTTCATTTTTTACATGTAAAAGTTTTAGATGGAATTTGTATATTGATACAGAGCATAGCAGGTACAGAAAGATTACTGTAGGCTACTGCAGCATTACCAGTGTAACTAAGAAATATTAGTGCAGTTTCTAAGGATCTACACAGCCCTAACTCAAAGAGTTACTGAGCACTGAAAACCCCAGTGCTTCAGAAAATAATAATCAATTAACGTTTAGGACTTAAAACTTCTACTTATGGATATCCAGTCCTAATTTTTGTTATTACTTTAATTTTTCTTGATTTTCAGCATCACAGCCACTATCTGACAGTGAGTCTTATTTTTATAATACTTTTTTTTTTTTTTTTCCAGAGAGAAAACCCTGGTTTACATACACCTCGCTATGCCCTCGGGCATACAAGGCACAGTCGAGCTCGATTTCTGACTTCTTCAAAGGGCTCTGCATGTTTGGAAGAGGGAGGAGCAGAGTACATGCAAATTTTCCATGGCAATGATGAAAGTAAGCAGTTCCAGCTTTATGAGAGTGCATGGCTTGTGTATTAACACATGCTACACGCTCCTAAACTCTGCCAGCTGGTACTGTGTGAAAGCACTGGTGGTGATGTTTAGCGAAACCAACAAGACTCAAAAGTGCAAACCTTTGTCATCCTCTTTCAGGCACACATCACACACTTCAATGATCTGTGCCAAGTCCACATGGAGTCCACCTTCAGCGTTTTCTTCAGAGATTTCTGCTCCTTTGGATTTCAGGTAAGCTCGCAGTTCTGCAGCCTTAAAAAAAACAAACAAACAAACAACAGAAAGACAACACAAAACAAAACAGTTGTTTTGTGAACAGCAAGGTCAAAGGAATTGAATTTCATACAGATTTTTGTTCTGCAACCACTCCTCTGTCCCCATCAATCGCTCAGGCTTCCTCTCACTGCTCCCTGCCACCCTGTACCCTACAACAGTCCCTCTCCTCCACTTCAAGGTACAACCCACGTATCAACTCAGTGCCAGATTGCAGCACTTGCTACAGCTGGTTTGTCAGTGACTGAGTCAGTCACACAACCATTGCACTTTCTTACTGTGAAGGTGCCACTTACAACTGGTTCCTTGCACAGCAGGCCGAGTAAGTTTTCGTGAGAAAGGGTGCTTTCTTACAAATGTTTATTATCCTTTTCTCTCTTTGAAAACTTCAGGCAAACAGTAAAACCGTTTAGTTGCCTCTTCACCAGAAATGGGAGGTATAAACCAGAAAAAGGGTATAAATTTTAGAGAGGGTAGAACTTACAGTCTTCACGCAACTTTAAAGACAGTTTCCAATTTACCACAGAATGGTTTTGGTCGGAAAGGACCTTAAAGATCACCTCGTTCCAACCTCCCTGCCATGGACAGGGAACCTTCCACCTGACCTGGTTGCTCAGAGCCCTCTCCAGCTTGGCCTTATAATGCTACAACCTGCCTTACACTGTTAGGATTTAAACCTGCCCTAAGAAAACACCTTTTCCTCAGCGACAGGACATTGCATTAACCTCACAATCCACAGTTTCAGCAGCAAAACTATAACCCTTAAAAAACAACCACACAACTTCAGGCACAAGGCACCTCTGATGGGGATGCTGCTGTGATGACACAGAGTGCCATTTACGTCAAGTTCAAAGCCAAACCATTGCAGAAACATCAGACAGCGCTAAATTAATGCTTTGGGACCCTTTGTTGTTCCGAGGATGTTTCAAACCAACGACTTGGTGGAGTTGTACCAGACATTAGGGCAAGTGAAAAGTGGATGAAGGCTGTGTGTGCACTTCTTGCAGCTTTCCAGCTGTGTGCATATATACACCACCTCCAAGACGCTGGGATCAACAACCCATAAACTCCAAAGCCGCAACAAAAAAGCATCCCGAAGACGAAACTCCCAGTTCCCACGCCTGGAGCGCCGAGCATCCTGCAAAACCCAGGCGCGTTAAGTACCGCCCGCACGCGAACCGGCTCTCCTCTCCTCAACAAAAAGCAGGGGTGGCAGGGACGAAAGCACGACGAGCACTAAAGAGGGAGCAGCAAGCACAGCAGTTGTGCTCAGTGCCTCTAATCGCCCGTTCGATCCCGGCAGGGAAGAGCCCAGAGGAACCCGCGGCCCCGGCGGGGCAGCTCCCTCCGCCGCCTCCGGCCCGGCGCGGCCTCCCCGGCCCGGCCCGGCCCTGGTCGCGGTGCGGGCGCTGACCTGATCCTCCTCGGTGATGTCGATGAAGGCCGGCACGCTCATGGCTCCGAGCACGCCGCGCTCCGGAAAGGCGGATCGGCTTCCGCCGCCGCGCCCGCCCGGCTCCCCTTCCGCTTCCCGCCGCCGGCGGGCGGGGCCGGCACCCGGCAGCCCTGCCCTTCCCTGCCTTTCGCTTCCCTTCTTCCCTTCCCTGCGCTTCCCTTCCCTTCCCGGCCCTTCCCAGCCCGGCCCAGCCCACCGCAGTGCCCGGGCGGAGGCTGAGCCTGCGGCCGCTCCTGCCCAGCCGCAGCTTGCACTGCCTGCCCCACACATCCCCTTAACAGTTTAGGCGCTTTCCTAGTGATTTTTTGTCCTGGGAAGGGGATGAATATAATAGACTTGGTTTAGGCATGCCGGGAGTGAAACGTGGTCGGGCCGGACGCCGTTCCCCTGATCCTTGCTTTGTCTCAAGCGCCTGGGCTCGCCCCCCGTTTAAGAGTGGCGGTATCGCTCGGGGTTAGCGCTGTATGTTCCACGTGTTTGCTCCCTAAAAATCTCCTGCTCGGCTCAGGAAGGCCCCCACGGACATAGGTTGACCTTCCCCGTGTTTAGCAAAGGCCTCAAATGAAAACAAGGAAAATGATAAAATCGCTAGGGTCGGATGCGAGATCACCACGACCAAGCAGTGACCCAGCACTGCCGTGTTTACCACTGAACTGTGTTCCCAAGCGCCACATGCACCACTTCCCTGGACAACCCCTTCCAGTGCCTGACCGCCCTTCCAGTGAAGAAGTGTTTCCTAATATCCAGTCTAAACCTGGCCTGGTGCAACTTGAGGCTGTTTCCTCTTGTCCTGCCCCCTGTTAACCCGGGAGAAGAGGCCTAATTAATTTATTCTACTTTGGGCAGTATTTTAAAAATATCGTCCTTACTGTAACTGATGAATTATCTTTACTAAGAGTGGTTTTAAACAGAATATTTTAATACTGTCTCATTGATAGTCTTACAAGTATTTTGGATTTCATAGGTCAGCATTCTGGAAATTATAGACAGATGTAGAGATAGGTCTCATCTTTATCTGACACCCACCTCACTGCCACCCCCTTCCAGGTTGTTGGTCACACCTCTCAGTGCCTTCCTGGTGTTGTTTAGCAAAGAGAGACTGCTCTGCTCAGCCCCAGTTTTACCAATGAGATTTGAGCTATAAATATGGAAACACAACCAAAGAGGGACCTTAAGCACAATATTTGGTGTTTCAGTGGTTTGTATTTAGACCTTCAGAGACTCACCAAGTATCAGTGACAGCCTTGGAGTTTTCAGAGAGGTTTGCCAGTATATTGAGAGGCAGCTAGAAAGAACTAGCTATTGATGATGAACACAAGGTATGTAGAGACTAAAAGGATTCTGCAGCAGACAGTTGCTGGGCTTGAAAAGTATTTTTGTTGTCCTGGAAATTCCCTATGAAAATCTTCATCCCATTGGCTGGTGGGTGGGAGTTCCCCCCCTTCTGCAAAAGCAGAAGAAAATTAGTTCTGCTGCGGAATTGATAGGCAATTTGTAGGGATCAAAGCCACACTCTGGGGTTTGGGAAAATACTCTGAGCTTACGGGACAGCCTTTGCATCTCTTGGCTCTGTACTCTGAGTTTTCCACATTTGTGTCAACGCTATCACACGGAGTGTGTATCCACAGCATCAAACATTTGAGGGAATGTTTCCAATACTAAAATATATATGAATAAAATATGTAGAAGATACTGAAAGCACTAGCAGTTTCAACCTACATGCCTTCAAGCTACCACGAGTCTCCTATAGATCCCATCCTGTGTCTGAGATTCCCCTGCAGATGCCTCAGGCACCCCAGGGCATGTAAATGTCCCAAGTCACACGGGGACCTCCCAACCCCAAAGGCTATTTTGTGTTTAGGTAGTGGAGGTTTGTGTCATGTGTTACTCTGAATGTACAAAAATAAAATAACCATTGATCACACTGGGTAGACAGGACATGACTCTAAAGAGCTCTGCTGAAATATCCACATATGGTCTGTTGCATGATACTTTATTTGTCCCAGAAGAATTGAGATGATAGATGATAGCTGGGGTTTGAACTTGTGCATCAGGAAGGCCACTTTGAATATAAAGGGGGCAGTATGTGTTTTATGAAACTACCGATGGAAAGAGGATGTAGTGGAGGAATCGGTTTCAGTTTTATTGGAATTATGACATTTCTGTGGAAACGAGGCAGTTGTTTATAGCCCTGTCTGCAGTTCGTGAAGCCGGTCCAGGAACGGGGCGTGGATGGGGTTAAAGCGCAGCCGAGGGAGCCAGAGGTCCCTGTGGAGATGCTGGGACTGGTGCTCCCAGTGCTGCCGGGATGGGGAGCCCCGGGGCAGGCAGGTCTGCAGGGGAGGGCCGGGAGCAGCAACTCAGGGACACCCAGAGCAGGAACCCAGAGGAGGTCACCACAACTGGCTAATAATGCGTGTATGTCTGTAAACACATGGGGAAAGTCTTAAAACCCAGGTAGGACTTAACTGCTGAAGGCAAAAAGATGAATTTTGGCAGGCACCCACCGTAAATTGTTTGGTTTCGTTTCTGTAGGCAAACCAGAGAGAGAGATGCAGTCCGAAGGAGTGATATTCCGCCCTGCGTGCTTTGAACGTGGCGACCGAAGTAAACAAAGCCTTTCAGGTGACACATCTTTAAGAGCATTTTTTTTATGGAGGCTCTTTGAAATCAGCAGACAGCTTTTGAAAATAAAAGGGCAGAGGGCTGACTCAAGGAACTGAGCCTCTTTTGTTAAAAGCATTGATGAAACAGATCTCCAACACAGAAAAGAAATGCAGGCTCTGTGATGGCATAACTTTTCCCCTTCAATTTTTTTTTTTTTTTTCCTCCTACACTTTTCTCTCTGTAGGGAGAGCTGAAAGCTGAGTTGTCTCTCTGGGAAGCTGCGTAAGGATAAGTGGCCGATGGGAATTTCAGCCCGCTTTCCTCAGCGCAGTCCTTTTTGTGCTGAGTGCCCTCTGGAGGTCTTGGGCACGCAGTGACCCGCACGAATCCCGGGTACCGCGGCCGCACCTGGGCTGTTCACGACTCCTTGAAGGGTTTCCCTCTCTTTTTTCCTCCTTTGGGAGAGCTGTTCTAGCCAACCGAGGCGGCGGGGGGAGCACAGTTAAGTCAGCTCTTAGTTAGGATTACGACCTGTGAGTTACTCAGAAAAGGTAAAAAATAATTCAGAACTTCGTCCAAATTCCCAGTCAGCCAAACTAAACGTGTTTCACGTTTAGGAGCTTTGATTAGCTTTATCAATGCATAGAAATGTGCTTCCTACTTATGTTTCTGGTTTTTTTCCTTAGTTCTCTCTGGGGCTAAAGGGAAGCTGCTAAAATACACCCTTTGAGCATCTTCTTGCAAGCCACATTGGAGATCTCAGGGGAAGCCTGTTGTCCTCCTTCTTCCAGCCAAGTTCTGTAGTCAGAGGAACTCTGGATAACTTCAGTGAGTATAGTAACTTTTGGGTGTTTATGTGGTTTTCTTTGTATTTGTAAATTCTCTAATTTTGTCCACTTACTCCAGTTTTCCCAACTGTATCAGTGAAAAAAACAAACAACAAACCAACCTGCAGTTGTCCTGCCCAACATGCTCTCTTCATTCAAAATATGTAGTACAATTTCTGAGTTGAAGAAGCAAACTTCAATTTTGCATTATTATTAATAATACTGGGTTCTGACATGGAGTCTTGCCTTTGGAAAGTACTTTGCAATATATTTTTTTTGACTTTTGAAACGCTTATTTTGCTGCTAGTGTAGCAGGTGTTTTTCTTAACCATTTTTGAGGAGAAATCCCAAGTTTAGAGGAAATGAGCACTCAATTATTTAAATTTCCTGAGATTAGAGGAAGAACACTTTGCCAAACAATGCCTCTTCACTTCAAAACCTCTCCCCATAAATTATGTTAGGAGATCTTATTAAAAGTCTGTAAAAATTTCCTATTAAAAATGGTTGATTGCAGTCCAGACCATCACAGCTTTTGTGCTTTCAGTGAAATACCACAGCTGTCGCAAAGAAATATACTGTGAGACAAAAGGTTTTGTTTCCTTAGTCATAAATTATTTTGGTGATATCTGAGGTAAGATAAAACTTTCACTTATGTTTGAGTGAAGGAAGATTCCCGTGATAACTTGTTCAAAAATCTATAAAAAGAATATAAGAATGTAGATCTAGATAGCAAATTAGAATCAGACTTCCTTTTTGTTTAAGGAAAGCAATTATTTCTGAAGTCAGTGAAGATTATAACTGGGGATAATGGCATAACTTTGCAAAGAACAGTGCCTTTGTCTCAGTAGAACCTGAAGTTTAAGCTTTCAAGTCTGACCTTTGAGAACTATACAATAGAAACCCTTGGTGTTGGACAGTTTTTAAACCAAAGTTAAACAACACTAAGTAGTCTGTTTACTGATTATACAATGTAATATTTTATTATACTATAACATGTTATATTATATTACAATAAACAGAAAATTAGACCTTTTTACATTTTGAAGGGGTATCAAAGCAAATTGGTTTTGACCATATTTGTTTTTCTGTCAGCAAATGAGTTTCCTGCTGAGGGATTGTGCAGAAACAGCAGCCCTTTAGAGAAGGAAGGGTTCAGTGTACACTGAATAGACTGTGAAGTGTTCGCTGTCAGGACTGGATTCCAGCTCTGTTCATCCAGGCAAGGAGTAGAAGCATTTTCCAGGTATGAGCTGTGTATGTAATGAAAACATGAAGTTACAGCATATATGCTACAGATTATTTTTCAAAGCAGTGTACCATATAATTTTGAATGAAAGATAAATTAGGACATTCACCATTTGCTCACCCATCATTTCTTTACGTATAAAGGTCAGATTTCTCAGCCTTCTCCCCTGTTAGAGAGATTACTGTATAAAGAAATACAGTACAGGTGCTAGAGTTTGAGAGACATCTTAGGTTATGTGTGGAAAAAAATCCATATTCTTTTTCTAACTATCAACAGCATTTATAACTAAGCCAGTTCTCTTTACCTGGTGCCATCACAAGAGTTTACTGGAACTTGTTTATTTGCGTATTTAAATCAGGAGTGTACAAAACACAAACACAAGATGGCCTTCTCTTCTGCTGTGTAACTTAGAGAAATGGACGTGCAGCCTTGATCCCTTAATGAGATCCATTACTACAGCCCCCTGGTTTTTTTCCCTGTGAGTGATTTGTCTCATAAATCAAAATACATCTTCATAGTGCTTTTTTATGGCAACATGTGCTCTGCATTCTTCAGGTCAAACTTACTCAGACTGAAAGAACTGTGAAGATCAGTATCTTTAGCATAAGGTCTAAAGCAAAATAATCAGCACTTGGGAATGGCTTCTTTTGTGAGGATGAGGAAATAGATTTCACATCCCGTGTACCTGGGGCAGGGACAAGGTGAGTGGGGTTTTTGGGAGGTCAGGAGTTGGTGCACACCGGTGGAGATGAGGTGCCTCAGGCAGACGATTCCATACTGCTCCAGCCATTCCCAAAGGGTGTGTGGGGCACCTGGGGGTCAGGGAGGAGAACCAAAAACCTCTGTAGTCATCTGTACCCCGTTAGGGTCTAGTTCTGTGTTCTCACTCCTGCTGAATGGTCTTTTACAAGTAATCCCACTGATGTCAGCGAGACTTTTCTGTAATAAAATGCTGTCTGACAAGAATATGGATATCAGAATCTGGCCCTGTGTGTACTAATTCCATTTTAATGAATACTTAAATGGAGTTGTTATTAAAAAAGTCTATTTCCCAATATTCAATAAATCAAAACTATAAAATCAGTTTACCAGTTGTTGCCACTCCACTCAAAGCCAGTTTCTCTCGTATTGAAAATAGTAGTGCATACTGTCTCCATTCAGGAGGGATTAATTGTTATACTTTTATCTGCTTCATAAGATTTATTTCTAATAATGAAGAGCAGAGAAAAGCAGGGGAGCTTTAAACATTTATTGTTTTTATTAAAGCACCAGATATATTCATGAGATGTTTCATAAACACGGAATTTGCTTAACATGAGAAGCTTGTTTCGTGAATGAGCAACTTCAAACCAGAATTTTTAACAGGCATTACTCATTTCTGTGATCATTTCCACTTAATTTTGTAAGATGGAGCCTTGGGCACTGTGTGATAATGCAGAGATACACATTAAAAGCCTGCTAAGATTTGGTAGGCCTGTCATCTGAGGAAGATTATTAGAGCAATATTGTGACATAATTGCTACTGGGGAAACTACCTGACATCAGTCCCCACTGTTGGGAAGCACAGTGGGACTACATGGAAAAATGTTTTGGATTTGAGATGGTTTCTCCCTACATGTGAAAGGAGACTGATCTACTTAACTTCCATGGTGACATTCCCACCAAGGAGCAGGAAATATGCTTATGGTGCTGTTTGACTTCGTTGCGCAGTAACAAAACACAAATAAAGAGCAGCAAAGGGAGGGCAAAAAGAGAAACCGAATTCTCTGAAGTCGAAGATAAATCTGCCATTGTACTGAGAGCCTGGCAGAAAAATTCTAGCAGAGTATTATTTCCTTGGAATTTGCTAAATCTTTGAAATCCAAATGTGTCACAAGGGTGGGGATTGTTCAGTTCCCTCAAGATGTTCTTCTAGGCAACAGGCAAGTTTTCTGATTTTATGCCTTTGCACATGCCAGGTTTCCAGAGTCTCTAGCTTTGATGCAGTCCACTAGAAACCCTGATGAGGGGCCAAGGGTGCCAACTCCTCCTGCTGCTCTGCAGCAGCCCACCAAGTTGTTTTTACGAATTATGCATTTTCTCCAACCATAAATATTGCTCCTAAAAGGGATACTGAAATGAAGATAATATGACTTTTCAGTAATAGGTCTTCTAACGTCAACCATTCTGTTTAAACTGTTCGGTTTTCGGCAGAATTAAAGATCTGCACAGTATATTCTACCTCCTGCAGACTGCAGTTGTTAAAAGAGAATAAATCACTTAAACAGGGTCACGAGCAACAAAGGCCAATGTGGGTTCAAAGTTTACAGGTCTCTGCATTTATCAGGTAGAAATATGCTACATTTCACTATTTCATAAAATATCCTTTTATGAAAAAGCCATCAATCTTTGTATGGCCTACTAAAACTGATTTCTCAAACGCAAGAAATGAATGATGACACCAAATCAAAAAATCGTTTATGAGTTTGTATTTTTGCAGGACCACCAGGACTTTCACATACGTTTTCAATTCTGGGAAGGATGTGATTATCATGTGGATATGTTTTACTCCCACCGTTTGTACTAAGGGATCTGTCAGAACTGTGTACCCTTCCCTGGGCAGCTCAGGATTTGTTCAGATTTTTTCATTAATCTATAGCGTTTTTTATCCAGTGATCGTTATCATTCCTGTACATTGTCCATAGATTTTCTGAGTTATAAATAGATATGTATAAAATCACATCTATCATATGCAAGTCCACATTTAAACTGAAACTGCCTCTAAATGACTTAGTTATTCCTCAAAGGTTTTCAACATTTTTGTGGAATGATTTTTGTGTGATCTCTGTCACACTCTCTACAAAACGTCATCTTAATTACAGATTTTTCATTGCCCTTCTGGTCTTTCCTTACCATTGCCAGGCTTCCTCTGGGAATCACCGAGATCTTTGACCAAAACTGGACAATTTAAGACACTTGAAAACACTATATTGTATATTCCTGCTTCAGATATTGTAGAACCACAATATAGTGGCTTTGGGGCAGGAATAATATAAAAACCTACTTTATTTCTCATCTGATAAATGACAACCAGTGCAACAACCAGCCTGCTGCACTGGGATAGGGAGAAGTGATTTCTGTCCTGGTAAATGGTGTGGTCCCCCCTTGGGCGTACACAGAGCAAATGAGCTTGGCCTTTCTGGGTCTCCAGTGAGAAGAGAGGCAAACAAATTAATACGATTTATTAAGTATCAGTCTCGTAAGAAGGAGAATGTATGGGGATCTGAACTTCTGAGAAAGAACTTGGTGCTGTGGGTTCTTGAGAGGGGCATTTTGCTCCGTTTGCTGAGGAGTTCGTTTTGGAAAAAATTGTCATTCAGTTGTTTAGGAATTCTACTTTTTTTTAAGCTTATTTAGAAATTATCTTTTTAATCTATCTTTGATTCAGTGATGAAAGTGCAAAGTTAAGGAATGTTCTGTGCTTCCTTTTTAACTGAGAAGTTAGACTTTTAGTCAAACCATGCAAGCTATCAAATCATGTATTTATTCCTATCAACCTTCTCTAGTCTCTCCTGGGTGGTGGTGGGGGGGGAAGACAAAAGCATTAAAAGAATGGAGTTTAGTTGCAAATAATGGAATTTAGTTGTAATTAATGTAATTCTTTTGGGAAGAAACTTTTGCCAAGTCACACAACACAGAGAGTGTTTATGTGGAGTCAGCATTGTCGGGACACAAACCTGGCTGGCACTGCTCTCCTGCAGCCTTGGGGTGGTGACAGGGTCTCACACGGTCATTTCACAGCCTGCTGTGAAATACAGCTCGTGCCACCACCAGAGGCTCTGGAAAGCCTTCCATCCAGAGAAAACAGAAACATTTTTCAAGGAGCACTTTACATTACAAACCAAACATCCTCCCAAAATGAAATCTATCTTGTCTGATTAGACTGAAAGGTAAACAAAATATCCTGTTTGTCTGGTGATGGCCTTAGAGAGAATGTTGCTGGTAGAGCAGGCGAGATAGGAAGTTCTGGATTTTAAATTTCCTTAAAATGAATCTCAGAAGAATGGTACTTACAGGAAATCTGAGAGCTTTTGTTCCACCTTCCAAAGCAGCCTGAAAAAATTCACACAATTCTGTAACAGCTCCCTCAGATACAAAAGTAATGCCCCCGAAAATCCACAAGCTGAATCACGGGGTTCAGTGTGCTTTGCCTTCCCATCTTCTCTGTGGTTCTTGCAGTCGAGGGCTCATGGCTGATTCACACATCAAAAGCACCCAAAGTATCTGGAAGCAGCTGAGGCATCAGCATGAAGTGTAAAGAGCTCATAACCCTGGCTGAGAAGTGTTTCATCACTTAATGGATTCTTTACCTGAGGAAAAGCAGATCAAGAACTCGGCAGCTTAAGGTGTCAGAAAGGCGGTTTCCATTCTAAGGGGAATGGAAGTGTTATCTTAAAAGTATCTTAGGAGCACTTTCCCTCCCTTTGACCCATATAAAATCTGTGCAAACCTTATTAAAAGTCCAAGATATAACAATATTTTTCAAATGGCCAAGATGGTTAAATTCCATTCTGGTGACCGTCTGCGCTGTAAACAGTGTGTGTAATCTTAAATTTGAAGAAGTTTTCTCCGAAGAAAACTTTATTAATGTGTTCTGTAAATGAAGGCAGTTTTGCAAGTGCGTTAGGATGGTCACATAGGAGTGGATCATAATGTGTCATGTAGTTTGGTATGCTGCATCTGACCGTGGCTTTTGGGGGATGGTTTGGAGGATGATAGATGGAGCTCCAAAGCAGCCTGTCAGAACAAGTTGTCCAAGGAAGGGCAGGGAAAAAGGAGTGGAAAGGCTCTTCTCAGCCACCGTTTGACATGCCACGAAATGTAAACATAATTTCCCTCTCTAATAATAAAACATTGAATGTTTTTGTAATCTGTCATTGATTACCAAATGGCAATGGTAAGAGATCCTGTAGCTGATCCATTGAATCACACCATTTTTATAGTGTTTTCAATTACAATTTTATTAAAGAGTGAAAGATGTTCTGTGAGGAGTATTGAGAAATATCCATTCCGAAAGGAGTGGGAAGCTTGTCTGTGCAGTGTTTTAAATTCCACTTCCAGCCCCAGTAAAGCCAGGGGTTTCACTGGTTAGTTATGTGCTGTTACACTTTAGTTTCATTAGAAGTCAGTTGTAATACAGGCTAAATACCAAGTGCCCGTTTTCTCTGCATCTTCCATTATTTAATGTGCCTTTGCTGAACACCCCCTTGGCCAACAATGCTCCTCTTCATGGCAGTTTCTGCTCATGAAGAAGTCTCTTCAGACTTCTCATCGTTTGTCTGTGGCTCTGACCCTCTTTGTGCAGAAGGTCCCAAAAGTTGTCTCGAAGCAGAGGTTTTGAAGGATATACCCCTCTCTGAGGTACCAGAGGTACAACGAGCTACTATTGTATGAAACCCTCACAGGAGAGCAGAGGTATCTCTGAAACAGGGCAGCTTTCCACTGCTGAAGAATCCATCTCTCTCCAGGAGTTCCACTGCCATTGTTATTCTCCCTTGCTCTTTAATTCTAAAAGCACAGTGATACGTGATATGTGCTTCTCTTGCTCTGTCCTCAAGGACATACTAATGTGCTGCTGGGCTAGAAATACTTTCTTTAAAAGTACTCAAATGATGGAAAGCAATTTTTTCAGGAGAGCTGCAACCTGAGAATATCTTTTCTTAGGGAAAAGAACACTTCAGAAACATCTTAACCATTTAAATGCACTGCGAGTTTTTGTAATTTAACTTTTTTGTTTTTCAAGCTACGGTATACATAATTACATGAGCTGTGCATTTCAAATAAATAATATATAATTATGTTTTTCTTTATTTTCTGCAGAGTCAATTTTATAATAAATCTCATTTTTTTAAAGAGCTGTATCTTACTTCCATAACTTAGGCATAGGCACTACTCTTCATGTTATTTTTTTTTTTTTTAAAGTTTGCTACATCCTGATGTGCTTTGTGCATGAGAAATGTTTTCAGGGAACCATGTGACTCATAGAATCAGACACTTACAGAAGCATCTCCAAGGAAGCTTTGCTTACTTGTTGCTGCTACCAAGCTTGATATTGTCCATAGCAAGGCTACTAAAAGGAGTGCTGTTGGACAGTTTCGGAAGTTTAGTTCCAGCTGATGTTTTCCTTTGAAATCTCATATTCCTGACATTAAGCATTAGGGTTGGACTCGATGATCCTTGTGGGTCCCTTCCAGCTCAGCGTATTCTGTGATGCTGTGTGATTCTGGAAAGTGAGCTGCTTTCCCTGGGTAACCACGGTCACAGGTAATTTGTGCTGGTGAGTAGCTTTGAATGTAAACAGCATAGGAAGGGATGTTCTTACCAGCTCAGAATTCTGCCCTCAAAGGGAGCCTTAACACAAATAGCTGGTTTGGTTGTTTTCACTCCTCTCAGCATTTGCATGAATTCTGTGTAGTGGTGGAGCTTTTACTTTTGGTGTCCCGCTCTCCAAACCGCCGAGAAAACTCAACTATCTGCTTAAAGAGCAAATATCTGGCTGTGCATGTTCAGTCACCCGATGGGGCTGAGCACAAGCAATCAGTTATGTGTGTTGGTTTTGTAAGTGTCGTGTGAAGGCTGACAGAGATCACATTTCGGTGTTTTGCTGCTCGGTCCAGCCCGTGGCCTCTGGAGGTAATGGATCTCTGCAGAACCTCGCTGGAGCAGGTCACCAAACAGTGCAGGATTTCAAGAGCTGATGCACTTTTATTGCTACAATATTCTTGTCATGAAGGTGACGGGCTTTGTGTTGTGGTTTCGGGTATCGGTGTGGCTTTACCTCTGAAAGCTGAGCCCCATTGGTAAGCTGGATACATCATTTTTTTTTAATTTCTTTTTTTTTTTAAGAGGTTTTTCTTTTGTTCTTAGAAATTAATTGCTTCTAAGTAATAGGTTTCTGAGTGTCCAGATTCATATATGCTACAGTGAAAAGGCTGGATGCCTGTATCTGCAGAACAGCTGGACTCCAACACTGGCAGTGCAGGGGAGGCTCTGCTGTTACTGAGCTCTCCAGATCTCAGAAACTCCTTGTGAGTTGTGAGAAGCATCACAAAATTTATCAGAGCGTGGCTCAGTCACAAATTACATAAGTTTGTCCAAGAGAGTGACACCTACAACCATCCACAACCCTGGGCCAGCTGCTGTTGGCAAAGTTTTGCTGTGAAGGTCCATTGTTAGCACTGTGTTTGCTGTGTTTTACCCTTAGAACTAGGCAAGCTGCAAATGCTTGCTAGATGGACTCTCAGACCACTGTAGCCTCAATATAGCATTATAAAAACCCAGAATAATCCAGCCAATTTAGCATGAAATCATTATTTAGGACATCTGTTTATTACTCTTAAAAAATCACATGGTTCTTTTTTCTCCTTTTTTTTTAAAAAAAGGAGCACAAGAGAAGAGTGGGATTTTATATCCCATCTTTGTTGAAGCACATTTTTACAGGCCAGTTATAAACTCCTGGAATGGGTGTTTTATTCGATGTCCATGGTACTGTTATTTATGGACACATTTCTCTATTAATTATTTAGTGAAGCAGAGGGCATGTCTAACCTCACTCTTACAGTTGTGGTGGTTCAGTTCCAGACTCAGCAGTGATGATTCAGGTTTCCTCGTAAGTGCCTTTTGACATCGGTGGGATTTACATTTGCGTGACTGTTCCAGCGTGGTTTGGGGGTGACACCAGGGGTCACAGCACGGCACTGCACTAAGGAATCACAGTCTCCCGTGGCCAACTTACAGGAGGAGCTGGGCTATTTTGGAGTTCCAGTGTTGCCCTCGAAAGTCACTGCCCTGGAAGGTCAGGCCACAAGTGCCAGAGGCAAGTGCCAGGTTTGGATTGGCACAGAGCAGGCAGGGAGTCAGGGCAGTCTGTGAGAGGCATCTGTGGCAACTCCTGTGCAGCAGCCACATTCCCCTGACAGGTGATGCTGTTTTTATTGTCACATCTGTGCTGTGTTTGTTTGTTGCAAAGTGGAGGAGCTGAGCCCCCAAGGGCTGTGCTCTGGGAGTGCCAGTCCCCAGGCTCTTTCCCTCAGGCTGCTGGTACCACTGAAACACCTCAATGAACAGTTTGAACTGAAATGTGACAAAATCTGAACCCAAACACTTGGAAGCACTTGAGGGTTATTTTCTCCTTAATTGCCTTTAAAATAATTTTTATTGAAGAATTTTTTTTTCAGTGCCATAGAGTAAGGTGAGGCCTATAAAACTTACTTCCCTATTTTCTGTGTTAAGTGTATATGTTGAAGGGTTTTTAGTGGCACTGAGTCTATTTTATGTGCCCTTTAGAAAATAAGACATGAAGACTTTTAAAAGCTGTTGTTTTTCTTGACTTCACCTTCATTAATCTTATTTAGTTTCTGTAAGGGGCTATTTCGTGAGCTCCACCGATGGGTAACGTTTTCTTTTCCAAAGTTCATGATTCTTCTATTCAAATCACTAATTTTCGCTGTTACACTTCAGTGGTTTAGTGCTTCCCAGGCCTCAAGGAATGAGTTTAATTAGCAATGCTGAATAAATTCTGAGACATGATTCATCCTTCTTGTCACTCAGATCTAAGTAACAAAAATGCAATTTTAAGATCTGCTTAAAAGCTTTGTGAGAATTGCCTAAGTCCCAAGTTTAATTCTGAGACCACTTTCTCTAGTCCAGCACACGGAGCACTGTGGATAAAAAATATGGATTGTTTAGCACCTTTTTATGTAGGCACAAAGAATTTAAGGACAAGTTGTGGCTCAAGCCAGTTCCCTGGATTTTGTCAGATTCAGACAGATCCCAAATGTTATTTTTATGTAACCTTCAAAGAAACCCCTTGCTATTAATTTTGTATTTATTGCAGTTACACTGACCCTAATGAATTTTTTAAAATTGATTTGGCAGATGTCACAAATATTTTCAATGCAGTTTAACATAATTCAATATAACCTTTCCTAGAAAAAAAAAAAATTCTATGAAGGGAAGGTACAGTAAGTGCAAATGCTGGATTCTGGAAAGTCGTGGGTGTTGTATATTACTTAGAATACAACATAGATGATAGGGGATAATGTTTCCAGGGCAAAATTACAAGGTTCTCCCTCTCACGTGTTCATCAGTACATCTCACCTAGAAGGACAAGCTCCTTTAGAAGGGAACCTGTTTATTTACTTAGGGTTTAGGTGTTGTGTATAGTTGGTTGTGCCTTCAGAACCAAACTCAGTGACCTTAGGAACTTTTTTTCCCTGATTTTTTATTTTTTTTTTAATTACTTTGCTTTTGTGTGAGAGCCAAGAGGGCTAAATGAAGCCTCCGAAAAGGAAGGGTTATCCTGCTTCCTTGGAGACATGATCTTGTTTTCTGTGAAGCTTGCACAGTTTTTTTGCACCTGGTGGACCTAGTTCTGCTTGGAAGAAGGACAAGGAATAAATCATAGCTCTTTACCTTGTGTGTGGACTTGTGGAGCACTGCAAATACATGGTTATAATAATCCAGGCCACGAGAAATATAAAATAAATTATTTGAGGACTGGATTCTACTGGATTCCAATATTCTATAAACTTTAGAGCACTGGTAGGATCCCCAACAGGAACATAAATAAAGCAAACCCTTGCAAAGGTTTATAGGACTGTACTTGGTCCTCTCTTACTGCCCTAATTTATGATTGGTGGAAATTCACAAGCTGTGAAATGTGTTGGTCGCAGAGCTGATGGCAATAACTTCAGAATATGAATGAGAGCATCTGGGGTGCTATTTACCTTTGTTTCACAAAGCCAGCTTTTTGTCTTTGCATCATTTAACCTCAGAAATATGGCTGGGTTAGGCAGGCATATGGAGCCCTCTATGGAACAGAACATTTACTTTCTGTAACTTCAGTAGTTTCTTCTGTAAAAAAAAAATATACCTTTCACTTTCCCATCAATGTGCTGTTCCTCTAGAAGAATACAAAGCAAAGTAATGTAAATAAAAATAAGCAGTAACTTTCCCCTATAAAAGAAATAAGGGTACTGAGACTCAGAAATTCTTTATTTTATGATGACTCTGTAGTGGATTGGCTGAGGTGAAGACCCAGGCAGCAATCCTGTGTAGCACTCAAATCTCAGTTAAACCCCACGTTCCAGACTTTCAGGAGTGCCTAGACATTTGCTTTGTTTTAATTACAGTTTAACTTCCCTGTGCCTAACTTTGAGTTTCAGTTTCCATATTTGTCAAGTGGCAGAGAGACGATAAAGCTATCAGAAATTTGTCAGTTGCCATGAGTTTTCCTTGGGCTGAAAACTTGTAATTGTTATCAAAATGGGCATCCAGTGGTGATGGTTCCTGTGTGCTAACACTTCTTTTGTGCTTGATGTCCAGAATATTTGAGACTAATTCAGGAATATCTTGATGCAGTTTAATGGTCTGTCTTTATGTGTGAGTTCAGACTAGGTAATGACAAGGGCTACTTTGAATCTAGTAAAAATTAAAAAAAAAAAGAGAAAAAGAAAAAAAGAAAACCTTCTTTGTTGATTGGTGGGTCTGAATCAAGGTGCTGCCACCAAATCAGGGTCATTCTTTTATTGTGGTGTGACTGGATAGAACAGCCCAGCCTGCATTTGTTTGCAAAGCCTCGTGAGACTTTTCTGAGTTGGTGGGTTGGTAGAAAAGGAACTCAGAGGTGCTTGTCACCATATTTCATTTTCTGTTCCTGCTTGACTCGTGTCAGCTCTGCTGAGTTCACAGTCAATGTTATTTGTGATGAATCCCCTTGCTTGGCTCCGAGTGTATTTATGGAGACAATTTCGACTGTTTGAGTCCTGCTTTTACTGCTCCCTGCCCCCAGGCCCCCTTGTACAGCACATACATAGTAAGCACCATGGTAAGGACTGTGCAGCTCTAAGGGAATGGACTGAGGACAAAAAAGATAGAAATAAAGTTTTCTTGAAAGAGAGAAGGAGTTTTGCATCCAGTGAGACGTGAAACTGTTTTCTTCCACTTACAGAAGGGTCCTGTCTTACACCTTCTTTTCATGGCTAAGAAATTTTTTTCTGTTTTTCTTAGCTGTCACAGGACATCACGCTCAGGTGGCCTATAATCAGTATCTATTATTTATATATATCATTAAAACTGATGAATTCCTCTAGGCAGGATTCTCAGTTTGTATTCTTACAAACTGAACATACCTTTCCCAACCAGGGCACATTTCTTTTTTACTGTTTCTATTTTCAAGAACTTTTAAAGTGAGGATTTTACTCAGCTGATGGGTGGGTGATTCTAACTTAGTGTTTCATTACTGTGTTATGTTTTTATTTCCTCTGCTGAATGCTAGGACTGGAGTTGCAGGGAAGTTCATCCAAGATTCTCTGCCTTTTACTGTACGATTAATCTTCTAATAAACTTGGGTAATGTATTTCTAATTTGGATCCCTGTTCATTTATTTTACCACTGAAAGGAAGAATTCACAAGAGAGGCTCAGGTTCATGTCAGTGTTTTCTTCTTCTTCTTCTTCTTAGGTTTCCACAGCCCACCTGGTGGTCCCTGACCACCACATATGGCTCAAGAGTCTTTCCAAACTTGGTGACCTGAGGTAGTTCCAAAAAAATCCATCCTAGAGCCTGGAATCCCACTGGGCCTCCACTGGTGGAGGAGCGGTGGATGCCACGCTGAGTCCCAGCCTTTCTCCTTAGTGAAAGATCTGTAAAAACAAATGCAGTCTAAGCAAAGATTTGATTGATTTTCATCCCACTGCCAATTTAATGTCACCTGATTTGGCTCTGTCTGTGTGCAGCTGTGAAAAAGGTCGGCTAATAGTCTTGCAAATGCTGTATTCTGAAAACTTTCTGTTTCTTCCTTTTTCTGACAATATGATGGGCCAGCACAAGTGATTAATTGTTCACAACTGCAGTGACAGCTTTTCCCCCAAGTCTGTTGATAAAATTCCTGATGTTGCTGGTCACGTGGTCCATTCCAATTCCAAGAAGAAAGAATTTTTGTGAATTAAAATAACGATGACATTAAGTTAGCAATGGGAAACTTGTGATCAGGACTTTAGAGTTTTAAATTCTTTCCCAGTGAAATCCGAAATGCAGCTGTGGGTTTCCCACAGTGAGGACTGAACAAACAGTGAGGTCCCAGTGAAAACAATAACCATGGTGTGATGCAGTATATCTTGCTATTTTGCATAGTAGCTTTTGTAAATATCGAAGGATTTTGTCTACAGTTTATAAATAACTTCTGTTCAACAACAGCTGCAGCGGAGAGGCTCAGATTATGCAACTGCCTTAGAAGAGCCTGGACTAAACCAAGTCATCAGGTTTGAAAATTTGTTACCTGGGAGCTGAGAAGTGAGCCTGGAAGAGGCAGGAAATTGCTTCACAGGGGTAACTGAGATCCAAATAGTCGGGAAGAGAGCTGGAGCGGGCGGGAGCTCTGCCTGGGAGGGGACCGAGGTATCGGACACTGGCAGGGATGGGAGCTCCTCTGGGCAGCAGCAGGGCCCGCGGTTCATCAGGGCTGACAGCCAGCAGGTGCCAGTGCAGCCAGCTGGGATTAGCAGCCACAGCAGGGCAGGATGGTACGTCAGGCTGCGGGGCAGGAGGGAGGGAAACCCGAGTCAGAGTACGCGATCTCAAAGCTGTGAATCTACGAGCTCTTCGGGAAAAGGATGCCCCTCTACTCATGTTTAGATTTCTCCAAATAAGAACATGGTGATGTCTCATCACCAGCCTGACACTTTCAGAGACACCTGTGTTTGGTTTACTGCAGATTATGAAAAAAAAAAAGTAAAAAACAAGTACAATTATTAATCCCTCCTTATGATTTTTTTTTTAGATTAAAGATGAGCAGGCTTTGTATGTGAAGGAAAGGTTTAGTCTACCTAAGTCAGAACTGTGATGAGCTGTTATCAAAAAGGTTATTTTGATCTGCAGTGGTCGATCTACAGCTGGCAAATACTGCCTTGGAGAAAGTAATCGTGGGCCATAAAGTGCTACGTTCAGAGTCGTGTTTTTATCTTAAAGGGACTTTTTCTTATGATTTGGTTTAATACAGAAGCCAGTAGGAATACTCACAGGTGTAAGAATAGTTCACATAAATTAGAACAACATGCGTAAGCCATATCTTCATATGTGGTGCTGGTGACAATGACATAAAACAATGTTTAAAGATAAGTGTTTGAGACTTCAGGTTGCAGAGTTCTACATTACACTTTTTTTTTTTTTAATACAATTCTTTTTTTCTCCTGTGGCAAATCCTGAATTCAGAAGATGGGGAACTGAGTATGTTTCTGAATTAATCACCATGGCAGTTGTGTAAGGATTTGGCCTATTCTTTTAGAGACTTCTTCAAACACCTCGAGAAGTTGTGTTTTAATTAAAAACTGGGAAGCGACTCATACCTATGACTTCAACATTTTTCAAAATCCAAACTATTCGCAGATAGATGATCTTTATCCACTCAGGAGTTACCTGAGTTCACTTCAAAGGATCGATTTCTGTCTGTGTTATTCAAGGCATTGTATGTTTAAGTTAAAATTAGATGTTTGGGAATGCAGTGTGTTGTGCAGACTTCCCCCAACCCCCATTTGTATTTGGGCTAAGAATAAAAGGTGTAGATTCTCTTAAAGCACATTTTTCCTCAACACTTGCCCAGCTCCAGACTATAAACTGTCTGGACGGCCTTTCAGAGTTTTATTTACAGAAGCCAGTGCAGCAAAAGCAACCATACGTGATTTCTGCAGATGGGTTATTCATGTTAATATTTACTAAATAATACCACCTAAACCAGAGAGATTATGAGCTTAATTTAGCAAAGATCTTTGTCCTGCAGCACACTACGTCCAGTAGTGCCTCCAGCAGAGGCACAGGAGCATGGAATGGTAGATAACAGCTGCCTTTGGTCTCCCTGGAAAACACGGGGACTACACAAGCAGTTCGTGCTATTTCTGTGGAAACAAAGAGATGTGCCCTGAAAGAAAAGTCCTACGAGGTAGAAATAACAAAAATAACCTAAAATATACTTAGGAGATGTTGGGCCAGTTCCACAAAGGCATGACTAAACAGAACTTTAAAAACAAGTGGAGCTGTTTATCAGCAGAGAGGTTTTCAGAACGGCCTAACTGCAGTCAGCCCTCGGTGTGATGATCCAAGATCCTCTCTCTGCAGTACTGCAGTCTTCAAGTGAGTTGGGAACATGGTCAGACTGATCTGAAAACACATCTTTTTAGTCAAGTACCCTGTTAGATTTGTTATAATTGGCACTCCCTCTGGTTGCTTTCAATTTATATAAACGCAAACATTCTGCCCAAAAAGCTTTTGTTTTAGAAGACACTAACAGAGCAAGAACATGGACAGTTTCCACAGCAGATGTAGCCATGATCTTCCCTGAGTCCCAGAGGACCAGGGTATTCCTCCTACCAACATGAAAATTCCATCCATGGTGTGGAAAGGAAAAGCAGCTGCCCGGGTCCCACAGGGTGAGTTTGTTTGACCGCCTGGTTTTCTTCGGACCAGGAGGTACCAATGCAGTTCTGTTAAAAGGTGCATGTTGTTGATACATAAACCCTGTAGGAAAATGCACGACAGGTGATTGTCTAGGTGAGAAATGGGCGGTGTTGTTGGAGAGCTGAGTGAAGCTGCTCGGTTTATGGCGGTGCTGGGTTCGGTGCTCCTGTGACAGGTCAGGGATCACGCCTTCCCCCTGCATTTTGAAGGCCTAAAATTGATCAGCATCCCTCCTGTGAAGTGCGAATTTGTTGATATTAACACAGAAAGTGGCATCAAATGGATGCACATTTACACACTGTATATGAACGTTCATATAAAAGAATTCTACACAGATCCAAATGATTTATCTCTTACAGATTACTTCGACTTGGATCCAAGTGAAAATACCTGAACCCTTCTGTTTAGTTTTGCTTAAAATTCCATTTTCCAAGCCCTGAGTAGGGCTAGTATTTGAGATGGCTAGTTTGTTTATATTTTGTCATGTGAGCTAAGATAAATTCTGATCCCTGGCTGTGATGAGAAGAGAAAATTGGGTGTATTTCTGAAAACCCAACTTTTTTCATATAGCTTTTATATATTTGCTATTCAGTAGACAGTGTGATTAAATGTTCAAAAGAACATCTCCAGTGAAATAGGACTTTGGTTTATTGTTGGTTGGACTAGAAATTTTTCATGTGGTGCTTACTCAGATCAGCTTTATCTCTCTGCTGATCAATAGTTCATCTCTCCTGAAACTGGAATACTGGGCTGATAACTGTAATCCTGCTTTTTAACTTTGATAACTCTTTTCAGCTCCAGAGCTAAAGATGCTGGAGAATCTCTTGCACACTGCAAAGATTATTTGCAAGATTAAGTTGGCCCTGCGCACCTTGGCTTAAAAAGTTTCTTATTCTCCTGTAGAGATGTTGAGGAGGTAGTAAATGCATTGTTCTAACACAGGTTTTTTGAATAATGGATGTTAAGAGACAAAATGGCAGTCAATGAGAAACAGTTTACATAAACATACTGATTTTTAAATATTAAAAAAAACCCCAAAACTTAAGCCTTTAACCAGTGAGGATGTGTGCTCTGAATTTGAGAGATTTTTTAAGTAGTAGGTTGTAGTAAGAAGTTGTTAAAATCCACGACTTTGAAAGTGTAACTAAGTTAGAAATCTCTTCAAATCTGGCAGCCTTTGTATTTTCTTTGTTTGTTTCTCCTTTTCTGTGCTACCAATATGAAATGATATTTGGTAGCAAGCAAGTAATCCAAAATTCTGACATAATCCAGAAGGAAATTCTAACAGAGATCACTGATAGAAATTAAAGTTCTGGTGATGATGGCTGACTGCTCAGTACTTCCAAAGAGCTGCACAAAGCACATCCAAAGAAATCAGCATAAAGACCAGCTTCCTGTAATTCCCACATTTCTGGAAGAGCTGAGATTAGTGATTAAAAAACCCAAAACGAAACAAAATCCTGCCAAAAATCTCTCTCATTATGTCAGCCTGAATTTAGGAAAATGGTCGGTCCCAGGTAACACCAGCTCTAGATCAACCTGCTTGTGGCAGGTGGACCAGATGACCTCCACATGTCCCTTCCAGCCTCAACCATCCTGTGATTCTGTGAATGTGAGTTGAAATGTTCTGTATGTAAAAATAGTCATTAGAATTTACTCTCTTTTTTTTTAACTTTTTTTCTTTTTCTTTTTCTTTTTTTTTTTTACTATTGTTGTCTTCACCTGGCCAATAAACCCGTGCTATCATTTTATATTTGATCATGTAGTGGAAACTTACCCAAAACAAAGAGACCGGCTTTGTTTGTTTTTAAAAATCCCTTTCTAAATGGCTGTAAAACATAAAAAAGCCACTGGCCCAGGGTGTTCTGAGTGCCACAGAATGCTGTGTCTGTGCCTCTCCAGCTCTGAGCTGTAGACCAAACAGTTGTGTGCTGAGCACTATGAGCTTTTAGCAAATACTGATCAAAAAACAAACTGGGAAAACAGCAGGGAAAGACTTATACATTTATTTTCAGGAAATTGTCTGACCTTGTTTGTGCTAATTATTAGTTCCAGAAGGAAAAACATTTCGTTCTTTGATTCTAGTCCTTCACCTTGGAGATTGTTGTTATTTGCACACATCAGTCTTTGTTTGTTTGCTGATATGCACATAAGGTAAAGTTCTTTTTTCTTTAGTATTTTGAAATCCAAACTAATATTCCACATTCTTGTTAAAAGCCTTGCGTGATTTTTTTCCCATGGAAATTCCATCTTAGGCTGGATGGCTCTTCTAAGGCAGGGATTTATTGTGATTTTGGAGTGTAAAATTTAACAAGCACATCATAACTTAGTTAAACGTTTTTAAAGAGATGCAAGTTTTCGCGTTACAGGTGCTTAAATTGCTGAGTTCCTGATGTCAGTGCTGGTACCAGGTGAGATTACTTAAGCCCTGAGAAAGGCTTTTGAATTCAGAGATTGAGTAAGGGACCAGGATTTAGCCTTTGGAGAGGGGAAGGGAGCATTTAAAACTGTTCTTGCCCTGGGATGGCAGCATGAACAGCTTCTAGAGCAGCATCTGCACAAGCTGTAAATCTGGTGGTGGAAGACTCAGAAAGGCTGGGAACTGAAACACTTCCCTGAATTAACTGGAGCAGGGGAGGAATCCAGTTGGTTGTGAACCTGTCTCTGTTTCTCCTTGCTGCCTCAGAGTCTCCTGAGTAAGTACTCTGGGACAAGCTCTCCCTTTGCCTCTGTTTTCATTTGTTGGGGGAATGAAGGTAAAATTCTATTTAACTCTTGGTCCTGGTTAGGTAATACCTTCCTTTCCTTTACCTTGTTTGAGGGGGATTATTTTTTTTTCTCTCCTAAAATTCTAAAGAGTTTTCAGGGATGAAGGTGAGAAAAAAAAAAGTTGTTCCTCTTGCACTGAAAGTCTTTCCCACTCAGACAAAATATAGGAATTCTTTCTGCAAAAAAACCCCAAATGCTGGCTCTCCATCTCAGCTTGATCAGTCAGGAGACTACAAATAACAGCACAAGGCTTGCAGAAACAATCACACAACTCCTGCACACACACTCTGTGCTTACCTCCCCACACCTCAAATTTGCTGCAAAACTTTCAATTCAGTTATCTGCCGGTTTCTTTAATGTTTCTGAGAATATTCCTGTGCAGCCTGTAGGACTTCTGTGAAAAAGAGTTGGTTTTGTGAACGCTGAGTGCCTAAATTCAGGCAAAATTAAACAAGAAAATGTTTTTTTATGAGGATTTAGCCTCGCTCTGGTATTGCTCAACAAAGTGAAATGAGGACTTAGCCTCTGGAGTGATATATAGTATTTACTTAGTGTCATATGTAGGTGTGGCTATCAGGGAAAATTATTGCAACATATTTTTCTTTTACAGAGTGCAATTGAGAGTGATATTATTTGTAATTAATTTGGACTGAGATTTTTGCCAAAGCTACTCATTATTAGCTTTATATCTATGCTGCAGTGGCCTTTTGTTCCCTTGAGGAGCACAGCTGAATCTCAGTGTAGTGCAATGGCAGTGTAAAGTGATTGGAAAACCCCTGCAGCTGGTAGAGAAGGAAGCAGACACTCCCTAAAAATCTCCCTTCTGAGGTTTTATTAGTGGCCATGCTCAATAACTGAGCTCATCACATAGTGCATGTTGGAAGTGAGAGGGTTTGGTGGGAAGTAGAGGTGCTTTTAGTGGCCTGTAACTGGTCTGGGGAGACAGAAGAAAGTTAAGCCCTTAGGATTCCTAAAACTGCGTCAAGCACCAGTCTGTGTAACAAAACAGCCACAACCTCGGAGTGAAAAAACAAATTAAACCTGTTCCTCGTGTGGGTAAAGGGGTACTGTGTTTCCAAGAGGTATTGCAGCAGCAGAGTCATCCCAGCAGTAAATCCTGAGCACTGCCTGTGCAGAGGGAGGGGGTCCTGGCTGTGCCTCTCACCCTGGGGTAGGAGCCAAGCCCTTTCCTGCACCGCTCTTGGCTTCTCCCAGATCACCTCCTGGTGTCTGGGATGCCCCAGTGGGAACTGCAGGGTGAGATCCAGTTGCAGATAAAAGAGTATTATTATTTGTGTTGTTAATGAGCTGTCTTACGACACCTCATGGTAAATATGATTAAGAAAGAAACCACGACAAAGAGCGGCCCCGGCCTGTTCCTTTTAGTTTTGGTTTTCCAAACACTTGTTTTGTTTCTTTGGCAAAAAAAAAAAGGGGGGGAGTGGAAGCGGCACTGAATGAGAGGGAGAGCTTAGCCTGAAGTACGGTTTCCTTTTGCCAAGAGCAAAGAAATTATAAAAACAAATTCTTGGCTGAAAACTTAAAAGGATAGGTTTGGAATGTTATCTTAAAGGACGTTACAATCTCGGGAGCTTCCAGTCATACCCCAGATAAAGCACTTTGTTTATACATTACCCCATTTCACATACAATGGCTTCTATGGGAGATGAGCTATGTGTGTTCATCCTGGGTTTGGATGACACAGAATTTAATTAGAAGTTTGGTTTGTTTGTTTTTTTTCACCCCCCTCTTTCTACAATCTGCTGGTTTTACACATCACACATACGATCTACATTTTTGCAGCAAGTACTAATTAAATTGTTCAGACTGATTCCATATCGTCGTTCTAGGATTTATTCCCTTTCAGGTGTAAATGCTGAGGAAGCAAAGAGAAGCTTTAGAAATATGCAGTATTTATATCAGTGTGACCTGGAGAAGAATCCAGGAGAGAGTTTTTGGTAGCACCTTTAACATCCACTTTAGACTTTGATTTTAGACTTTACCTTTGTGTTTTGTTTTAAAGAAAATGAGACTTTTAGAGTTGTCAGGACTAAATTAGTATTGCCATTTCTATACTGATGAATTACCTGAAGTGTGCATACCCTCATGGCTGAGAGAGATCACAGCTGGAATGGTGTTTAGCCCAACCAGTAGCTGGTAGGAAAAACTCCCTGCCTTACATTACACCAAGTGCTGGCATCCCTCTTTGTTGTTGAAAACAAACCACAAAAGGCTAAATTTTGGGCTTGTGGGCTTAGATAATAAAAACAGGGTACGGCTCTGGCTTCCACTGAAGTTGATAGCAAAGCTCCCATTGTCTGCACCAGCAGCAGGATTTCAGTCTGTACAGCAAAGCGTGGGAGAGTTGCAGCAGGTCTGTAAATGTTTTTGAAACTCAGTACTAACTTTGGTTCTCCTCAGTGCTGAAGAAAAAACTAGCTTTCTGCCTTGAACGCATAGCATTTTCGTGCCTTTTAATTCTGCTTGGTGATTTGCTCTTACTTGTGCCCAGCAGTGTTAAGGGCCTACAGAACAGAAGGTGTGGTCTTGATAAATAAACTTGTGTTGTTTTTGTGCTTCACACTTTTGTTTTAGCAGTAAAAGTGGCGTGTGCTGACAGCTGGAGTAATTGCATGGGATAAAACTGATTGTCTTTGTTTTCTCGCTCCAGTTCTAAAGTATAAGTGTATTCTTGCAGATCTAAGCTGAAATACATAGATAAATTTTTGCTGTATGCAATAAAAATGGTTTATATGTTTTTCTGATGCTTGAATGTGCAGAAGGCACATGTGACCACTATTAAAAGGTAAAAAAGAGAATGGGGCAGATTTGGAGGCAATGAATTTTATTTTTATATCCCATTCTTTCTCACTGTTTGTTATTTTTATAAGCTCTACTAGTGCTTTTTCCAACTCCCCTTGAAATTAATGAGAGCCAGACCAAGTCCAGAGAGACTTTTGTAGATGTTTCAAAGGTGAAACACTCTTTCTTTGGAGAGCTCTAACTTTAAAACCTGTCCTGCTAAGGGGAGTTAGGAGCTGTCAGCTGGTGCAACAGGTAGGCTCTTGCTCTGAGGGAGGTAGAGCTTTCAGCAAATATCAGTAAGTGAAGGTCCTGTCACGACATTCATCGCAATTTCTGCCCGTTTCCACATCTGAACGTGTTAGAAAATATGGCAGAGATTTGTGCTGGATGCCACTGAAGACAGGTCATGGATTGGGCGTTTTCACAGTGATGAACTCACCTTTTAATTCAGCAAACCACACATTTTGAAGGTCACGTTGTCTTGTGAATCTTCTTATCTCCTTAGTTGTTTTTGTCATGCCATTACGAGCTGGCTACTACAAAAGTTCTTTTTTTGTGTGTGTTGTTTTTTGGCTTCTTTTTCTACGGTGCTGTCTCAGAAAGCGATGGGAGGATCTGTTTTTAATGCAGCATACTCGAGGAAGATAGCAATGCTATTTAAGCTTCGTGCTGTTTGGCAGTGGGAAGGAGTTCCAAGGATCCTCTGCACTGGTTTAGTTATGAGCTGTAGGAATAGTTGTATCCCCAGCAAATCACCACTGGTAGCAGCTCAGGGGGAGTTTTCCTCAGAAGTTCCCTGGCATCCCTTTGTTCACACTGGCATCAGCACAAGCAGGTTTTGGCCAAAGGTGGGGGCACAACGCTTTGTGAATCTTTAGAGAGGCAGAAAAACACCCAGCAACACGAGGACTTGAGGAGGCTTTTTGCCTGATCATTACTGGTCGTACCAAATTGGTATAAAGAGCTGCAGGAAACACAAGTGCATGTGATAAATTTGACAGAGCTGCTGGATTCTGTAGCACCTGGCTGTTGTAGGAGAGATCCTGAGACAGCCTCAAGTTGCATGTCAGGTATGCCCAGTATATTCGTGCTTGCACATCCAGAAAAAGAAATGCGTGTTCCTAACAGTGACTTCTAATTTTTCTCTGACAGGCAGTGCTGGCTGCCTTTTAAGGAATCTTTGTTTATTTTCCATTCTTTCATAAAGAGTGGTGTTATTTTGTGAAGCTATCTAGCTGTACCCCACACATGGGGGGTGAATGCTTTTGCCTAGAACGTAGCAAAGCTTGTGATCAGCGTTAAAGGAAAAACCCACATTCTTGCTGCCTGCTGGAATGCACAGCTGCATACCCGGAAGAACCAGCCAATCCAAAAACCTTCTCCTGCCTTTTCTTCTCTTGTTTGGCCTTGAGTTAGGTGACTGCTTTTTTGTGTGTTTGTTGATATCGTTTGCAAGACTACCTGTCTATTGTCATTCTCACAGGCACTGGGTTTTGGTCAGAGAAATGAATCCTTTCTGGCCCTTACCGAGAAACAAGAAAACAGAAACTGCTAAATGCAATACAAATTGTCCACCATCTGCACAATACAGGCAAGCTGTACTCTGCAGTCAGAGGTAAACACTGTTCTCTTGGATCAGCACAATAGCTTTGATTCAGGATTAAATCCTCAGGCTGGTTGTCAAGTTCACAGCTACCAGAACAATGTGGCTGTGGAAGGAGTGAGCAGCTGATGTGTGTGGCTGCTGTTCCCTGGCTGATGGTGTGGAGGACAGTGGGACAGCAAGGTACAGGAGACCAAAGGGACAAAGAAAATGAATATTTGTAAAAGAGGATGTAGAGCAGGACTGAATGCCACTCAGTGACTAAAGGCTGCATCCAGCATAAGGATCCAAAACCCTGGGGCTCTTCCTGCTGGAGGATTGCACCCAGTGACTCTCTTAGCTCACCTTCAGTGAGTTGCTACTGTTTACACAAGTCAGTGCTGTCAGTGGAGCTGTGGAATTTTGCTCTGTAGCCGCTATCGGTGCTTTATTCAAAATGATTCATAAAACTAGAGTTATGGGATGTTAAAATAGTTTATTGTAGCTGTCGTACTTTCCCCTTTAAGCAGATAAAGTTGCCATTCTTTTCAATTTAAAAGAAGAACAGCAAAAAGAGGAAATCTCTATTCTAATGCTCTGTTTTGTTACCCACAGAACTGTAGTTCTCAGTTACATTGTTTAAGTTGCAGAGAAGCTCTTATTTAAGTAAACTGATGTAATTTTATGGATCTATAAAATCTGTGTTTTCTCTCGTGTTCCTTTCCCCCCCCAGTTCTAGGCATTCAGAGAAAACATAGAACTGTAAAGTAAATCTTCAAATGCTGCAGAAGGCTGAGCACAGCTTTTACTACAGACCTTTGCAATTAGAACTAATTTACGGCCCTGTGAGACGGGGTGGGGGGAAATGTGCAAGGTACTTCTTGGATAAGTATAGCACAGCAAGAAAGGCATAGCTGCTCTGTAAAAGTTATCTGCTCGTATTCAGCAATTATCAGGGTCATTCTTGCAGCCACATACCACAGAGAGTTAATTAATGGGGCCGCAGCTGGTGGTACCACTTTGGCTGCTTCAGCCCAGCCTCTTATTCCATATTTCTCAGGTTCCTATGACCATTCTTGGACCACTTCCCATCATTTTTTTTTTCCCCCCAAAGTACAAAAAGTACTTAAGTCTCTCCTGGAAAGCTGCCAGGCTTTCATAAAAAGAACAGAGCTGTCGTTTCTTTGCTATTTTTATCTTCTCTGCCAAAAAAGACACCATGTTGCATTGGCAGTTGTATATTTTAAATTGCCTTCTCCGTTGAGCTTCTCGGGTCAAAGCCCAGCCTTTCTAGAGCCAGTGGACGTCCAGCACGTTGCTGGCTGTGGCTCCACTGTGAATCTCAGGGCACTGGGTTCCCACACCCAGCAGGACTGCACTTCTGGGTTTCCTGATGTCAGGAGGTGAACAAGTTGGAAAAAGAGCTGGTGGGGCAGGTGTGTGGGGAAAAGCACGTGAGCCTGTGTTAAAAAAGCTGCTTCCAGCCCTGATGCCTTTTGCAGCAAAGGAGGGTGCAGTCATGAGCGGGTTTGGCACAGCAGTGAAGTTCCCTGACCTTCATGGAACGAGGGTCTCGAGGGCTGAGGGGCTGCAGTGGGTACAGAGCGGTTCTGTCCTCCCGTGGTGTGAAAGCAGAGTCATTTCATCCTCACCGTGTCAGGTTCTGTTCCTCAGGAGTTCCTGAAAGGGAAACACAAAGGAGGTAAATCTATTCCTATTGCTTCATGTCCTTTCAGCATAGAAGGCAATTTCACCTAAGTGTAATGTGATTTAAAGGTGAAGGAGTTAACTGCCAAAAGCATTTAAAAATAAGATTGTATGCAAAGCCCAAAATACTTGCTTTGCCAGTGCTTTTCATTCTGATGAATTATCATTTAAAATACTACTTTGGGCTGTGAGAGGTAAGATTTCATTGCCAAGATTTCATTGCCGCTCCTACAAGGACCCTTGTATTTGAATTTGAATTAATAATATGAGTGGCCTCTGCTGTGATTCCTACAACCTAATTTGGGATGTGCAGAAAGCTTGTGAGATTAAAACTTTTTTGGAGGTTATTGTTAAAGCAGACACAGTCTTCAGCTTCAAGCTGCCTTGGAAATACTTGTATTTAATGGTACAGCACCTCAATGTGTGTTTTTACTGCAACTTATAATTTTGTTAGTTAGTGTCTCTTGAAATACGTGTATTTTGTAGATGTACATAGAGGAAAACGAGAGAAATGTTTGAAAAATGACTAGCAATCCCTGGAATAGAGAGAGATGGTGAAAGGCTTCATGAAAGCTGTCCTGCCACAGGAAACACAGTTTGCTGTGAAGTGTTCAGTGGTGAAAAATGTGACCACACTTACTCTCTACTGTTTGAAATATTCCTTTCCCCCTCCTCCCCCAGCATTCTCTTGGCTCTTCAAAATCCTTATAACAACAGGGGTTTTTTTTAAGGTCACTTTCATCACACAGTTCCTACTGAAAAATGCTTTGTAGGTGAACACCTGCTTTATTTACACAAAGATGAGCTAACTTTCATACTCAACAAAAAAAAAAAAAAAAAGACTTCATCGTCTTTGGTGGTTTTTTATGCCAGACAGAATACAGCAAGTGATTCCTCTGCTTCCGAGTGGAGAATGAACTTTCTGAGTATTTACAGCAATATTTGATAAACAACACAGGTCTTAGGCACTCCTTACAAAGTGGAGTGACTGAGAGGTGGCTCAGGATGCCCTGAAGAGGATTAGGAATTAGAGGGATTAGCAGCTTAGTAGCTTTAACTTCTTACTTGCTGCTTTTAATCTTTTACTGGGACCACACTGTAAGGAAGCAGATCTTTCAGCTCTTAACCCACATGCAAAGCACAAACTCTGGCTTTTATTTATTTATTTCTTTATTTTAAATTTTATTCAATTTACTCTATGCCAGCTTGTCTTAATGTCAAATTTGGTCCTCGGAGTTGAGAGGTCTTTTGCCTCCCTCCCTGTAAATCAGCTATTCCCAAATCCCAGGCAGCCTGCCCTTCCCCACGCTTCAAGTGCTGAGGGAAGTGATACTTGAGGGACCTTACGGGCCTGGTTCTTTAACTGAGCAATGATTTATGGCTTTTCACTGAGGTCATTGCTTGGCACATGGTGATGACCAATTTGATGGATTGAGGCCTCGAGCAACTCATGGGCCCTTAACATTTGTAACCAATCATAATCTGGCTGGCAAGGACCACACCAAAAAAACCCCCATGTATTCTTGTTTGGATCTATTTTAAACTAGGTTGGATTTGTTTTCTTCTTAGAGACCTACTGCTGCCATTAGATACTCTTTGATTTGGTTCCAGGGATGGGTCGGAGTCACATTTTTCTCTGATAAACCTGGTTTGGTTCCCTCATTGATGTGCACAGCTGAGAGTTGCACGTTTCTTTTCGGTCTGCTGTTGCATTACCACATCGAGGAGAGCTTGAGGGGGCTCTGAGTTCTGCAGAAGAGGAAAGAGGGGATTTCACAGTGTCACTGAGTGCACATACACTGCTTTTCCTTCGTGTCCACTAAAGAAGCGGGTTCAATTAACAGCACCTCAGGTACCACCATTTCATCTACACCTGTGAGGTGGTTGGAAGGCCGAGTGCTTCAGAAACAGGATCAGTAAGACTTTACTGCAGAAACTGCAGGGGGGGGAGTGGTGAGCTCTTGGAGAAACCCCTTTTTCCTAGATGGACCTTCTGTCACGAGAGGTACATTGTCACCTCTGTACTACTGAGCAGTTGGTAGCTCAGGTTTGTGAAGTGTGGAGCTTCCCTGCCTCTGGAGGGTCTGTGCACCCAGCTCCTCCCTAGTTCCAGAAACACTCCTCAGGGAGAGCCATTCTCTGTTTTAGCCTTTGAGATGCCGTGAGTCTCTGACTCTGTGTGTCTTCATTTGGTCTTGTTATTTTATTTGGATTGTACAATGTCTTGTATTACTTCCTGCCGCAATGTGAATTGCACAACAGTCTCCCAGGATGGAGCAGGAGAGAAGCTCTGAATAAGGGAAACTCCAGGAATATACATTGTTCACTTATTTAAAATTAAGCCTAGTTCAGGAATGAAGCAGTCATGTCCACTGCAATGCCCTGCAAGGCTGATGCTGATGTCAGTGGCAGTACAATGCTCTGTGACTTTGGTATTGAGCCTCTTCCTGTAGAGTTAGGGTTTGGAAGCTGGCTTTTTATGTAAAAAGTGTCTTGCTCTACTGCATGTCTGGGAAGGAGATATTTCTCCCATATGTAATGTAGGTTCAGCTCAAACAACAGCAGTAAGAATCAATACTAATTATCTATGTACTTATATACCACTTTTTGCCCACTGTAGTGAAACAGCATCTCTTGCACAGGAAAGTATCGTTTGTTTAGGCACACTTTTTCTGCAGGTGGTGATATTTTTTTACCTCCCTGGTATTTCACAACCCCAAGAGCTTATTTAGAGAGTATTGGTATGTCTTTCAGGCTTTACTTTTCTCTGTTACATTTTAAGTGACTGAAGTATAGGTTGAAAATAAATTCCCTAGATAATTATTATTGTTTTATTCTGTGCTGCTGCTCCCTCCCCAGTGGTAGGGGCTGGGTAAATGTAGGAAAAGGTGAACTTTGCTTCAGAGAGAGATAAAACCTTTCTGTGACGTGCAAAGGAAAATAAATAGCAGAAAGGCTGTTCTTTTGCTCAGTGTAGCCCTTTCAGAGTGACTTTGCATGGATGAACACGTTCTTTCCCGTGAAGGTTCTCTAGCTCAGAATTGTGTAGGCGATGCTCCCGAGCTAAAATCCACGCTGGAAACATCAGCACATGCCTTCAGCACTTTGGGGCTCACACACATCTATTCCACAGAGCTAAGAACTCTCCTCCTAAACTGCCTCAGATCTTGATGTTCATCTTGGAAAGTGCACCTCCTCCTTTCTGCAGATGGAGGTGGGAACCAAGCACTCCTTGACGATGGTCATACGATACGTCCCTGCAGGAGCTGGGACCAAGACCTTCTGCCTGGTAACCTACTCACCTCTGCCTTGTCCACAGAAGGGTGGAGATGAAATGAGTTTTCTTCAGATCGCCAAAAATGTCATCAGACATCAGATCTCCAAACCTAAACTGTCTCCAACGCCTTCTCAAGAGTCCAGGGCCTCACCTCTTCCCCTCTGTGCAGCTGCCAAAACCTCTCGCTTCCTTTCCCTGACAGCTTCACCAGTGCAGCTGTGTATTTTCAATGAGTAGCACTAGGAAAATTTGGGGATGGAATATAATTAAGTTTTTAAAACCCACAGGAAAGTTTCTGGTTTGAACATATTAGTCACTCAAGTTCGATTAAAGCTTAATTTCTGAGGAAGTTACCTGATGATTCAGGGAGCTGCAGGGTGATCCCTGCTTTGCTGTGTGCCAGTCCCAGCCCTGTCACTCACATCCTGATTAGAATCAGTAGGAAAACTGGTGACAGATTCATGGAAGGATTTGTGTCAGAACCAGTTTGGGTCTTGGGAATTTTTGGTTCTGATTGCTGCACAGAGAGCCACGGGATCATTCCCTCTGTGAAGCACAGCAAAATCTGGCCTCTCCTTGTCATCTGATGAAAAGAAGGGAAACATCAAATGCACTTCAGTTCTGAGCAGTTCTGAGTTAGGATTCGTGCAAGCCTTGTTCAGCAAAAATAAGGTAATGCTTTAAATGCCTTGTAACTCCCCCCTTTCTTTTATGCAGCCCCAGGTGCTGCTGAAGCACATGCCTGGGTAATCCTGCTTGTTTCCTGAGGAAGGGATTCTTTAACTTATATGGGGCATTTTCGTAGCTGGTGTCTCTTCTTGGATCTGTTTCGAAGGTGTGGGAAGTCAGTGGTGCATTATATGAGGCACTGATATGCTC
Organism: Myiozetetes cayanensis; assembly: GCF_022539395.1. Taxonomy (NCBI): domain Eukaryota; kingdom Metazoa; phylum Chordata; class Aves; order Passeriformes; family Tyrannidae; genus Myiozetetes; species Myiozetetes cayanensis. The sequence continues at coordinate 58,834,164 of NW_026087853.1, forward strand.
TGGATTTATCTGCTGGCTGTGGAGTTGTTTAGCCCTGTCAAAGTCCTTGTCTGGGCAATAGGAAATCTAAGAACAGAAATGCCAGGTGAATGGAGCCAGCAGAAGATGATCTGGGCTTTCCTTGGGCATACAGCTCTCACAGATACAATTATAGCTCTGTGTCTGTTCAGATGGAAGGTTAGCCATGGGAAACAATTGCATCCAGCTTTGACTACCAAAAAAACAGCTGGGGATTCTCTGGTGTGAAAGGTCACCCCTCACCACCACGACCACCTTATTCTCCCGAAACAACTCTGCTTCTCTTTAGCAAAGACTTTTGGCTGCACCCAGTTCTGCTCCACGAGTGAGTCTGTATGACTCTTTCTGGCTCCTGCATATGATCTTTCCTCTTGCATCTGCCAGAATGCTGCAACCCAAGTGATAAAACCACCTCTAAAATTGCTCATGGGCAACTTCTGCTGCTCTTCTTTCTACGAAAGTGCCCCATGTTACGTCTGAACTGCCTGATCAAGACCCTTTTCCTCTCTGGCTTTGGCCACTTACTCTGAGTGAGACCTGGGCACATACCAGCCTTTTTAATTCTCTTCTGGTCCCACATCTCAACTGCAATGAAGAAGAAACCCCCAGAGGTGCAGTGGAAGCCACACGGGGGGTGACTCAGGGCTGGGTCTTCAGGACAAACTGTAGCAGATACCTCCAGGTGGTTTAGACAGACACAGTCACTGGGATGGGAAAATTTATCAAGAAGGTTCAGGCCCAGGTGCTCCTGCTCCCACCCTGTAGCTTACAAGGCATTGAAGAACTGTCCAAACTTCTCCCTCCTGGGGGTATTGGCCTTGCTCATTGGGAACCTCAGTTGATACGGTATTGGGAGCAAACTGTGGAGGAGTTAAATCTCTGCACTTATGAAAAAAAATTTAGAAAGCAGAAGAGGCTTTCCAAGGGTTTGTACCATTCCTTTGGGGGTGGTTTGGTTAGAAATAACAACTGGAGTTTGAAGTGACAGCTATTGATCTGAGATACCTTAGAACTCGCTGCTGATAATTCTGCTTCTGCCTCTGGTAAGTCCCCTGTTAACGGCTGGGTCTGTGCCCTACCTAGAGCAAAACTGAAGCTGATTTTGGATATCAGTCATGCCTAATGACATTCAGGAATGAGGAGTACCAAAACAGTGTCACAGGTCTTGTCACATGGGAAGAACTGAAGACTGGGAATGAGAAGACTGAGATGTTCCTTGTAAGACTATTCTAGACCGACTGGGGCACTTTTATGTCATCTGGTCAGTTTTTGACAGAGCAGGGAATTGATATATAGCTCATAAATACATCTGTCTGGGGTGGTTTCTGTCAAGTGGGCTTTTTCTTTTGTGGTGTCCCTTTGTGTGTGTCACAGGACAACTTTTTATGGGGTCCTTTATAGGAAATGAAGGAGAATCGGTTTACATCTCGCTTAGAAAAAATGGCATCAAACAACTTCTTCAAAGTTCAGCACATTTCCCTAAGCACAAGTAAAACCCTAAATGGTTAAATCAGTCCCAACTAGTTCAACATTTAGTAAACTCAGTCCTTACTCACACATTCTACTGTTCCCAAGCAGAGTAAAATATTGATTTATAGGAGACAATGGTGCAGATGAAAAGAAACAGAAAATATCCCCCTTTGGAAGGATACAAGCTCTTCTCTGGAGTATTTAAAGCAACCTGGTGTTTGCACCTCTAGATCAATCTTATTATACATCTTTTCCTTCTCCCATCAATGCAAATGTTTGGTTCAGCTTTCTGAGGATCGATCAGATCTCCTACCAGCACGAGCCTCCGTGGTTGGAGACAGGATCTGAAACACCAGCAAATAAAGGTTTTGAAAACCCAGCATCGACTCAGCTGAGCAAATAACTCCTTTTGCTAGTTTCCTGGCTGAACTGAAACGCTGAGAAACAAGTTGTTCTGTGACAGTGGAACTAATGAGTCCTGGCTGCCTGGGTTTGAATCCTTGCCTCTGAGCTCTTTGCCCACCCCTCAACCCCTGCTCCCTGCGTGTCCCCCGTGATTCCCTCCCCTCCCACTATCCTTGCTTCCCTTGCTTCTCCCCAGATGACAGCTGGGCAATGGTAGCACGTACTGTAGCTTGTTCTGATGAGTAAGTGGCGGGGGGAGCCAAACTGTGCAAGGAACTGCTGAGCTCACTCGGCAGAGCTTCCTTCGTGGGGGCACTCGCGTAGGTCCCTTTGTTTCTGTTGAGCTGCCAGTTTCTTGAACTTTGTGCTCACTCAGCATTGCTGGGAATGTCATGTCTGGACAGAATCTGGCTGGAACAGGTCTGAGGTTGGGAAGTTATTCGAGAGACAGATGGACTGGCAGTGCAATCGCACAAGCCTCGTTTCCTGAGGGAACCTGCCTTCAAATGCTTTGCTTGAACCAAGATGAAGTATTTTTGCTTTGTTTTCCAAGACTTGTTAACTGCTTGGATTAAACTAAATATGTGTATTAAATGACACTGCAAGCATGTTAGTACTTTTCTGTCAGTTTATGCATATTTTCTTGGAAAAAAAAAAAAGTAGCAGTGAATTTATTCCTTTACATATGTTACAAGCAAAACATGGCACAGCCAGTCCTGCCTAGTTTATGTTGGCTCCACGTAATTTTTGCTGTCACTATGCCATTTCTTTTGTATCCCTCCTCTTTCCCTCTGCATTTGATGCACCACCCAAATGTTGCTTTGTGGGAGGAATGCACAATATCTCTGAGCATTTGCTGCCTTCTTAACGGGTTATGGTATTAGTCCTTAGCAGGGTTTCAGGTGTTTTAGCTTTACTTAATGCAGGAGATCAAAAGTGATAAGGAAATGGCTAAATACACCTAAAGTATCAGTAAACTGCAGCCTTTTGACATGACAAGCCCCTAGTTTGCCATTTCCTTGAACTGGCATCATGTCCAATCACTCTGTTTGGACACACAGAAATGAATGCTGGGATGGAGTCTCCTGGCATGTATTGCCAGGTCATATTTAATGATAAAGGTGTTTAGGTTTCCTCTTTGTGAATCCATCAACGTTGATGGATTGCTTATCCTCATGGAAAAAAAAGAAAGATGACTCTTAAATTCACTAGACCAAGTTCATCTCAAATGTTTATCTTCCTTTTCCTAACTCATTCTACAGTTGTGAGCAGCATCTTGTACTGCACTGCAGGGCATTGTGTGATCCTGGTGTTTGTAGAGACAGCACAACATAATCAGGGTTTCTTTTCTGAGCGAGGAGCTGATTACCATGACTGTGCTATTATGTGGAAAGAACAATAATAAAAAGATAACCTTGGGAGGCCATCAATTCTCTGGCTTTAGAGTAAGAAGAGTTGTACAAAATGTAAAAAAGATGCAACTGGCAAATCAGTCAGTAACTCAGAATTGTGCTGAAATCCAGGCCCTAGCTGCATAGTGCCAGATGTTAAGATAAACTGTTAAGAATTAAGATTTTTCTAATCGTCAGTTTTCATCTGCTGCTGTTCTTTATTTGTACCACTGAAGCACCTGGGAGCTGTAGGGACAGACCAGTGCCATACTGTTCTAGGCACTGTATAAACACAGAACAGAGAGAAGGATTCCTGCATTTAAGGATTGTGAATTCTCATAAAATATCAGTGCTTTGAAGAACAGCAGGGATGGCATTATCAACTATAAATCTACACAGTAAATTATAGGTTGTCTTTTCATCTGTCTTCATTTCTAGATCCCATTCGGAAACATTTTTCTCTTGAGCATATTTATTAATTTTTGTCCTCTGTTTCATTTGACACGTTGTGTAAATGTACTCAAAGAAGTTATACTTTGAGAGAACTATCTGATCACTCCATGCTGCAGGTGAGCTTTAGTGCATTAGTCTCTGCATTGCCAGAGCAAAGAGATGATTACTGAGGCAGGTTAGAAGGAAATACAAATGTAGATTGGTAGGTTATAGTGTCTTTTATTATTACTGTATCCAAATCCAGTCTTGACTGTAGTAAATGCATCATTGTCACACTGCTAGCTGCTTGGCATCTGCTAAATGGAGTTCACAGGGTAATTCCTGCTCGCAGGAATAGCCAAACTTGATGCTAATTGCCAACTTCGTTGCCATGGTTATGCAGAACAAACATCTCCCTAACCCCCTGGGCAGGAATCAGGCATAGCACAAAGGTAGCTAATTTACTGCTCTGAATAGAAGTAGGTTGAATAGAAAGCTTTGGTCAGTGAGGGATTCTGATCCAGTTCCAGTCATTAAGCATCCCGTGTAGAGAAGTGATCTTGGGGCTTACAAGCTCTTAAAGCAGATGCACAGGTTTCCATTTTCTCTGTTACAAATATCAAGCCTATTTGTGCTTTTGGTTCAGAAGTTTGACAAAAGCAGAAACCAAGTTGTTTGGCCACGGCAAAGGAGAGGAATCATTTCTACACCTCCAACTGTCTGCCTTTGTTAATGGATGGGGGTGTTGGTTTTGTAGAAATTTGTTGCATTTTCATCCCCCTGCTCAGTTCTACCTTTACTCCCAGTAATAGCGAACTTTCAGAATGAAAACATCAGAGAGAGAGTTTTAGTGTGTTGTGGTCTACCCAGCTAAGATGTGGCTGAACGTCTGTGTCTGTTTGCTGCCACTCTGTTGTGCAAGTACAGCAAGTGGAGTTCATGACACAGGTTTGATGGGTGTGCTGCAGAGGTGAGAACGAGCTGAGGTGTTTCTTCTAAAGGTGGAGGGAAAATAAAGTGAGAGGAGAAATAAAGACTGGGGCGCACGTGGAAAGCCAAAGCAGCTGGTGAGGTGCCTGATGAGCTGGTTTGAAATGACAGAGGACCATTGTGCTTTAGGGAGGTTACCCCCTTCTCCCAGCTGTAGCTGCAGCAGCCCCTACTTCTGCAGTTCTGCTGGCTGCAAGAGCAAGTTTGGGAGATGGAAAGGAGATGAAACGGTGATAATTTTGACGTTTTGTAGGGCCCACTTGCTTTGGCAACATCCCTTCTGGCCTGTGCTTAGAGGGAGTGCTGTGCACAGCCATCGGTGCTCACAGCCATGCAGCAGATACAAAGTTGTGCCTCCAGTTCACAAGTGCAAAACCGACTCTGTCGATTGGCAGCCGTGTTATGTTCTGCCAGCAAACTGCACAGAAATATATTTTTAATGAACTTCTTCGGTTATAAAGGCCATTTAAATGACATATGACTTTCAAAACAAGATACTCTGTGGGGTCTATATATCTCTCCCCACTCCTGTGTTTGCTTTTCCTGCTTTGGCATCTGACATTAATGTCTGTCACTGAACATCTCAACCTCTGGATCTTTCTCATGGGAGACACAGATCAGAGCGTTTAAGCTTTGTAATTCGGCGTTGCTGGCATTTCTTTTTTCACCACAAATGTTTCTGATGAACCTACTGACTTTTCATCAGGTTTTTGGGGAAAGAAATCATTAAGAATGGAATAAAAAAAAAAAAAAACCTTGTTGATCTGAAGTGCTCTCTGAACGAGCTCTGGGAAGTTTAAATTCAGACACGGCATCCAACCTTTCCATTTGTACTAGAAGTGAGACTATGTGCAGATGCTGTTTGAGAGAAAACCAGCGCTGAAAACTTCAGACAAAAGGGTTTGGGTTTGTTCAACAGAGGTATGACTACTGATCAAAAATACATTCTGTGTGTTTCCAGTTTATTGAGGCATACCCAACTCCAAGAGCAAAACTGCTGTCTTTTTATTTTTACAGTCTTTGTTTGAACTGAGATCCACATTCATTGTTACTAAGCTTTAATAATCTAAGGGTCACTTGAAGGGCTTTTGTTTGAGAGACCTTTCAAGCCAAGCCAAGGCAGCAGTTTAGAGAACGTTTCTTGTTTGTAGACAAAAATATATTAAAACAACCAAGGGAGCTATTACTCTTCCACATAATTATTTTTAATGTCTCATTGGACATGTATGAAATGCCTTTCAGTTCCTGTGGGAGAATTACTTTTTTGTATTTTGCAGCGCAGCTTTTGTTAAATTTCTGTGCCGCTTTTCCATTGAGCAATGCTCACCCCAGAAGACTTTACAAACACGAACAGCATCTCCAGGAATATGCTCCCAACATAATCCACATAAGCACTTAGAGATTTGTCAGTGGTCACGGGCCTGATACCTCACATACCTTGTGCCATCTATTTTATTTTCTGGCCGTAGTCAGGAAAGAACGTGACCCCAGTTTGCAGTGGGAGAAGTCAAAGAACAGCCAAGAGTCCTGCATGAGGTGGGGCAGAGCCGTGTGCTGCAGCAGCCAGTGGTAAGGGGAGGAAGGCTAAGACTCCCTCCCACCCCCTTTCCCTTGGTAAATGCGTGCCAGGTAATCGGAGCACCTTTGTGTCTTCGCAATAAAAATGATCGGCGAACGCTCTGCGCTGCGTGTAGCTCCTTTCAGTTATCTGGGAAAGACTGGGATGGTGGGCAACCTTCCCTGTTAAAACAAGAATGCTTTCAGGGGGGAGGAGAACAAGCACAGAAGCTGAGGGGAGAGGAAAGAGTTGGCTTTATGGGAAGACAGAAACCATCCTGCAAAAATGCAGTTCTAGTAAAAGTATTTGGGCTTGACTTGGCAAATGCACATTGTGTGCTGTTTTAGCTCCACAGAGGTGCAGGCTTATCAGGTAGGGGCAGGTGTTCTACTGGGATATCTCCTTCCTATTGTGTATTCACAATCCTTTAAATCTGCCAGTTGCCCATTCGATTTGGAAAGGTGCCCAAAGATTTCTTGCTCAAGCACTGAGGGCTCCCACATAGGAGCTGTCTTAATCCTGCAGCCATCATCGCCCTTCTCCCAGGCACGGCACAGCTTTCAGTGACCCCAAATGGACTGGGGTCACTGTCCATGGGCTGCTGGGGTGGTCCTGGAACACTCTTTGGGCAAGAGCCCAGAGGGCATCAAGTCTTACTCCAAACCTGAAACCTTCCATGGGTTAAAAAAGAAGTTCTTGCTATTGCTACTTCCAGTGAATTTACCTGTCTTTTCTGCAACTGAAAGATCTGACTCTTGAGCTCAGGGCTCTGGGCCAGTTTTGGCACCTCACACAAACACGCACCGTTATCGATGCCTCATCACAAAGCTGACAAAGTTTAGCAAAAATGGGTATCTAGATAATTGTATTTGCTAACTAGATGTAAATCTAATTTCAAATATATAGTGATCCCAGGCTTCAAAGAGATGAATTACCACGGTCAGCATCTTCAGAGGACTAAATCTGAAATCTTTCAAGCTAAGCTTAGAGAACCGTAAGTTAGGTAGAAAAAGTATGATTTTCAATAACTCTGGTTTGTGGAATGACTTTGCCTTGTTTATGGATAAACCCCACACATTTCTAGCAGACTGTGGAAGCTGGATCTTTGAGCAGGATATGATGATAGAAGCAAGTTACTGGAACTGTGAAAGGCAGTGATGTTCTAGTGTTTTAAACACGACTTGCTCAACAATAAGTGATTTAATTGGGTAAAAAAATTACCTTTACATGAACTTCAGTGTCTTGGGATAATCATTATGTTATATCTCAAGAATATATTATGAGGCTGTAAGGGTAATATGCACTCACCGGTATCTGCCTGATGTCACAGTGGCAGAACACTTATAAAATATTTTGTACATAAAAATCCGTGCAAATATGTACCTAATAACATGTTGTTTGAGACAAGGATTGTAAAGCAGACCAGGGCACTTTTTTAATAGATCATTACTTGAGGGCTTCCTGTGAAGTTGATCTTGCAGTGTCATCCAAAGTTCCCTGTCCTGATTTGACAATTTTATGGCTTTGAACTCTCACTCAGTTGTTCAAGGTGATTTAATCATTGGGTTTGTGTGTCTTTACATTCAGAGACTGCCAAATGTAATTGTTTGCAGAGTATTTGTTCAGTGTGGAGTGCTTCTATTCGGGAGAGATGCTGTTAGAGGGAGCTCAGAGGAGTGGGCAGTGGGGAAAAATGAAAAGGATAGGAAAAGCTGGGGTGAAAGAACATAGTGGTCTATATGTAGCTGAAACATGTAAGCATGAGAGAGAGACAGAGGAGAATTATTTAGAGTTTGGCAGGAGGATGTAATGAGTAATAGATGGAAAGATGAAGGGGAAGTAAACCGGGCTGGATGAAGAAAAGCTTCCTGACCGCGAGATCTTGTTTGATTACTGAAGTTTCCCGGGGGACTTCTGTGATTTGGGAAAAGTTGTGCGAGACTGTTCAGAGCCTCGCAGTGCTCCACAATGCATAGCTCTGGAGTCACCTAATAACTTGGCATCCAGGAGTGGATAGTGCTTCCCACCTTTTAACTGTGTTTGAGGTTCTTTGGATTCCTTGGATTTGCCGGGCAGCCCAGAGCACCCCTTGTGTGCTGGCCTCTGGCTCCTTGTTTAGGTAGGGTTACTAAATAATATGACAGATCCTGAAGAAAACCCACCTCCTCTGAGCTTGTGCATGCAAATGTGTTTATTGTGGCTGTGAGACTGATCCTGGTTCTTTGATGCTGAGGGCAGGAGACTGCAAGGTTGGATTCAGCTGTCCAAGGCAACAGGATCTCTGAAGACACATTAGGTGGCAATTGCAAATGGCTTTGTACGTGTCCTCATGAACCTGGGCCCAACCCTTTGCAGTATCTGTGTGGATATCACTGATAGATGGGGTTGGAGTGGAGCATATTGCAAGTGTTAAATACTCTGAAATCCTTATTTGGCCAGAGAACTTACCCAAGAACTTTCATTCCATGATAAAGCATATGTAGCTATTATGAGGTGTTCATGTTACCCAATCATAGAATTATTTCGTTATAGATCTGGTGTCTGGCTAAAGCTGACTCCAGTAGTTCCTCTGAGAGAAGTTTATCTGATGAAAAATTAAGTGTGTTTCTAGCTGATATCCAACCAATTTGCTGAACTTATTTTGACTTCTGCCTAGAGGTTCTGAGAGTAAATTGATAATAATTGAGAGTCCATTTGGATTTGAACGATTAGGAGAGAAGCATGCAAAATCCCAGAGGTAGTGAAGAACACAAAGCTTCCATAAACTGGGGAGCCCAGATCATGGAGTTAGAAAAATGGGTTGACAGGTTGTTTTCCTGGTGGGTCTCTTCTGCTTGGCCTTCCAGTGTATTCTTTGTTTCCAAGCAGCTGCTCGAAGCAGTAGAACCCATTTCCTAAATACACGTAGAAATTGCAAAGGCTGCTGCTCCTCAGGGTGGAAAAAACGACATAAATTGGGAACAGCACTGTTTAACATCTTTGTCAGTGACATGGACAGTGGGATGAACTCTGTTCACCCTCAGCTGGCTGACAGCACCAAGCTGTGTGGTGCAGTCCCATGCTGGAGGGAAGGGAGGCCATCCAGGACAGGATGGAGAGGTGGGCTGATGGGAACCTCAGGAAGTTCAGCAGTCCAGGAGCAAGGCCCTGCACCTGGGCTGGGGCAATGCCAAGCACAAAGAGAGGCTGGGGGGAGAATGGATTGAGAGCAGCCCTGGGGAAAAGGACTTGGGGGGTTTTGGATGACAAGAAGCTCAAGCACTCACAGCCCAGAGAGCCAGAGGTGTCCTGGGCAGCATCCAAAGCACCGTGGGCAGCAGGTGGAGAGAGGGATTCTGCCCCTCTGCTCTGGTGAGACCCTACCTGCAGTGCTGCACCCAGCTCTGGGGCCCCCAACATGAAGGGCACAGACCTGCTGGATCTAGTCCAGAGGAGGCTACAAAGGTGCTCCAAGGGCTGGAGCACCTCTGCTATGGACACAGGCTGGGAGTGCTGGGGCTGTTCAGCCTATAGATGAGAAGACTCTTGGGAGACCTTCCCACCACCTTTCAGCACCTAAAGGGGTTAATGTGACAGCTGGAGAGGGATTTTTTATGGGGGCATGAAGTGATAGGACATGGGAGAGTGGCTTTAATCTGACAGAGGACAGGTTTGGATTAGATATCAGGAAGAAATTCTTTACTGTGAGGGCCATGAGGCACTGGAACCAGAAAATTTGTGGCTACCCCATCCCTGGAAGTGTTCAAGGCCAGCTTTGATAGGGCTTTGAGCAATCTGGTCTAATGGAAGGTGTCTCTGCCCATGAGGGGGGGTTGGAACTAAGTGATCTTTGTGGTCATTTCCAATCCAAAGCATTCTATGATTCTAAATATTGCTGAGAACTCAGTTTTGAAACTGCACACAATCCAGTGTCTGCTCTCCTCCCAAGAACTAATTGTTTGGAACTGTTGCAAGCCCTGAATTTTGAAACAAATCACACAGAAATGTGAGCTTTTTCATGTAAATTAATCCACTAGTAGATAAATTTTTTAAAGATCTTCTTATAAAGATATTCCTTCTTTGAAATATCTTCTTATTTGAATTTAATATTTATTATGTCATGGGTGCATGATTAACTCAGTATCAGTAGGTGCATAACTTGTACATTCTGAGATATATCTTAATGTCTACCAAAGGAAAAAAATAAATCATTTAGATCTGGAACAGTGATCACAATGGAAGTTTCATTTGCAAAGGATTTATGGGGACTTGAAGTGAGTATTATGTTTTGAATAAATGCACCATTGACCAGTATCAGATTTCCATAGGCTTTATCTTGTTTTTCCTAAGCAACTGCTCATAAACTTTTTTAATATCTTGACTAGCATGATAGTGCTACTTGCAAATCTGTTCATAGAGCTATTAATCTGTGATACTGCAAATCTAGAGAAAGGAATCACACTTCCTTACTTGTTCCTTTCACTATTTCATTTAAAAAACATAAATAACAAGTTGAGGGGGTTTCTTTGTGCTTCTGTCTTTCCAACTGACATGTTAAATATCTCAAGAAAGGTTTGTCAAGGCATCACAAAAGTCGGTCTCAGTTCTGATCTGAACTTTACTGAACTCTGCTTTCATGTCACAGGAAGGAAAAACAAGCGGTAGATTTGATCAGTCTGACTCAATAGCTGCAGCAAACTCTCAGTGCTTTTAACTCCTGTGTCAGAGCAGCACTCAGATGAATTTAGTGGAATCAAACGTACATAAAACCTTAAGGGAAAGGAATGTCCTGTGTCTCACGACGAAGAAATTTGACTTCTAAAGGCAAGTTCAACACGTGGGCTTCCTTCCCTCCTCTCATTTCTTCCCTCACCTCTCGCTGCGAGCTTAGTCACTAACTGTCCCTGCACGTCCCACTCGCAGCGTGAGCCTTGTCAGACAGGTCTGTTGGTGGCAGTAGGGTCAGCAGAGGCTGCAGCTGGACAGTGACAGACACAAATGTGAAAACAGCCCAGTCCTGCATTGACAGGCTGATGAGAACCATGCAGGCACCTCCAGAGCCCGGTAGGATTGTATTTGATTCTGTGGAGGACACCGGGCCTTCTTTCCTTGCTGGTAGCAAGTCTCTGTTGGGTTGATGGCCTGAAGCCATGGAGTTATCAGATGGCTGTTCAGCTCGTGGCCAGACCAGACATCCCATGCAACAGCATGTGATACCTACACAAGGAAGAGAGGCAGTTTTGAAATAAAAAACCCCAACATATTAAGTGGGAAGGCTCAGAATCAAGAGCTAGGAAAACTTTTGTTTTGGTTGGAGCTACATTTTTGCTGCCTGTTGCTTCCAACCAGCTAGATGAGAAAAATGATCTTCTTTGCTTTTTGTGTCTTGCTGCAATGCACACGTATCGGTACATGTGGTACAGAGACAGAAAAGAGAAATGCATCTTCGTGTAGCTGTGGTAATGAAGGACTGGGTTTGCTCAGTTGCTAGGGAAGCTGAAGGGCTGTGCTGGAAGAGTGGGGGCAGTGGAATCACTGCCCAGGCTGTGAAGGAGCCGTGGGTGTTGGCGGGGCTGTGCTGATGGGGCTGGGAGGAGGGACTCGCTGTGTTGCAAGAGGTCTCCAGCTCCGAGCCCTGCCACCCCCTCACGGGTCACATCACTGACACATCACACAGAGCTGTGCTGTATAATGCAGCCATCTGCATTGCTTTGCTTACCCGAGGTCTCCAAGCGCTCCACAAATACTTCTGGAGTCTCCCATGGTTCTGGCAAAACTACTGTCAGGTCCTCCAGTTCTCTGGAGCGTGCAGAAGGTATTGAACAGAACTCAGGAGCTTTTGTTTCTCTTCTGCTTTAGGCAGTAGGCACATTGTCCCCACTGCTTGTCTTCTACACTCGCCAAACATCTGTAGGCAGAGGACATGCTTGGCTTTCCCCACTGCCTGGGCGAGGTCCTGGTGGACTGACATCCTTAAGCACTGATTTCAGTGGCACCACTCTTGCTGTACAGCACCCTTAGTCAAGGGCTTACAGGGCAGAATTCCTGTGTGTAGGATGAGAACAAAACCCTGTGAAAAGGGATCCTCAGCTAAGACAGACCAGCTTGCTGGAGCCCCCTAGTTTCCCTCTGAGAAGGACTGATCAGGAGAGTATCTTTGCACAGGGCTGCAAAAGGACTTTGCAAGAGCAAGGTGAGATTTGGACGTTGCTTGCATTGTTAGTTTGTTCAAGAACGAAGTTGAAAGATAAAGGCATGGATGGTTAGTGTTTAGGAAAACATGTTCTTGGCCAGCCTGCTGGAGAAACTGGTAAAGGACAATTCATCTTCTGCCCCTGTCCTGTAACACCCAACAGTCAGTGAGACCTGAGGTACCAGGGATACTGCAGTGTGTGCTGGGGACAGCAGGTACACTTCAGCTGGAGCCTTTCTCTTTGGAATGTATAAATGTTTGGTTTATGTTTCTGATGTGTACCCATATTCAAAGGTGGTGCTCAGGTGGCTCAGTGAATTCTTTGAATTGGTGTCCGTGCAAGGTGTTGTTACTGAATTGTTTCTGTATTATTCCATTTTGAGTTCAGTGTGCCTTTAGAGTGGGATCTGCATTCTGCAGCCAGGGAGAAATTAATTCCTTAGATTTTGTCTTATGTCCATTTATAATGTACTAAGTTTTAGAATATTTTTATTTTCCCCTGCAAAACAATAATTTTAGTACTTTCAAAGCCATTAGAGGAAATGCCAAGAACTGAGCATATTACCTCAGAACCTTTCCCCCTCAAATTTCTTTTGCATGTTAATACCAAATACCTATAAAAATTCTATGTAATGGTTTTAGTATATCCCATAGTATATCTAAGACTTTAAAAACGTCACACGCGCCAGATCTGAAAGATGTTACCGATACCCGGCTTTCCATGAACTCCTATTCACCAGAACCCCGGCGAGGGCAGGATACACGGGGATGCTTTATGGCCCTGTACAGCCCCGGTGATTTATACTGAGCCTCGTCTTAGCAGCTCGCTAATAAATTTCTCGGAGTGGTACCTCGCCGCTGGCTGAAGCCCCACCTCGCAGCCCCGCGGGCACCGCCCGGGGGCAGGTGCGGGGGGCGGAGCGGGGCCGCCCCTGCGGGTTGAACGCGGGGTCAGGGCCGCGGTCCCGCCGGGGCCGGGCCGGGCCGGGCCCATCAATTTCCCGTGCTCGGTGCCTGCGTCCCGGCGCGGCACTAATGCGGAACAAATTGAGACATATCCTCTCCGTAATTAGTTCCAGCGTTTCCCAAGATTTACGGGACGGTAATGGCCCGAGCCCGGCCCGCCGCCGCTGCACGGCGGGCTCGGCGCTGGGGATGGGGGGGGGAGGCCCTCGCCGCGGCCAGCGGGGGAAGGAGCCGGGGCGAAGGGAGATGTCCAGCACCCCTCGGGCTGTTCCCCATCCCCGCCGCTGCCCGCCCGCCCCGCATCGCGCTGGGCCGGGGTCCCGCATCGGAGGGACCCGCCTGTGCCCCGCTCCCGTCAGCAGAGGGACGGGGAGAGGTCACGCATCTTCCCTTCTTTGTGCATCAAAAAAAAAGAAAAAAATCCAATTTCCCCTCACCGGATAAACAAAATGTCCTCTATCCAGCTCGAAAGCGTTCCAGTGCCCCCGTCAGCCCGGACGGGGAAGGCCGGTCCCGCCTTGCCCGCAGATCACGGCTCCCGCGGTGCCCGCAGCGCTCGGCAGCGAGGAATGCGGGATCGGGCCCGCCGTGATGGGTTCCTGCCCCTCCGCGCCCTGCGCTCCTGGAGATGCTTGGCAGCTTTGCTTCTGCTGCTCTTGGCGCTTAAATAATCAAACTCTGCTCCGCTCCCTGAGTGAAAGCAGACAGATCCCCCTGCGTGCTGGGAGCGGCGTGAGCAGGTGTGGAGGGGCTGGGGATTTATCTCTGTTTAAGTGAGTCTCCCCCACCTCCGAGCCGCGCGGGGATCATTTATGAGTTTAGTAAAAGTGTAGTAAGAATTACCGATCCTTTAATTGGTTAGTATGGCGGAGGGAAGCGGAACGGGAAAACATCGGCTGGGGAGGTGCTTCAGCGCTGCTCAGGTTGGAGCAAGTTCCCGATCCTGGTTTTCCCGCGGTCAAGTGGGAGCTCTCAGTAGAACATTCCTCCTCCGGTAAATATCTGTTGTTTAATCTTGTCGAGTATGCCTTAGAGCACAATCGAAGATTAAGCATTATCAAGAATTACCATAGCTATGGAACAACGGGCAGCACAATGAAGCCTAATTGCTGCCTGTCACAGATTTGGGTAGGGCCGTGTTTGGAGGGGAAAACGTTCCGGACCGCCTGTGTCTGAACACGGACAAAGGAAATGTTGTCCCAGAACTGCCCCCTCTCCCCGGCCATTGCTTTCAACTGGGCACCCAAGGCCGGTGTGCGGGACTTGGAGAGATTTACGCCGGGTGTGATCGGAATCGGGGTCGAGATCCCTGGGGAAGAGGCGGGCAAGCGTCCCCTGCATGGGGGGAGCAGCTCCTCTGGGCTGCCGGGGCGCTCCTGAGGGCACCTGCCGCCAGTGCTCCCGGCCTGGGCTGCAGGAGATTTTTCACTCTGCCCGGTGCTGGCTAGAAAGGAACGGCTGCGGAAGTGGCGCTGGCCGTTTCCCAGCAGTCTCCAGCCCGTCCCGGAGTAGAACGGTCCGGGCTTCCCCCCCCCCCCTCCTCCCGCTCCACCGCTGAGGGTTTCTCCCAGGATATCCTGGGACGCGCCGGCCGGGCCCTCTCGTTTCCCCGCACGGCTGAGCAGCCCTGGGTGCCGGCGCAGGGCTGGGCTGGGCTGAGCTGAGCTGAACTGGCAGTCCAGGAGTCCCCCGGCCGAGCGCCGCTTTCCCCATCCTCACTGGAGCTGCAGGCAGCCGCGGGGAGGGAGGATGCTCTGATGGACAAGGGGTCTTCTTGTTTCACCGCTGGCATATGCGAGAGAGGAGAAGATTAGGAAAGGCTTCGGCAGTTCTTCTCCCCAGGTGGAGTAACGGCAGACCTAAGCGATCAAGAAAACATTTTTTCCTTTCAGGAAGATTTATCAAGCTAGGTTATTTCAAGAAAAGAGAAAAACCCCGCAGTGGTTCAAAAAACAGCCCGCCGCGGGAAAGGCTTTTTCTGTTTTTACCAAGAGAGGTCTAGTTTTCATGGGAATTTAAATACTCTGCTTAGGCTGCCCTAAGACTTCTATTTCTGTGTGTGCATTGTCCATCGTAGAGCCGAAGATCGTAGAATCGAATATAGAATCGTTTAGGCTGTAAAAGACCTTTAAGCTATCGCGTCCCCCCAGCCTCATGTCTCCGTCCGCCACCGAAACGAGCAAACCCAGCAGCGGCTCCGCTCCCGATCCCGCACGGCCCCGCAGGGCCCCCGCGGGTACCGGGCAGGGGGTGAGCGCGGTGTGCGGGAGCCCCGGTGCGGCCAAAGCGGGAGGCAGAGCGGGAGCAAGTGCCGAGGCCGGCGGTGTCAGCGAGGGCAGCGCAGTCCCCCCGCACGGCCATGGTCTGCCTTCGCAGGCACTATCCGGGGGTGCTTTAGTTTGCTGAAGACTCTTTAGGAAGCGGCAGATCCTGTAAGCTTAGGGGATATTTACTATCGGCAAAGATAACGAATTTTTCGCACTTACGCTATGCGTAGATTTCTTGCAATAAGTAGATTTATGCATCAAAAGAGAGATTTTTAAGGGAAATTATCTGAAGACAGTTTGTGGAAAAATAATTTCACTAATAACAAAATCCGACTGTTATGGTTAAATAGTTTTAAGAGAAAATGAAATTATACTTGGCTGCACCAATAACGACCTATTTTGATTTCTTTTGCTGTAGAATTTACCCTTTGAATCTTCTAACATCGCTTCACATCGCTTCAAAATTGGCGATGCTTGCGGTAACCTTTGATGCCGCGGCGGGAAGGAAACACCGAAAGTGCACATTATCACCGGGAAGACAAGGGCGTCGGTCTGTCCTGCGGCAGGTAAGCGTTCACGGCGTCTCTGACATTGTTTTCGCTGCAGAGGAGGGTGATGTGCGGGCAGGACGCGGCTCTGCGGTGTGAGGGTGTGGGAGGAGGGGGGACCGCGGAGGCATCTGCGGTGCCGCGGTTTAAAAGCGGCCGGGGACGATGTGCAAGGCACAGAGCGGCGGGTCTGGTACTTTGCGAGTACCCTGCCCCGGGAGCAGCCCTCGAGAGCTGTCCCACGTGTGCTCGTAGAAGCAATATCCCCCACCCCGGCTGATTTTTAATGAGTAGGTCCAAAGGAAGGGGGCAGGATCCCTCTTATTGCCTGTAGCGAGAGCGTGTCCCGCGGGGGCAAGAGAGGCTGCGGGCTCGCCTCTGTCCCGGGTCCCGGCAGGCTCTGCCGCCCTCCCCGGGGGCTTCCTGGCGGGACAGTCGTTCTAGATGGACTCCCGCACCGCCAGAATCATGGCACCCCTCGCTGCCAGGGCCGACCCCAAACCCGCCGTGTCTCCCGGGAGGATGGGCCGTCCGGGGATAACGGGTAAGGTGCCCTCGGGGACCCTGGCGCCGCCGCCGCTGCCCAGGAATGCGCGCTGAGGGAGCTGCTGTCCAGGAGGCTGGGGAGGAAAGAGAGACTCCCGGGCTTCCCAGGAGCAGTGCCAGGTGAATCCCTCAAAAGCAGGTTGCTCACAGCGCTACCATCCTCCCCCGCCTGTCCAGCCCTTCCTTCCCTCTCACATGCAGACAAGTCGGAGGGACAGAGCCAGGACCGGGTACACGCCGATCCTCGTCCCCTTGCAAAGGGCGCCCACCCCTCCCCTCGCCGGCGGAGCCCTCGGTGCCCTGGCACGGCCGGCCCTGCACCTCCAGGGACAGAGAGACCCGATGTGCGGGGCGGGACCGCGAGCAGGCAGCCCGGACCCCGCAGGAGCTCGTGGAGACGCGGGTTCCTCCCGTAGCGGGAGAGAAGCACCTGGAAAGACACTTTCCCCTCTCAGGAACGGGGTCCGCCCGCACTAGGCTGTGTCACTTCCCCTGGCTCCCGCAGGGGCGGAGGTTTCCCCGGGCGGTCCCCGGGCCTGCGACCCCACTGGCCTCGGGAGTCCCCACGGACATGCACGGAGCTGGCGGGGGAAGTCATCCAGCACGTACTTACTGGCCACCTGGGTCCCTCTAACAGTGTTGCGAGACTTTCCTAAAGCGAGGGACGTTAGGGTGAGATTTAGTGGCGCTTGCACCAGAAGAAGGGTGGGAGTGATGCGTAGGGGAGATATATTCTCCCACAGTCACCTCTCCCCCTCCATCCCCGGCTCTCCTCGTCTCCCCCCTCCCCCCGGCGTGTCTGGTCCGGCTGGGTTCAGCAGAGCGGGCTGTGGGCAGCCCCTCGGTGGAGGTTGTGTGAATGGAGGATCGGCGTGCTGACTCCTCCTCCCCTGCAAGCGCCTCTATTTGAGCTTTGCAAAGTTGAGGGTGAGCAGGCATCCGAGGTGAGGCGTGCGAGGCGGCTGTGCCCCCCTAGCACGGACAGGCGGACACACGCGCAGACAGACACACGCGCGGACACACAGACACGGGCGCACCCCACCCCACCCTGCCCTGCGCTGCGAGCGGGTGCAACCCCGGAGGCGATCCTGGAGAACAACCTTTCCCTGTCGCTGCTGCCGGCTCCCGCAGGGCTGGACCCCGGGAGCTGCGTCGCGGAGCAAACTTCCCCCAAAGGGCTGAGCTCGCCGGCCTGGTGCCTGCAGCCGGACCCGGCCTCCGGCTTGGCGGGCAGGGGCCAGGTGTCCTGGAACAAGTGCGGCCCGGGGGGAGACTGGCTGCCCGGCGGCAGGCAGAAGGTCTGCGAGCAGATGGGCTCCGACGTCCGAGACCTCAACGCGCTGCTGCCCTCCGTGCCCTCCCTGCCGGGCAACAGCAACTGCACCATGCCGGTGAGCAGCGCGGCGCAGTGGGCGCCCGTCCTGGACTTCCCCCCGGGGGCCTCCTACGGCTCGCTGGGGCCGCACTCCTTCATCAAGCAGGAGCCGAGCTGGAACGGGTCGGACCCGCACGAGGAGCAATACCTGAGCGCCTTCACCGTCCACTTCTCCGGCCAGTTCACGGGCACGGCCGGCGCCTGCCGCTACGGGCCCTTCGGCGCCCCGCCGCCCAGCCAGCCGCCCTCGGGCCAGGCTCGGATGTTCCCCAACGGGCCCTACCTACCCAACTGCTTGGAGAGCCAGCAAGCGATCCGCAACCAGGGTAAGGGCCGCGCTGCCGGGCGCCCCGGGCTCGGGGTCGGCCCCCGGAGGCGCCCGCTCAGCCGGGCCGGGCCGCGAACGATGTAAACACCAAGCCCGGTCTCCGCTGCAGCCGAGCCGGGTTAGGCGAGCCAGCCTCCCCCTGCCTCCCTTCCCTCCCTGTGCGGCAGCCACGTCGCTCCGGGGAGTTTTAGGAGCCACGATTTGCTCCCTCCCACCCCTCCTGTGGGGCAGCGGATGGCTCTGCCAGGCGGCTGGAGCCCCCAGGCCCCCTGCCCGGGTTGGAGCAGCCTCTCGCCTTCGCAAAGGTTTGTTCGGGTCGGAGACAGCCAAGTCCTGGAATGGAGATGGGGCTGGAGGCTCGAGACAATTCCCTCTACATATCTTGGGGGTGATGGGGTGGGGATGTGTGTGGGGTGTACCTTCAAACCTCTCCCTGAATCCGAAAAGCGCTGTCAGCACGTTAGTGTTTTCAAGCCCCTTGCCGAATTGACCTCTGGAGGGTTGAATGCCCCCTTGCCGGAGTGCACAAGCAGGGGCTCCTCGTCGTTTCTTGTCAGCATCTCCAGGACCGGCTGCGCTGTAGCTCTCTGCGGTCCCCGGTGTTTGCACCTCCCTGAGAAAACTCCCGTGGGCTGAACGGCCGGGCGACGGGTCACCTGCCTGTGGCACCGGGATCAGCATCTAATCGTTTTTCTTCCAGTGGCTGCCGTATAAATATGTGAGGGTGCAAACGCGAGGAAGAAGGGAAGAGGGGACAGCCTGCCAGGAGCTTGCCCCAGACCTTTCGGGTCTTGTTCCCTCTCCTTCAGCTGGCCCCGGAGCCGCGGCATGTCGTGGGCTGCCCCGCACTCCCCGGGCGAGGTGCCGAGGGAGTCTGACCGAGGGGAGTGGGGCGGTGGCGGCCCCGAATCCCAAGGGACAGGGAACAGGCAAAGGGTGCGTGGCTCGGCCGGAGCGGGATGAGTCGCCGGGGTCTCGCCGCTTTTGGCAGCCCGCAGCTCGGGCTTCCTGTGCGCCGCGGGGGCAGCCGCGTACCCACGGAGAGGGGCTGGCACCGACCATCCCCGATTCGGGCTGTCCCCGCTCGCTGGCGGCAGGGCAAGGGGCAGAGCAGAGGCCGAGGCCGGGCGGACGCTCTCGATGCTGGCCGCCGAGGCGCTCAGGGGCGATGTTTGCAGCGAGGAGAAGGCGTTGGAGGGAAAGGGATTGTTCGGCAGGGCGGCCGCACACGGGCCCCCTGGGCAGTGCCGGGTCTCAGTCCCTGCCACTGCTCCGCTGCCCCTGACTCTCCCGTCCCTGCCCCCGGGGTCCGCCCGGAGCCGGGATCCGACGTCGGAAACCGCAGAGCCCTGCAGCCGATCCCGGCTTGGCTGCATCCCTGCAGCTGGGGAGGGACTCGGCCTCGCCGAGGCCCTGGAGCAGCTCCGTGCCCCGTGGGGTCCCAGGCTCCAGCTGCGGGACGGGAGGGGAGCGGCACAGAGCCCGCCGGGACAGGGGCTCTGTCGGGGGATTTCAAAAGACATCTGAAAGGATTTTAGACATCGGAGAGCATTTGTAATCGCTGGGCCGAAATAGCGACGAGAAGGTGGAGGGAAGGGTGAGGGTAAAGTAAATTCGGCCCTGGGTTAGCGAGGGACAAAACAGCTGCGACCCTTCGCCGTCCTGCTTAACCACCATCGTCCGGGTTTGACCACCCCGAGGAGAAAGGCGTGCTCGGCCCGCGGCATCGCCAGCCCCGCACACCCCCGCACCTGTGCGTGCCCGGAGAGCCGGGACAGAGGGGCTGACACCTCCGCACTTCCACCGCCCTGGGCACCGAGGCCCCGCAGGAGCCTGGAGAAGGCTCCGTGTCGGGGAGCAGGGACGGTGTCCCGGCTCCTTGCCGAGCTCTGCCAGGCCTGGGTGCCTCGGTGCGGAGCGAGGGGGTTCCCCTCGGCTCGGGGCTCTCTCCCCGCACGTGTAGCACTGCGGCTTAGCCACAATTATTTTCGGCAACACGCAGAGAGGGTGCTCCTCCTTCGGCAAGGAGGAATTCGGCAAAGGGTGTTTGCTTTCTTTTTTCTTTTTTTTTTTTTTTTCTTTTCTTTTTGTGGATGGATAAAATGTTCTTGCTTTGGCTCTCCTCAAGGTTGAACTCTTTTTTTTTTTTTTTTTTAGACGGTTCCTCCGACCGTGGGAAAGACGCTACCTTGGCTCTGTGATGACATTTCTGCCAAGTCTGGGATGGGGTGGGGGTTAGGAAACTAAGGCTTTGAAACCTCTGCCCAGTTTTCCTCTTCTCGTTCGCCTTTCATCCAGCTGGGCTCCTCCAACAACTGGATGCCTCCAGCAGGCCCCGTTCTCCAACAGATGTACAACTTTCAATTATTTTCAGCACATTTTAATCAGGACTGGTTCTGATAACGCCCTAATTAAAGAGACCTCGCTATCGGCATCTCGGTTCAGAACTCAACTTTCTTATCACATTCCTGAAGCTTTGGGTCAGGCAACACCGGAAAATGCGGCCAAAACCTCGTTCTGCTCTGAGCTGAGTTTTGAAGGTCACCGAAACTCTGTGGCGGGCCAAAAGTAACGTAGAAAGTGTCAGTGTTTTCTGAAAGTTAAAAAAGAGGCACAGGGAAATGGGGAAAAGGGAGTTGAAGGTTGAGCCTCCACCCCGAGGGCTGAGGGAGGAGATAACGAGCGAGAAACAGCTGTGGGATGGGAGCCCGTAAGGTACCGGCCTGTCAACGCTCCTCGCGTCGCCGCGACAGGAGCTCTGCTCTTAGGGTCGGGGGGATGTGAGGGACATTTGGCCGGGAACAAGTCAGTCCCACTCCTATCCTAGCCCCGCAGTCTCAGGACCGACTTTAAATCATGGCGAAGGTGAAGGTTTCAAAGTCTTCTGGCTTAATTTTTTCCCCTCCCCGTTGCTCCCTTAATTTCTCCCGCTCAGCCGTGCAGGTTAATGAAGTCCTGTGATGTCGCTGGATCCAGCCTGTCTGCAGAGAGAATAAAATGGAGAGGCAACATTCGGATGCCTTTGCTGCCTCTGCATTTTATTCTCTCTGAAACCCGCTGTGATCACCGACCGGCGGCGGTGAAGCAGAGACCTGCCCTGAGCCGAGCACCCGGCATCGAAGGCGAACTGAGAGAGGCGCCTGAAAACAGTCCCGAGTGCTCCCTCTCGACTAACAAAATCTCTCTCCAGCCACACAGCCCATCCAGACGGGTCTGTGGAGGATGGCCGTGCTGGAATAAGCAGGTTAAGGGAGAGGAGTGTGAGGGAGGAAGCGCTCGTAGTCCCTTTGGTTTCTTTTCCCAGCCCGCGTCGGACTTTTTGTTTTGTTTCGTTGGTTTTTTGTTTTGGTTTTTGGTTTGGTTTTTTTTTTTTTTTTTTTGAAGAGTGACTCTCGGAGGAGCTTGGTTCTCGGGGTAAATGCTGATGAGCTGAGAAGCCTCTGAGATAATATTACTTTGTAATTACTTTTTTAGCTGAAGTTGTTTAGCCAGCTCCAAGTCATTAATGAAAGTTGGTGTCCAAGCACCTGATTTACGATTCCGTGTCGGCCCGGGGTCAGCAGAGGTGGTCTCTTTCCATCTGAATCTGCTCGGTGTAGGAAACAAAATAGGCTGTTTATTATTTTGGAGAGCAATTTTCACTGGAAGGAGGAGTTTTATTTTTGCATGTAACATTCCGCCTCTTTATTGCAGACTCTTCAGAAAGCTGCTCTTAAAAAAAAATAAAGAAAAAAAAAAGGCAAGATTAAAGGGTAACTTCTAAATTGGAAACGCCAGATGAGTACACTGAGCAGATGGGAATCTTCCTCTTTAATATGAGCAACAATTAATGAAAACATCCTTTTTATTACCGAAGCCGATCTGTTCTCTTTAAACACGAACGAGACTTCCGACTTTCCGCCCCTCGGAGCGGGCAGCCCGGCTCGGCTCTCCCCGCAGCGGGGAGGGGGGGGTCCCGCGGGGGTCCCTGCTCCCGCAGCCTTGCGATGTGCGTGTGCCGAGAGGGGCGGTGGGAGAGTGAACGAAGGGGGCACGGTCTGGCCCTGTCTTGGCGTGGGCAGCAGCCCCGCCGGTGCGATAATCGCGAAGTATTTGGGAGCCCGCGGCGCTCGGCCGGGCGTGGGCTCCTCTCTCTCGACGCCTGCTCGGAGCGGGGGTCTTGGCGGGGGGCGCCTGCTAACCCCGCTGTGCTCTCTCCGGCAGGTTACAGCACCGTGGCGTTTGACGGGACCCCCAGCTATGGCCACACGCCGTCCCACCCCGCCGCTCAGTTTACGAACCACTCCTTCAAACACGAGGACCCCATCAGCCAGCAGCCCTCCCTAGGTAATTTCAGCCTCCGCCCGCCTCGAAGGGCTTTGCCGCCCGGCTGGCAATCCGGGGTGGCTCCGGAGTGGCACCGCTGCCCCAGCCCCCTGCAAGCGGAGGGGCGGGCGGTGGCCGCGGGGGTTAACTCTTTGCCGCTTTCTCCGCAGGGGATCAGCAGTACTCGGTGCCTCCCCCGGTGTACGGCTGTCACACCCCCACCGACAGCTGCACGGGCAGCCAGGCCCTGCTCCTCCGGACCCCCTACAACAGGTACCTCCGCCGGCAGGGGAGCTTTGCCTTCCCTCCTTTCGCGCGGGTTGTTGCCGGGACGCGGCCTCTCTCCCCCGCATGCCGTTCAAACAGCTTCTCCTTTATGCAAGGGAACAGATTTATTTTTACCCTTCTCAAAAAGAAAAAAAAAAAAAAAAAAGATTCTCACCTGAAAACCAAACGTATCAAACAAACAAACACCACCCCCCCCAACCCAAACAAGCTAAACCATAAACAAACAGGCTAAACCCCAAACAAAACAACACCCCAAACCCCACAAAACGAAAAAAAGACTCCGCGCCTTCCGCCCCGGGCCCCGACGTGTCCCGGAGATTTCCCCGGTCCCTCTCGCCCTCCCGGGCCGGAGTTCGCGGGGGACGGCGGTGCTGGCAGAGATCCCGGGGGAGCCGCTCTCCGGTGGCAGGTCCCAGTCGCTTCTGGGAGAAGGGAGCCGGGCTGCCCGTTCTCCTTGGAGCACGCCTGCCCCGTACCCCCTGGCGCAATAGGTTTGGGATTTACCCGGGACAGCCCAGCTGAGCCCCGGCGTGCAGGGCCCCGCTGCCGGCCTGGGCCCTGCGCCTTCTTCCCGCAGCCCTGGAGCTCTTCCCCGAGGCCGGGAAGGCGTGGGAGCACTGGCTGGTGAGCAGCAGTGATGGGCAGAGCGTGGTACACGCAATTAAAACTCGGCTCCGTCCGAGGGCTTCGTCTAGCGGACCAAGAGCCCTTCCGATGGCTCCCAGGAGTGATGGGAACTGGCCTGCAGGGAGGTTATTTATTGAAATCGGGGCAATAAACCTATCGGATTTCCTTGCTGGGAGAAAGGTGCATCTGGAGCTTTGCTGCAAGCAACGAAATCTCTTTGCCAACAGATGGGCCCGTGGCAAGCGCGGCTTCCCGTTTTGATTTGGGTTTTTTTTTTTTTTCGGTCTGACATGGAGGCTGGGCGTTGGAGTTTTACAACGTGTTTAGTGAGTAAAAGAAGTTTCCCAAAATTTATTCTTCAACTTTTTGTGAACTTGGAGCCAGTCCCGTATCTTGGAGTTGCTAAGTAACTCTCGCACACAAAACAATGTGCCTCTGAGAAGGAAGCCGCGAGCGGCTCCTCTTGTAGGCCGGTTATATCATCTCTGATTAATCAACACTGGACGTGAGACAACAAAATTCTGTCACTTCCAGAAGCCCCTTCGCTAATGAACGTGAGTTGACGTCAAGGGAAGGAGGGAATGAGGTAATGAAGGAAGGAAAGAAGCCTATCCAGAGAGATTAGCTTGCAGAATAATTGGCGGGGCGAACTCCTGCGCTGAAGTGACAGAGATTGCTCGCCGCGCAGGGAAATCTATAAATATGGTTTGCAGGGAGGCTCGGAGACGGCAGTCCCGAGCGGCCGCGGGCAGACCCCGTTCTCCCCAGTCCCACCGGACCCCGGGGCTCTCCGTCGCCCCGCTCCTGGAAGCGGCAACACCTGGAAGGTGTGATTCCCGTAGGAGACCGCTGATAGCGTCGAGAGCTCTCTCCTCCATGTGCCTCCACCGAGGCGGCGTCGGGCAGGGGGTGAGCACAGCGGTGTCACCGCTTTAACGCGGCCACCTCCCGCCCAGCGCTTGGGGACCCGCACCTGAGGTCGGATTTCCTCCCGACCTCAGGCTTGATCCTGCCCTGCTCCCTAGAAGGTTTACGGTTTACTCTGAGACGATAAGAATTTAAGCCCTTAAAGCTCACAGGAGCCAATACTGCTGTGTGGGGTGTAAGCCAGGCAGAACTTGTAAGTCGAGGGCAGCCCTATCGAGCTCCTGCACTGAGGCCCGCACTGAGGTGGGCGAGCTCGGTGCGGCCTCCCCTTAATAAAGGAGATTAATAAATGTCCCCCTAAAGAACATATTCAAAAACGCCTAGGAAAAAAAACCCCGATCTTCCTAACACACGTGTTCTTCCTGTGGATGAGTAGCTGTGGTGCAGAAAGGGAGGGGACTCATTTACCACATCCCCAAAGCCCTGAAAAAGGTTGCTCTGTCCTTATTCATATTTATATTGATTTGGCGATTTTTTTTTTTTTCTCCCAAGACCATATTTGTTCCACACCTCCTTTGTGAAGGTTTCTTTTCGCAGTTCAGGTAAAGTTTGACAGCTCTGCTTTGACGAGTGATTGCTCGGTCGCCGCATTCCGAGCGCCGGGGCCGGCCGTGATGGATGCTCATCCCCGGAGTCGGGGGAGGTCCGTCCTTCCTCGGGCTGGCTGGGGACGGCAGGCGCTACCGTTCGCTTTTAGCAGTGGAGAGGGGGTGATGTGGCGGAGGAGACGAGGTCGGGGCCGGGAGGTGTTGCCTCTCTCTCCCGCGGGATGCGCCGGCCGGTGTTCGCCCTGCACCGCCTCCTCTCTGGAGGAGGTTTGTGGTCCCTCACCCACCCCCAGGTGAGGCTTCGGGTCTGCTCCTCCTTGCACAGGGTCCTGTCAGGGCCACCCCTCCGTCACCCTCGTCGTGTCGAAAACGACCGGAGGTGTGATGCTTCGGCGGGCAGAGGTGAAGCGAGAGAGCACCGCGAGGAGGTGTACAGGGAGCCACCTCCATCCGATGCTCTCTTCCCGCTGCTTGCCATCTCCCCAGCTGGCTGCAAGGGACAGCTCTCGGCTTCCCTGCTCCCCGCGGGAGCCGCACAGGGTCGCTGGTGGGCGTGGGCAGGAGGGTCCCTCCGCCAGCAGAGCTCCCGGCCCGGCTGATGCCCGTCTACAGTGCGGGGGCACTCGGGGAGAGAGCTCGCCATCCCTCCCGGAGCGAGGCAAAGCAGTGGGGAAGGCGGCAGCTTGAAGGAAATGGTTAAAAGATTGTAATTCTTACACTGGAAGCAAAACCATCTCTGAAATCTCTCGCCTCGGCAACTACTTGCTCTCTGTTTACAGCACGGCCCGCTGTGCTGCCAGGGAGCCCTGCGCCTGTGGTTGGTAGCTGGCCACGGATGACAAACCCGCGCAGATCGCAAGTGTGCGTTTGTGGGTCCATTAAGATGGTGATGTGAACTTTTCTACCTCGCGCTGTTTAATGTAGTAAACATGCTCGATGTTGAAAATTTACTGTGAGTCACACTTGCAAAGACTCTAAAAGTGGAGGAGTCTCGGTTCAGATTATAGCTGTTTCTGTGCAGAGGTCAAGAACTCGGTAATACTGCAGTGCAGGCCAAAACAAACTCTATATGATCTACTACTGGTTTCCTTTTAAGTTCCCTTTTTGCTCAGCGTTGACTTCCTTTTATTCCACTCCAACTTACATTAATCCCCGTTGTAGAAATGTTCCCCCCCTTCCTCTCGTTTCTCTTTAAAAGCATCTCTGTAATGAAAATAAGTTATTTTTAGTGTCTTCTTTGTGGCCGTTAGAAGGGCCAAGGATTCAGATTGGAATCAGGGCAGGCATATCCCTGGAGACCCTGCTTTCCTCCTCATCATTCAAACCTCATCCAACGCCGAGATTTTGAGCGGAGCTGTTAATTCCATGAGATCATTTCACGGCAGTGTCAATAACAGGCCATGGCGAGGCGTAAATGGCGTTAGGGACACCCTGTTCTCTGTCACGTCAGATGCGAGGAGTTTAATCCGAGTCGGTGCCCGCTGGACCCCGGCGCGGCCGTTCCTGCCTCCGGGTTTAAGGGGCGCGAAGCCCGGCAGTGCCCACCTGCCTCCCCCCCAGGGCCGATTCCCGCGACTTAGCCAAAGCTTGGGCAGCTCCGGTTTGTTCGGGCCGTGGCTCAGCATAGAAAAAGGCTTTCTCCCCTTAACCACTGCCAGCAGCAGAGATCGCACAGACCGCCTCTGCAGCCCGTGCGAGGGGCTTGCGGGTGCCCTTCCGCGGGCATCCCTGTCCCGGGGTATTCCCCACCCGCGAGTCGGCAGCGCATCCCGCGGGAATCCGCTCTCGGGGCCTCGAGTTAAACTTCTCTTTCTGTTGCAGCCGCGCAGCTGAAACGCGCCCCCGCCGTGCCGGGCTGGCGTGGGGTCCGGCCCGAGCACCTGCTCCCCCCGCACTCATCCTGCCGCAGAGGGAGGACAAGCGGTGCGAGGAACCGGGGCCGCCCCGTTCCGGAGGCACCGGCTGTGGTAGAGCGGGGTTTTAGCCGAAGGAGCGGAATTCTGCTCGCCCTGTGTCTCCCAGTGCTTCCCACGACGCCCAGCTTTCCCGGGAGCCGCTCCGGGCTCCCTTCGGAGGCTGCAGGCAGCTCGGGCTCCGCCGTTCAGCTGCGGCTGCACAGCCAGGAGCGAAGCGCAGCCGAACCGCGGGGGGGTCTGGAGGGGGTTTGCCCGGGGGGGCTGCAGTGTCCCCTGGCCGCGGGCACTGCGCTGGTTTGTTTTGGACACTGTCACCCAAAGGCGGCATGGAATACAGTGGCTGCGAGCTGTGACAAGATGAATAAGTGTATTGCTTTATGAAAAAGCAAAGGAGAGGGAAAAAAAAAAGTGGATATTGTGGGGGAGGCTCTTATAAATGAACTGTCAAGCGAAAGAAAGTTAAAGGGAAATCTCCTGCTGTAAATGCATCGGGCGGGCACTTCTAATAAAAATCAGGGTCCTGGAGGAATTAATTACAGCAGCATTACAGGAAGAATTCGTGGAATTGCAAAACGTAGTTGGCACAGACCAGCACGGACTGCTATTGCAAATGGGGAAACTGCAGGAGAGTTTAACAATTCCTGAGCTGATATGCAGGACATTGTAGTAGCATAATAGCACTTCAGACATACTAATGAATAATAGTGTCCAGTGATACTGACAAATGATATTACGCATACTTCGAGATTGAAGTCACTTAATTTGTTTTTATATGCAAAAGCTTCCCACTGGATTCCGGCTTTTTTTAGGTCGCTTCTACCTGCCACGAAGTAAAAAAACAAAACAAAACAAAAGAAACAGAAAAAGAAAAAAACCCCCTCTTCTAACAACAGAAGGAGATAAATTCACCGCCTAAATCAAGCGATTTTAGGTGTGATTAATCAACGGGGAGACTTGCGTTTATTGTGAGCGGCTGTTCCCCGGCATCAATCACATCTCCCGGCTGAAGGGCCGGGGGCTCCCGCCTCGTCCCCCCGCCGCTCGCCGGGGAGCTGCGCTGCGGGGAGAGCCCGGAGCGGGGGAGCCCCTCAGGCGGCCCGGGGGGAGCCTGCCCCGGGGGGAGCGGCACCTCCTCGGCCCGGTGGAGATGTGCCTGGCCGGGCGAGCGCTCCCGGGGCTCCGCGTCCTCCTCCCAGCGCCCCGCACCGCGGCCGCGCTGCCCGCGTTGGCCGCTCCGGTGGCGGGGAAGCCGCGGGCTGCTTCTGCCCGGCTGCCTTCGGTGTGTACCGGCGGGGAAGGAGCCTGTTCCAGCGGCGAGCTTCGTTTATCGCTCAGCCACTCCATTTTTCTCCCTCTTGTCAAGCCCCTCTATGTAGTAACATCCATCATGAGTCACGATAGCTGTTTCGCTCCATTACCCACGTGGTCCCTCGCACTCCTGGTTAAAACAGTTAACAGATTTGCCTTTTTTTAAAACAAATAATCCGCTGCGTTAGTACGCCCGGCTGCCTACATTCGTTTCACTCATTTCAATGTGTCAATATCGGATATTATTTTTCTGTAAGGAAAAAGTTTTATGTCTCCATTTCCAGCTGTTTAAAAACCGTCAGGCTTGCAGATTCAAAGGGACTTTTCGTTCCACAGTCTTTATCTATCTTTTATTTCCTTTTATTTTTTTTAAAATTTCATAATACTTATATAAAGGGATTATATAAAATAAATTCGCTTTCTACTGTTAGATAATCATATTTAAAACCAATAACAAAGAAATTGTTGATATCTCGATGTATTGTTTTTTATTTGATATCTGTAACTTTGGTTCTAATTCTACATGTTTTCACAACAGTGACAATTTGTACCAAATGACCTCGCAGCTTGAATGCATGACATGGAATCAAATGAACCTGGGATCCACACTGAAGGGGTAAGGAGCTTTTGTTCTCTTCTAACCTGTTGCCCTGGTGTAGCTGTGTTACCGAGCTAACTTTGTCTTGTGTTTTACGATTTGAATCCCACCACTTGCACGAAAAGGATGCCGTCCTGCCCTGAGAGCGGCTCATTTGCCGGGATTTTGATAATCCCTGCAATGGGCTGGGGTGCCGCGCCCATGTGAGCCCAGCCCTGGGTGTTTCCGAGGCGAAGCAGCCGCCCTGTCCCGCCGGGGCCGGGCTGGGGTGCCCGGGCAGGGATGGGCCGTGCCCATTCCAGCTCCCTGGACCCGTCCCAGAGGAGCAGCCGCGGCCCCTTCGCGCTCTCCTCCTTGAGCTGTCGCCCCCTTCCTACCATCCCTCTTCCCTTTCCCTGCCTTCGCCAGGCCCTGCGTCCTGTGTCCCGGCCCGGCCGCCTCCCGGCTTCCTTCCTCCCGGCCATTGTCGCCCTCCCACCTGCCGGGAAGAGGCTCCGGCCCGCCTCCCCCGCGGGGCTTCCTGCGGCTGGGCGGGCAGGAAGGCTCCGAGGCGCCGCGGGGCCCCGCCGGGGTGGCGGCCCATGGGCGGCGGGTCAGGCTGCGGTGCCTGTGCCCGCTGCCTCCATCACCCCTGCCGGGCTCAGGGATCCTCCGGCGAGCGGGGCGGCACCGAGACCCTGCGAGGCTGAGGCACAACCGCGTCCTCACCATCGTTTGGTCTGCGATCACCACCCTGAGTGAAAGAGCCACCTTTCCATCTTAGCCAAGAGAAAGCCACAGAGTTTATGATTCACTGCTCTGAGTAGATAATTGGCTGCGAAAACTCTCCCCCCCCCCCCCACCACCGAAGGCAGGTATCGCCACCTTTGGGATGTTCTCGGCGTCTAAGCTTGTGGTGCCTCAAGTGAACAACGACAGAGGCCTAGGAAAGCCTCGATTAGATCTGAGCTTTCATGCGCACTCGTCCATAAATGTGAAAATTCTGGTTCAAGGTGGGCTTTGTGTACAGTGCTGTCGTGTGATGAAGGAAAAGAATGTTACGGATCTGCTTCTAGCTCATTCACAAGTGGTGCTTTGAAGGTTAGAGGGAGAAGATACTAACATAGTAAACTATCTGTGTTGAAGGGAAGGAGAGAATTGAGCCTGAAGATGTCTGTCAAGGAGCTCTCTCATGGTTAGAGAAGATCCAAAAATCCTACAGTTGTGTACAGTTCACTGTCTTTGCTGCTGATCCCCTCTTTTAAAGATTATTTCCTACTTTTTTTTTCCCCCCATAAGTGTTTTTGATTTCCTCTTTAAACTGTACCCTTTAAAGATCAGTCATTTCAGTATTAGACACTGTTTTGTCTCTTCTGAAGAAAATATCCTGCAAAATGGAGAAACACATCAACCTTGACCGAGGTCCAAGTTATTAAAGCAAGGAAGAGGTTATTCTTTGGGGAACTCAGTGAAAAAAAAAAGTCACAATAGAAATATTAAAGGAGTACTGAACAAAATAAATGGCTTCTTACTTGTCCAGGAGTCAGACTGTTAGCAGTGTAAAGTATGTGACCTAGGATGCATGAAAAAGGGGGAAAAAAAAAATCAAGATGAATGATCTATGGTAGAACAAAGCTGAACGTTTTGGTATAGGCCAAGATTGTAGAATCTGTGGAAAATCAGTGCTAGACATAGCCTCATCACTGGTAATATGAGCCAAAATAGTTATCTGTCTTTTCTGGCCGAGAGTTACAATACACAGTACCTCCAATCTCAGTTGCCATGAACATAAGGTATTCTTCCCCAGATTTACATCTTTAAAATATATGAACTGTTCATAAGTGATTCCCAGGCGTTTAGTATTTCAGATGCTTTTCTCAACCTTGTAGTTGTAATTTAAGAATTTTGGAATCAATCTTTCTGTTGAAATATAGAGCTTCTAGATTCTGTCCAACGATGACAGTCCCTGTTTAGCTCCTCGCCTTCAGTTCTCCCCAGCAGTTCTTCCTGGCTTCAGTAAGGCTTTTGCACGTTATAAGAAGGAAGAACACACTGCCAGTAGGTTCTGCAAACAGTTAGAGAACTCTGCAATGATACAAAACTTACAGGTCATACACTTTATACTTGACAGCAGCCCAGGTCAGTAGCTTGGTTTCTGGGTTCATGTTCCAGCACAAGTTTAACGCAGTGAAATGAAGCTGTTGCCATGCATTTCAGGTAGCCTTAGTTAGCAGTTTCTATGCTGAATTTACCCAGCAGTTTATCTGAGAGCATTCTGGTTTTAGCTCTTTACATTCTTGCCAATATTTAAGTGATGAGCTCCAGAATCTCCTCATCCCCAGATCGAAAGTTTGAAATTGGGCAAGGAGTACTGCCAGGTGTCCACAACTGTGTCCTTTTCGGTCGTGAAAATCGTTCTTGTTGAGTTGCAAGCTTAGGAACAGTCCTCTTTGTGTGTTGTCAGAAGCAAGAGCCTGGCATCTAAACTACTGAATGATTTTATCTGCTCAGAGCCTGCTTCAGCTTATGTCTTTAGGGCCATAGAAGTCTGCTTTTCCCAAATGTTTTTTCCTCCATGGAAATTTATTTTAATATTGGATATTGGAACTGACAGCAAGAAGTTCCTTTGTCTCAGTGGAGTTTGGTCTTTGAGTGCTTTCGGTAGCTGTAAGCCTTAGGAATCTGTGGAAGGTGTGGCCTGAGGCAAGCAGAGGTGGGAGTAAAAGGCATGGAATAGAGTCCCTGACCAGCCATTGCTAAGTGGTGAAGAGAGACATCTGAGGTGAAGTGAGATGTTGTCTTCTGGCAGAGTACAGCAACGTGACAGGCTGGCAGGGGAAGGGGAGAGAGGTGTAAGTGGGGAAGCACATAGAAAAGGCTGCAGCCGTGAGTTTTAGATGCTTCTACTTGCTGGTAAACCAAAGGGATGTCTGATGGCCCAAGATGAGCTTCTCTCCGCAAGGAGCTGTCCCTGGGGAAGAAGACAACCCACTACTTCTACTAAAGAGTCCAAGTGACTTGAATCTGCGTTTTAGATTTTCATTTAGGTTCTGAATGCCAACTCAATCGAGCTCTGATTGAGCTCAGGTCGTTCTTATAACTCATGTGAGGGAAGAACAGTGCCTTGTGAACTAATGTGTTGATTGTGTTGCTTGTTTGTCCAGGGACCTCTCTGTCACCTTCTGAACTTTGGGTAGACAAGAGGGAGGGTGGGCTTGTTGTGTGCGAGCTGGCAGCTTCAAGAATCCGAAAGGAAAGCTTCATTGCTAAGGCAATAAACACCCCTGGGAGACTGGATTTTATCTCCTCAGACTGTTTGCTGATGATTTGTTCCTAATTTTGTGGTATTTTGTTTGGAGCAGCTGAGATTAGATTTATACTGTTGCAGGAAAGTCAGTGGGTCCTTTGCTTATTACCCTGAGAACTCAGGTCCCAGACATCTCAAAATGCATGCCCCACATTAGTGGACACCTTTTCAACTTGTTTCTGCCCTTAGCATTTGTTTGTTTGTTTTTTAATTTTATTTATCCAATATGAAAAACACTGCTTCCTTGCATAGGAGTTGTAAGGGTAGACCTCATGACTATAAACCCCCCCTTGATATTTCAACGAGTTATAAAAGTGACATGAAAATAACTGATAACAAGCAGGAAATGATATGGCGTTGTAGACAAGAAGTGTAGCTACATTCCCAACAGCAATACTTGACAAAATTGTCTCTTCAGCTGCTTGAGCAAAAATCTTTGATCCATATTTCCCACAGTCATCTGAAACCGAGTGTATAACCAGACAAAATGTTGGTTTTCCCCTTTTGGTTTTGGTTGGGTGTTAAGTATTCATCATGTTCCATGGAAATTGGTATTTATTGCTGTTTTCTCATGCTCACTGGAAGGCGTATTAGGTATGATCTCTGTAGAACACTTTTAAAACTGCCTCTAAAACAAGACAGTGAAAACTTGTTTTGTTTAGGAGTGAATTGCAAAGGTTTTTCTGTTTAGCTTTGGTGGTATTATTAGTAACATTTTGAGGTGCAAAACTTCTTACTTAGGTTCAATTTTGCAGTCAAGATGAACTGGAAATGGACAATAACCTACTGTCTCTAATACTGAATTGATCCTTTCCCACTGATAGCTGAGGGTCTCATTTTGAAGGGAATTGTTGGGTGAAATCCTGATTCCACTCAGGTCAATGGTAAAAATACCCAAACCAAACAAAGACTATTGAAGTCAGAAATACGAAGGTCCCCTGAAAATCCAGAGCCTTCCTTTCATCAGCCAGCTGGTCCTCTCATTGAAGATGGCAGAAGGGCTCTAATCTGTGAAATCATGTCTTTTAATATTCCTTTGCCTTGGAAAGTACAGATAAAAATGCAGCTTTATACTCCACCCTCTGTAATAGTATTAGACAAAAACCAGGCAGAAACAGGCTCTTCTATATAACTAATCAGAATCTTTTTGCTGTCTCCATATGTATTTTTCCCAGGGTGCTAGGATGGTAAATATTTTAGCAGAGGGAATTAACTCTACTTCTCTTCCTTTATGTTCTGTTATCAACGGGACTAGCCCACACCCTCACTTTGCCTCATTTTTGGCTCTGTTTCTAAACCCTAAAATTCCTGTTCCTGCATTGAAACACAATTAAATTGAGGCTTAATGTGGTGCCTGTTTTATGTAATCTTGCTTTCTAGCTTTTTTTATTCGTCCAAGTCTGAATCTCATGAATCAATGTGTATTCACGTTTCATTTGAAATTTTCTAACTCTCCTCAGTGTGCCCTAAAGCTTCCCTTTTTTGGTTTATGAAATAATAATAAAAAGCTTAACTCTTCAGATTAAGTTGTAACTGCTTTTTACATTAGACAGGCAATTTCACTCTAACAAAGTAAAAATGGTGTGAGAGAGAAATTGCAGCTTGATTATTTTTTAAAATATTCAGATTAGAATGTCATCTTTTATGAGGTTTTTTTTTTTTATAACCACTTAGATTGATACAACCCTCTAAAGCTGCTCTGTTTTTCGTCACACATTCTCATCTGTAAAACCTTCATTTTTATTAATCTTTGTACAATCTGTACGACTTTGAGATTAATCATTTTAAAAGAGCTACTCTCCGAGTGTTAAGGATTTGCTGGGCTAATGGTAAATGCAAGCCCTTTAAATACTCTACAACTCAGAGCCTTTCCTTAGCATTCTGTGTTGTGCAAGTATCAGCCTTTGTTTCCCAGTTATCTAAAATTACATTTTATGGCTCTGTTTCCAGATCTGTTTCTGGCTGTCTAGATCCAGAGAATAAAATATACCGAGTCCTTTTTTAACCAGCTAACCCGAACTTGAAATATTTATGGTCCAGTTCTGCCTTTGTATTGAAGTTAAAGGGAGTTGTGTATTTACAAGTAAAGGCAGAACTGGACTGTGAGGCCAAATCCTCCAGTCCTTGCTCCACCAAAAATTTGTGTTGAATCCTGGCAGGCCCGTTTGGCTGCATCTGGCCTTGCTGAGCTTTGAGTCCGTTTAGGACCTGTGGAGGGATCAGTCCAGTGTTTCTCCTGACTGTAACTCTGGGCCTTACTGGGGATATTTTTTTTTTCCAATTGCTCCCTGATCACCCCCCTGGCTTTAGCTGGTTTCTCCTGGGAGCTGCTCAGCCCTGGGAGCAGGGTGAGGCACAGCGCAGGAGCCTTGGCTGTGCTCTCGGAGTGCACTTGCAGCGGGGCAGTGAGTGGCTCCACTGGCAGCTCTCCAGGCTGCTGTGGTGTTGTCTGAGCAGCCCGTCCTGCTGAGAGAGAACATGTGCTTTGGTGGAGATCTAGGCTGTCATCTGGTCCTGGGAGCCTATCAGGATAATTTTTCATTATTATTTGTATGGATTTGGTGCCCTGAGCATTTCAGGCGTTGTCTCTTTGCCTGGTTAAACACAGAGTGCCAGACCAGAAAAGATGACAGTTTAGAGATGTCCTGCCCTCTGGAGATTTCCATTTAGTTAATGTGCTGCAGATATGAATTCATCAGTTACTTGTATTGCTCACGTTTGTGGCGCTGCATCTGCTCATTATGTCTTGCATGCGATAAAGCGGCTGTTTGAGTTTAATCATGTATTTAGATTTATATCGGCTCTTCTACCACTGCTTTTATTATGGCATATAAATTCCAGCCATATGAAACAACTGTGCCAACTGTGGTGCACATTTTGGGGCATATGTCGTGGGTGCACGGAGTGAAGGATCTGGGAGAGAAAGAATTGTCTTTCACAAGGAGTTTGCAATCGATGCAGAGTGAAGGCTGAAGTTCGAGGGAGCAGCATTGTAGGGAGTGGCTTGTAGAAAAATCCTCCTTCAGTGTTCCAGTTTCCCACTGACTGGAAAGAATATCCACCTGTTAATTTCTATCTCCCCCAAGGTCAGATTATTCCACAGTGCTTCATAATGAATAAATAGTATTTTAACCAAGAAATCTCTCGTGATCCATTTTGCTGTCATCAGCCATATGGCCACGCTGAGTACCAGCCAAAGCTGATGGAAATGTGCCCAATATTAAGTGGGAATTAGGGCTTCTGATTATTAAAGTGTCTTTCCTAGGGAGCTGGTTAAGGACTTTGTATGTTATGAGTCTAGAGGCTCAGGTTTTAATCTTCACAGCTTTGCAGTTGTATGGACAGTTTAGTGAAGTATAACTAGGAATAACGTGAGGAAATATGTAAGAGGCAGAATGTTCAAGAAGGCTACCCGACTGTGCAATAAAAATTGAGATAGAGATCATCTGGAGGGTACCTCTCATTCATAGAGCCATTCCTGAGGGCACAGGCAGGGTCTTTCTTCTGTTTCTTATTCCTGGGAGGAATTATTTCAGAACTGACTGGTCTTTACAAGGAAGGTTATCACTGAAAGATGAAAACCATGAGAATCTGGAGGCACAGTGGGGCTGTGTTTTACGGTGTGAGCTTTTACTGCATATTCCTGCTTCTTCTTCTGAAGTTTCTGTCCTGGGAGTTCTTCTTATCTGACTTCGTGTCTGTTGTTTATTGTAGTGTTTAAGGTTGTTAGGACAGGTGTGAATGGGAGGTTTCATGGTTACTCAGGGTGACCAGCGCTGAAGTTCATATTTACCCTTGATTGCTGCTGTGTTACAGGTCAGCAATAGCTTCTGCTGCAGAACCTCCTCCTTATTGATGCTGGTTCTCCTTTCCTTTCTGTTTTAAAATGCACTGTGTAATTTTTGATCAACACGTGTATCACCATAGGCTGGGTGTTTTCAACACCCTTCCTCCTCCCCTTTTTCTTTTTAACATGTACAGACTCTGTGCCTTTAAATAGAGAGGAAAAATTGATGCTGGTGCTGGGAACCCGAACTGATCAAACGGTGACAGCAAATGGTAATTTGTGACTTGGTTTAGGGTGCAAAAGGCCACATCTGGGCCCTGGGGAGAGAGGAGATCCTATTTATTTGGACATGGTGCATATCTACAGAAGAGTTTAATCCATTTAAATCAGATAATGGCATCTTCTTTCTCTGTTATTACAGACATTGCTACAGATCAGAGATGCCTTCTTGCTGCCCCTCTATAACTTTTTTCATTATGGTTACCATGTTTACTGCTTAAAATTGAAATAAACAGAGCATACCCTCCCAAAAGGTGTAGGCTTTGCTTTGAATGGTCAGGTGGAGCCAGGATTTGCAGCTGGTGTTGTAAAGCAGCAGAGGAATTGACCCCAGAGAACCCATTTGCCAAGTGGCAGCCAGCGAGTCGCTGTGGGGCCGAGCGATGGGGAGTGGAGCCCACCCGCTGCAGCGAGAGCTGCTCCCAAACACTGCTCCCCTCCTCTTTACCAGGGCTCACAGACCCTTTAGACCTGTCCCATGTTCCAGTTCCACTGCCTGTTCTGTGAATCACTTAAGAGGTTTTAAAAATTCCTTGTAATTCTACTCTGCACGTGAACTTTTGAGTGAAGAGAAAGGAAGGAACCAGTGAAATGAGAGTCTGGGCCTCAGGGACCCCTTCAAATTGCTATTGCAAGCATTTGGCAAAGCCTGGGATAACATCCTATATATCCATCTTTGTCCCTAGATGTGTGCCCTTGGGCTTTGTTCTGCACTTTCTAATTTCTAGTGCTGTGTAAGACATGTACACTTAGCACTGCCAATATATATTTCTACATGTGACAATGTACACATTAATGTAACATACTCGTTCAAAAATGAAACCTAAATGTATTTATAGAATTTTGACATTAAGAAGGCTGCAAACAGGAAACACAGCAATGTTCCAACATTCTGGACAGGAGAACACAGGATTCTGAAGAACATAATTAGGCAAAACGTATGGCTGTGACACACACAAAACACAGCAAAAGTTGCAAATTTTTAAAATCAATGTGTTGCATGAGGAATCTTGAAAATTTATACTTAGTAGGGACAGGCTGATTTTAGGTTTGGTTTGTTTTTTTTTTTATAAAGGGTTAATTTGGAGTGCATCCTGCAAGCTGATATGTGGGATAAATAGTTTAGACACTGATTTGTAATCTCTGTTTATGAGTACATGACTGCTATTCTTATAAATGTCATCACTTTCTTGGTAGTATCTGGTAATATCTGAGTCATGAGGTGCTGACAAAAATCCACTGCACTTAATGTGAAACTTGAGGCATTTTGCTCATTCCAAAAGATATTAGCAATAGCCAGCCCCACATTTAACTGATAAATAATGTGTACATGTGCACATGACACTGTTATGCTGCTATGTGAATTTTTCCCTCTTACCTAAAATCTTTGTGGAGATTCATCAGAGTTCAAATCATGACAATGTCTATTTTTTCCCTTTTTTTTTTCCTGGACTGTCTTGATGGATACTAATAGATGTATGTACAGAGTCAGTGCATTGTGCCAGTGGGAGCAGATCCATCTGAAGGCAGAGCAGGTTTCCTTTGGTGAATTTAATTTGAACTTGGATAATATGGCTATAAAAGTGAACTCTGCATATGTTATCATTGACGTAAGAAATGAAACCTCTCACCTGGAGCTGAGTACTGAAAAATATTTAATTTAATTTCTCCATTATTCCCCTCTCTATTTGCAGCCATACAGCAGGATATGAAAATGAGAACCACAGTGCTCCCATGTTATACAGCTGTGGGGCCCAATACAGAATACACACCCATGGAGTTTTTAGAGGCATACAAGTGAGTATAGTGGGGCATCCTCCTTTGGAGAACAGTAAAACTGCTGCCTGTTTATAGCGTTAATTTAGTGTTTCACTGGTATTTATAAATCCATCCTTGATTTGTGGTTTCCCTGCGTTACCAAGAAATGCTTTATGTGAGTGTCCTGGCTTCACTGGAGCCATTGAACTATAACTTAAGATTTCTTTCTGGCCCAGTAATTTAAAATTACTTATTTCTTCTTCTAAAGTTTGTCTGCAAGGCAATATTCCTTCCGTGCTTCTCAGGACGGTCCCAAACACACGATCCCGTTTCCAGCTTCTGGCTCCAATCACTGTGGCCATGTGGAGCCTCTGTGGTTGCAATGGACTGTGTCTGATAACTCTATATGTGTATGAAAGTGTGAGATGACATTTTGCCTTTATGTATTTCTGAAACCTTACACATTTAAACGTATTCCCTTAAAACCAAAATAGAATATGTGACTCTGTCCTAATGGCTAAGTAATGGGTGAATATTTGGAAGGAACTTAGCGTTCAAGGGGGTTAATTTCCTCCTTTCTGAGGCAGCCATATCATTAATAAATACCATTGTAACAGATATACCTTCTTAAAACTGATGGCAAAGTCGTTACAGAATATCTGTCTCTTCTTGCTTTGTGTTGTCAGCGTACATCGGTGTTTTTAGATAGCATCTTTTCTCCTTTTCCTTTTCTGTATAGTTTAGCAAGTCATAATTCCGTGTCAAGCTCTCAGAAACAGGTTCCCGAGCCAGCTTTTGTTGAGTGAATAAAAGTAAGTGGTTGACATTGTTTAAGGAAGTTAATTGTCCCAGAAGGAGGAGATCATCTTTGATGGAACATTGTGACAGCGGCCAAAATGCATTAAGGCTGGACTGTTCATCAGCTCCACCTAGGCAGTTGTTTTTGTTTTGTTTTTAATCAGGTTGTGTTAATCCAAGATGTTATTTTCCTTGCCCTTTAACTTCATACGAGTATTTGAAATAAAGAGGATAGCAATACTCTGCCTCTGTCTCTTAGAGTGGAATAAGCTTAGAACTATTTTCTGTGCCAGTAAGAGTTCTGCCAGGATTGCGTGGCTGTACGGGAGGTCACAGTGTGAGCCATTACACATAAAATATCGGTGAGAGAATTCACTAAGTAGAGTTCACTGTATTTCACCTTCGAATAACCGTGATACTCTGCCGAGAACAGATTAAGGTATGATAAGGTCGCAGATCGTTAATGTAGGATCAAACAAAACTGCCTGTTTACAGCGCGATCTCTTTTTTTAAGTATCTCTTTGTCCTGGCGAAGTGGCTCTGATTGTTTGTCTTTGAATATGCTAAGTAAGAGCTGGAAAGCACGCAGGTTGCATTAGCAGGTCTCTTGTCACTGCAGGATGTCCGGCGGGTGCCAGGAGTCGCTCCAACCATTGTCCGATCGGCGAGTGAGACGAACGAGAAGCGTCCCTTCATGTGTGCCTACCCTGGCTGCAACAAGAGATACTTCAAGCTGTCCCACCTGCAGATGCACAGCAGAAAGCACACTGGTGGGTGCAAATCGCGGTGCAGCACTGCACGGCAAAGTGGGCGGGAGGGTGTGTGTGTGTGTGTTGAAAATAGCATAGGGGGCAAGAAATGAACTGCCAGCTCAGGGACCACGAGAATCTGTCAGAGGAGTGCCTAAATCCTCTGTCATCCGGGCAATCCCTCTTTTGGAGGCAGAAGACCCTCTGAATCTAGTGAAGAAAAACACAGAGCACCACTGACAGCAAGTAGATCACCTCCCTCCCTCCTTTGCTGCTACAGGGCATCATTCAGGGCTATGACTTGTTTTTTCACATTTAATTTTTTTTTCCTTCTTTCCCTCCTCGTTTGGGAGCATTGACTCTTTCTCCAAATCTTATCTAATGTTAACTATTAAGAAGTCTCCTCTGCAAGAGGAATCTAGACATTTAGCATCCTCTTGTTCTCCTGGGTAAGCCTTTTCTGGTAGGGGCTGGAGGCAGGGATTGGCAAACAACTTCCTGGCTATGGGATCTTTCCATGAAAAATTGAGCCTGAAGCCATTCCTTTGCAGGCTAAGGTCTGGATTCTCTCTGAGTTCAGGCAATAAAAATTACATATCAAAATGTGGAAATCAAATGCTCTCCTGCACCTTGCCAGAGAGTTATTTCCCCTTTTGAAAGATTTATTCTCCTGCTCATGTAAAATTATGATATGTCTTTAGATATGATCATTACAAATTTTTTCGGATTGCCTATCACATTTTCATTTATACAGTTCTTTCTGTGCTAATCTAGAAATCTGTGGGTAAAATCTGTGAATTTAGATGTTCAGTTACCCATTGATATGACAGAAGGTTGAAGGGCTGAAAGAGAGAACAGAAGGGCAGTCCAGGCTGTGGTGACCTAAGAGATTGTCAAATATTTCATAAAAGAGAGTTGCAGACTTTTGCTTTTGGAGGTCATGTAGTTAGCTCATTGCACAAAACACTTACAGGTGAGAAATGAACACAAAGCACTTCTAATTTCTGAATGGGCAAGTGAGAAACTATTCAGATAGCCATCTTCAGCATTGCTCAGATTGAACATTCAGGATAATTTAGACTGTAAGTGGAATTTCTTCTTTAGAGATGGACGTCTGCAGGAATGCTTTTCTGTCTTCTGTAAATAAATTGGAAACAAGAAAATTTTAGAGATCTTTTGCATTCAGTGGTTTTCTGCTGTATGCCTATCCAGCTCTGGATTTTTTCCTAATCAGTGTTTCTTTCATTCCTAAATTGATTTACTCCGTATTTTAACCGTCATTATTTGTTCTGGTCCTGTATTTTATTCCATTTAGTTGCTTGGCTTTCTCAATGTTATTTCTGGATGAATCACAAGGACCTCAGCTTATATATTTCAATTTTTTTTTTCCTTAGCTGTAGAAGGTTTTGCAGAATGATACCACATACAATCTAGGCTTGTAGAGTCACAAAAGCCCCCAAAGACATTGGGGATATGCTTGTGGCTGCCTAACAACCCTAGAGAGACTTCTCCCATTGTCTTTGAGGTCATCCATGCCCCACATTTGGTTTATGCTGTAGTGGAACAAGGTAGAGGAAAGACATTTTTTTCCCCTCAAATATCTTTTCTGTACAGGTGGGCCCCAGACCTTTCTGCCCGCACATTTTGATAGGTCGACAGCAAAATTTATTTATTTCTCAAATCTTTTCGAGTTGCTTTCCACAAGAGGCCAACTTGTTTCACAAGGCTTGGATTTGCTGATGCAAACATTGCTGCGCAAGCTTTTAGGGTTGGGTGCAGCTAAACAGAGGAAGCAGGGGATGGTGCACTGCTGGTGTGAAAATTGCTTGGGTTACTTGCCTGGCTGATGCATTCAGATTTAGGATTAGAAAGGAGTTCTCCCCTCTATCAGCTGGCAGGGTGTTGTCCTCAGCCTGTTGTCTGGGCACTAGACATTTCCTATAATTACGATCTGGAAATTCAACTTGCCGAATTCCCAGGTGCTCTAGAGGCTTAGAATACGATGCCCTTCATTTCCTCTCCCCTGCTGTGGTCTTAGTTCTTGGGAGTTTTTGGGAGTGCTTGGGGTGAACTGTACTGTATGGGAGCATCTGGAGTGTGTAGTCTGCAAACACTCCTGAATTAACTTATTTTCTTGGCTGCTTGGTGTGTGGATGGTCTGGACTTAGGGGCCATAATGGTCATTTCCAGTCCCATGCTCTTCAGGGCAGCTGGACTGACTGTTGTGATGCAAATCCGTTTCCAGTCTCCTTTGTAATTTCATGTCCTTGTCTAACCCTGATTTGTGTCTCCTGCACGCCAAAAGCAAAATTTGGAAACCAGTTTTGCCCAAGGGCAGATCAGTCATCACTATGAAGAATGTGTCTCGTTGATACAGGTTATGGTAGATACAGTTCACACTTCTCTGCACCTTCTTTCTTTTCTCCATCTGCTGTTTTTATCTGTCAGGGGCTACCTTAAGAGGCCAGTTCAGTGAGGCTGTTGGTTTATGTTGATAATTGTGGGGGTGTCCCTTGGGCTTTCTGATCATCTTTCTGTTTGTAACCCAATGAACTCCAAACCCCAACTCTAGAGTTCTCCACTAGGTAGAAAATTGGGCTTGGTGGAGTTAACCTGTTAGACAGAAAGCAGTTGGCAACCATAACACCTAATATTCTTAATAAACAAAGGGATGTGTCTCTTCC
Source organism: Myiozetetes cayanensis (assembly GCF_022539395.1). Lineage (NCBI taxonomy): Eukaryota > Metazoa > Chordata > Aves > Passeriformes > Tyrannidae > Myiozetetes > Myiozetetes cayanensis. Next base: position 58,876,488 of record NW_026087853.1, read on the forward strand.
CCTTCTGTTTCATTGTTTTGATGAGAGTTGAGCCAGTCTCAAATCAGGAGAGCTGTCAAAAGTCAGATGAAGGGGAGGATAATTGGGCTGTGGGGTTGTTTATTTTTTTTTAACCTCTCCTCAGCCAACATAAAACTTTGCTAGTCCTCCTGTAAGGTGGTCCTGGGTTCACTCATGGGTTTGAAGCTCTTCCACCTTGAAGTTTTTAAAATTATGAGCACGTGATTTGAAAACAAGCTGTTACATATATCTAATATTAAACCAACAGATATTATCTTTGCAGAATAATGTTTGCTTTAAACGAAAATGTTTGGGTTTTTTTCTTTTCTTTTTTTTTTTCCTATAATAGATACATACAGAGACTGGCTCATCAGATCTTCCATTCTTCGCCAGTTGCAATATTGCAAAACCAAACAAGGCCCTGAAACACAAAGTTGGATTCTGTAATCAGTTCTTACCAATGTTTCAAACAGCCTTATTTGAAAATATGTTAACATTTTGTACCCTGCAAGACTGCTTATTCATTCTTAACAATGCCTTTATTGAAACATGTACAGCCAAAAAAGCTTTTTTCTTATCTTGGTCTATTTTGCTGCAGCAGATAGGCCTCTGAAAGGAATTGCAAAAATACATCTAACTTTTCAACAGTACAGCAAATAACGTGAGTTGTCATTCTGTGGCAGACTTCAGACACTTCCTTTCAGAAACAAACTGATGTCTAGGCCTCCATAAATTTCACTTGTGGTGGGAACATCAGCATTCTTGCCAGAGACCCTTTGGGTTCAGTGCCACTCACTGGAAAAACGAGATTTCTTCTACACAAAGCTGAGCACATTTGCAGAGGAAATATGCTCTGCCAGGGATATTCTTTTGCCTAAATGTGTTCAACTCCAGGCATGATCTTCTACAGGGAAGCATGAGAACCTGTAGATCAGGAGGGTTGTCCTTTCTTTGGTAGGGGACTCAGGTCTTGGTGGGGAATTTCTGAGGCTCTGGGAGATGTAAGTGGTGAAGTCCAATAATCATCTAACGATGATTTCTTTGCTTGGACAAAAGGAAATACCCTTTTCCTAGGGCGTGTGTGCCACTGTGGTGCTGAATGCTTCACAGTCATCAGTGCAGTTCATCACTGCAACACCTGGGGAAGACAGAGCTGTGTCCTCTGTACACAGGGATGATGGATTGGTCAATTGATGTGCTTGTGCCCGAGCTGGGGCTCTTAGGAGTCTGGAGTAGCAACTCCTAGGATAGCACCTTTTCACTGATGTTGCTTTGAAATGCTGACCTTCACAGCTGAGCCATGGAATACCATCCCTGGAAGCTGAAAGGTTGCTTGGGTTAAGGAAACAACTGGGCAAATTATTGGAAAGAAGCTTCACTAACAAGTGTTAAACAGAAAGCCCTCTTTGGCTTAGAAAGCTGATAACTCATGAGCTGCTGGGATCTAGGACAGCGTCCAGGGAAAGTACTGCTGCATCCTTGCTGTCTTCTGCTCTCCTGCAGGCATCTTGGGTGAGCCAAGGTGGGAGACTGCTGGGCTGGATGGGCCTTTGGCCTCACCCAGCGTGGACTGCTTTTAGGCTGTCATTTCTACAGAATAAAATAGGAATACTTTTGAATTTAAAGTACAAGATTAGTTTCAACACAGCAATGACATTCACAGCTGAACTATGGTGTGAAGACGACAGAAAATCTTATCTATAAATGCTCCTTACTAACTAAATAAATATATATTTTATCTAAGTTTGCTAAACCAAATTATATTAAATAGAAAAATGTTATATTACCAAGGCAAAGTTGTGATCATGAGGTTCTGTAAGAGCAGAAGCCCATCACTAATAAAGGGAAATTAGGATTTCTGTCCAAATACTGCCCCTCTTTTTGTTTATTTGCTTTTTGTTTTCCTCGCAGTGTCACCATATCCCTACGTAAACATTTTGGATTGATTCCTTTAATACATGCATCTGGTGAAATTTGTCTTTAACTCAATCAAAACTATTTTTGGGAGTATTTAAAGAAATACTTTCATGTGCATGCCATCAGACCTGCTATGCTGTTTTGTTCAAATACTTCCTTAACCATCTTTTGCGTTTATATTGCAATTAGCAGACAATCATCCTGTCACTGCATTCTGCTCTGCTGACATTCCCCCTCTTAAATCTGCCAAAGGGCTGAATTCCTTGGAAGTAAGTGGTTTCTGAAAAGCAGGCACCCCCCAGGGAGTCCTTGCGGTCAAAGTGTATGGAACTATTTCAAACACCTGTGGCAACTTTAATCTCTCCTGCTAATAAATTAAGCACAGCAGACATGGAAATTGTCCACACCTAGGTCTGAGAATCAGTAAAACTCCTCTGGGTGACTGTCACAGGAAGTTAGCTTGTTTTGATTTTAGCTGTACCAGTATGAATTTGGAATGCTCTCCTTGATATGCTTCTTATTCCTTGTCACCTGGATTGGAAGGCATCTGCTCTAAACTCAGCTTGCTTTGGTGGCTCAGAATACCCATGAAAGCAGAGTACATTTCCTCACCATAGTAGAATCAGAAATGTAGACGTTTGCTACGGACATTTATCAAACTCTGATATGTTTTTAAAATTGTACAGAGAGAGATTAAACCCACTGATTTAATAATAAACCACTTCAGCTGATGTTTTTTCTGTAGGTGCTTCCTACTGAACCTTTGGTTTACATCTCAGCTTCCCACAGTAGACAAAGCAGGTCCCAGCTGCACTTGTGTGTACCTTCCAGATAAAGCCCAGGATCCTCCCAGTTTTGCAGTGGGAGATGTTTCATTACTGCTTGTGCTGAGGCCTCTGTGCTGTGGCTCTGTAACCAGGCTTCATGTGGGTATAAATGTAACTCTATCTGAGGCTTTGGAAGGTATTTCAGTGTTGTGCAAAGGGACCTTAGATGAGAATCAGATCTGTTTTGGTCTGTGCTGGCCAAATTTCCCCAACTCTGTGCTCTGCTACATGCTGGCAGTATTTCCCTTTTCCCCTCAAACTCCTTGGTTGCTGCATTTCTTTTTTGCCCATTTGTGTGGTTGGTGAAGTCCCTTGCATTGCAAACCACGTTCATTTGACACCAGCTTGTAGGGATTTCATTCTCTAAACAATTCAGAATCTCACTTTTCGTCCCGGAGAAAACCCACCCTGGGAATCTCTGCTGACCTGGATGGGAGGAGGGGAAGATTTTATATTTACATGAGGCTTTGCAATAATTCATAGCCTTGATGTGGGAGCTGCACAACTACATGAGAAATTCCACTGAATGGAATTCTTCTTTATGGAAGAAACCTAATTTGTGTTTTGAGGAAGAATATGCATTTTTCCGTGGTTGAATTTTGCTCAGTTTCTTTTAATTAATTCAGTGTGGTTAATATTGCCACCTACATGGATGTTATTTGTTTCATTTTTGCTTTAAATCCAGTTTCGAGCAAACTATGAGTTGATCCTTTGTAGAAATGACGATTTACTGAGATAGCTGGAAAGGGTTTAATGTGGTTTTTGCAGAAATATAAACCAAGAGATTCCTCTTCTTTTCCAGCAGGAAAAACAAAACCTAAAAAAAAAAAAAGGCAACCCGAAATTTTTTTGTAGCTTTAACCTAATAGACTATTTTCTTAGAATGGGCAGATTTAGTATCAGTGTCAATGCAGTAGAATTATGCCAGCCTTTCCAAGATGATTTAAAGCAAATGAGACCTGGTGTACCACTAGACTGCTACAGAGAGAGAAGACTTTCAGAGGAACAAGTTTCATCTTCTGATTCTAGTTGACATGTTCGCTTGTTTAGCCGCATTTTCTGATAATCTGTTTTTCCTTTACAGGTGAAAAACCTTATCAGTGTGATTTTAAGGACTGTGAACGAAGATTTTCTCGTTCAGACCAACTCAAACGGCACCAAAGGCGACACACAGGTTTGTTGACAAGACTTCCCTACTAATTACTCAGCTCATTTTTATATGTGGGTTGTGATCCCAAAGAATACTCCTGAGCAGTAGTTCCTCACAGGGTGATTTCTGCCTTTGAAAGATGTTCTATCTCACTCAGACAGTGTCACTGAGAGATGTAGGAAGTGTCTCTGAAAGCTGGTGGTAAAATTACTCTATTGGCATGACAGATTTTTAGCAACTGCATGCTAGAACACACCTGTGTGAAGCAGCACCCAAGACCTGTGTGTCATGTGTAAAAGTAGAAATGTGGAGTAAGTTAAACCTGGTGGGAGCATAAGAAAATACACTTGTGCACCTCGATTCTTCTCATGGCACATCTGCTCATCCACGACACCGGCACTGCCAAACCACAGGATCAGGACTAACAACGTTTTGCAGATCCTCCTTTAGTCCAGCAGTGCAAGTGGGTGTTTGTTTATGATGTTCAGATGCCAGACACTGGAAGATGAGGTTACAAAGGGGTGGTAGCCTGATTAATGACTAATTTAACTTTCTGTAATGTGTAGGCACAGAGCAGGGAGGAGCAGTTACAGTAACTAGTACAACAACAAAAAAAAACACAACAAAAAAAACCCCCAAAAATCCAGGCTTTTGAAATTTCAGAAATATATGATTTCACCTACCCTTCTAAAAGGTGTTGGGATATAAAAATAGATTTTTTTTTCTTTTTTTGTCTCTTAGGTGTGAAGCCCTTCCAGTGTAAAACCTGTCAGAGAAAGTTCTCCAGATCTGATCATCTGAAGACTCATACCAGGACTCATACAGGTAAAACAAGTGCGTAAACTTTTCTTCACATTTATATTTCATTATTTTTTTAATTTTTAAACCAATGTTGTTGTATGTTACGTGATTAGAAAGTCTCTGAACCAGGAGTTAAGTATTCAATATTAACAGAAAGATTTTCAGGGTGTGCTGATTTTTCAGTGTGACTGTATTCCCCAAGCATGATAGTCACTTTTCACAGAGGGATTTAGGTGATTTTGGAAACTATGCTTTCTTCCTTCGTGTTTAAAGAAATTTCAGCTTGGCAAAATAAATTTTGTCAGCTAGTATGAAGTGAACGTCATGGTCTCAGCCCACAAATGTCAAGTTGATCTACTGCCTTTACTGAAAAAACCCTACAAGATAGAAATTTTAATTCTGGCTTCAGCCAAAGGTCTGTAATCTAAAGTATTCCTGCCTACTCATGCTTCTCCTAAGTGTCAGTTGAGCCTAATGCAGGATAGCACGGCAAAGCTCTTGCTGTTGCTGCTTGTACTGTAATCTCTCCAGAAGATAAAAGGAGTGCCTTTTGCAAACTCACACTGACAGACACTAAAGTAAAAGCTTACTCAAATATTCAAGGGCCTTTTCTGTAGGAACCGTAGTATTTCATAGAAATACAGGGGGAGGGGGAAAAAGGAGGCCATTTCAGTCTGCTCTGTCCTCACATAAATGTAAACACCATTAAGGAGCAACTGCAGCAACCTCTATTTTAGTTTTTAAGTTTTAGAATGATTCCTGTGAACCGACATTTTCTGTTCCCTCCTCTATGTATGCAGTGTTTTTACCAAGTAATTGTTTACTGACCACTTTTGGCATGTTATTAGATTTTCTATACTGGTGTTAACCTTTTAAATTCAGTCTCTGTACAGATGGACAAGGAGCCTGAAAATCTTTTTCTCCCCGCTATGAATTCTTTTTTCTCTTCCGGACCATAAAAACACATATTTCAGACCTTCAAAAAAAAAAAAAAAAAAGAGAAATCTTAATAAAGGAAATGATTCACCCGAGAGAACCAATGGCATTTTCTGTGGCACTGGCCAAATAAATGCTTCACCTAATGGCCATATCTACACTCGCAGTCCGCACACGGCAAAGGGCACAGCCGTGTTCCTGGGCTCTCCCCACGGTCTCCTGCCGAGCTGCAGGGCCTGGGTCTCTGTGCATTTGCCTGAAGAAAGATGTTTTCTTAACCAGCAAGAGGTAACGTTGTGGGAGAGACAGAGTGGCAAGACGTGGTGGTCACGTGCCAGCCAAGCTGGGATGAGCCACAATTCTCCATCACGTTTCTTTGCTAACTGATCTGCCAGTTCAGGACTTGCATGACTCCAGTGGGGTTTTTTTTTTACCCCAGATTAGCTAAAGTGAGGAACTTGCTCTCTTTTTTTCCCCAGTAAACCTCATCTCCCCGTTCTAGTTCCTCCTTGCTCCCTGTGGTCCGGGCCGCTGTTGCTGCCTGCAGGTTCTGTGCAGCCCAGCTGGGCGCTGCTGTGGGGGTGCTCCTGCTGGCATTTGGATGTTGTCGTGCTCCTCTGACTGTAAAATACACATGTCCTGAGGGGAATGAGCACGAGTGGTGGGTGGGGATTTTTCATATCCATCTAGCCCTGTAGCTTTGTTCCTCTTCCTTTCTTGTACCCCCTAAGTCGTGCAACGAAGCACCGAGCCCAAGTTAGCTTGCTCCGTGTTAAATCTTGATGAACCAAAGCACAGGTGTCTTCCATCTAATTCCAACCTAATTTTAAGTCAACTGCCAAACTATTCGTTCAGCTAAAAATTCAGGCTCTTTTTTTCCCCACGAGCAATTTTACTGTGACAGCGATCTTTGCTGTAGAAAGCAAAAAAATTAATTAGAGGAAAGTTCTCTGCATCCATATACATGTTTAGCAGTGAAAGCATGATTTCTGATACCAGTCCCACGAAGCTGTACAAAATAATTTGTGCCCAGCACAGAACTAATAGAGATTGCTAGCCCCGTGTTGTGAGAGGACAACCAGGGCTGCTTGTGAAACAGCAAAACTCTGTGCTGCTCTTGCTGTGTTGGTGCATGAAAAGCTGGCCAGCAATAGGTAACTCACATCAGTCCATAGGATGGTTTTGCTAAGCTGCTTGGATGAAAAAAAGACCAGTTTATACAATCTGTGATTTTAATCAGTAGCTCTGACCAGATCAGTTTTGTCCCATACTGTTTTATGTGCTCGTGTGAGAGATTTGTTGCTTTGTCCAGCATGTATGTTAAGTGGATAAAGTAGATTTTAGGCACCTTTCGTCCTGCCTAAAATATAGTGCATGGGAGTTTGCAGTCAGAAATACTCATCTATGCCAATCCCAGATCCCCTTTAGCCTGAATGTGGATGTTTGTGAAGTGCACAAAGTGTGAGGCAAATAAGAAGATGTCTGGATGAGCTTGTACCACTCCAGTGTGTCTTGAGTGCAAGGTGTGTAGACAGAACTGAAAAGCCCAGCCCTGGAGCTGAATCCACTTTAAAATATTGCATTTATTTTGAGGGGAAAAGAAAGAAAATGAAAGAAAGAAGCATGAGTCACCAGGCACTGCTCTGAGCTAATGAAAGCATTCCATCAGCATTCCTGCGGCATCAGAAACCCAGCCTGAAATTCCACTTAAACGTTGTAGAAAATCAAGAGACCAGATTAAACTGCTAAAAAGGGATAGCATTTCTTGTTGAATTTGAATGTGCTTCGCTTGTAGAAATTTGTAGTGAATACTATGCTCACGGAAATGTTAGAACCATACCATTCTGAGCGTTTAACATCTCCCATAGATGGGAATCCACTTTATTTAGGCAGCAGTGGAAAACTTCGAGTCTGGCTCAGCAGACTTCATGCTGAACCCTGCCGCTTCTACCCCATTCACTTACACTCACCAGTTTCAAAGAACTTCAGCCAAAACTCATTGAATTAGCTGGAAAAAACTCTCCTTGACTGGAGGTCAAGCTCTAAATAGTCACTGGCAGTTTTCACAGTGACTAACAGTATGTCTGCACCACGGCCCGAGGTGCGGCTGAAGCTTGTGCGAATGCCAGAGTGACTTTTAAACTCGTTCACTGGAGAGCTGAGAGTAGCATAGACATGGTGTTCAGCAAGGGCCTCTCTCCAGGAATGAACCACTGCAAAGTGTTTGCACGTCATCCGAAAAGGCTGTTGTTAAACATCAGCTGAGGGAGATGCAGGAAAGCACCGAGCGCTGGCGCGAGCGGGAATTTGGGGCAGTCCCACACCCTCTCAGGACAGCCCAGGGTGCCTTCCCTCCTGACAGGGGCCCTGCCCAGCTCCTCGCAACCCCACAGAGAGAACAAAAATAGCAGTGTCTCAGACGAGCTGTGTGCTCAGTTAATAACAGGGTGTTTTGTTAACAGGTGAAAAGCCTTTCAGTTGCCGGTGGCCCAGCTGTCAAAAAAAATTTGCCAGGTCTGATGAATTAGTTCGTCATCACAACATGCACCAGAGGAACATGACTAAGCTGCAGTTGGCCCTTTAGACAGTTCAAACAAGTGAATAAACCAGATGGGACATTATGAGCTACTGCAAACTTTGTCAGCCACCTTCGATCACCTCTGTCAGAGCTGCAGCTGTCTTCGCATCCCATTTGACACAAGTTAACTAAACCGTAGGATTCTGCTCAGCCTTGCCTTCCATTTGGAGTTACACAAGTTCCTACTCCATAAGTTCAAGAGGTTTTTTACCTGTGGTTTTGTTAAAAAGTAAGCAAGATTGCCTCAGTTTCAAGATTTCCGTAAGCTGTTCTTAGCTTCACGTCTGTCTCCATTTTTTTGGGTTTTTTTTTTTGGTGTTATCCTCACTTGAACTTTTCCGGGTACAAATTGTTGTACCTTTTTAAGTCCTGCAGTGGGTAGGGTGATTCCTCCCTGTTGAAGGTTAGTTCTGTGCTTACATCACCTGTGCACATGCTGAGGTTTCCAAATGCTAGTCCATCTATCCTCAGAAAACGAGACGGAACAGTCACCTGAGATACTTTTGGTAAACTTTGTACTCGTGCTGCCAAAGGGCAGGCTTTTAAAGTTGGAAGCTCTGCTTTTGAATTTCACAAATCAAACCTTTTTTAAAGGATGTCTTTTTAGAGCAGCTAAAGCTGGGTGAACCAGAGCCTCTCTGTACAGAAAATAAGAATCTTACCATTAAGTTAACTTGTTTTTTAAATAATCACATATTTGATCTCTCAAAACTGTTTTGTTTGTCAGTTAACTCTTTCCCTTTCTCTCTCTCTTTTTAATGTATTGGTTTAAATTTATTCTATCATAGATCTCCTTTACACAAAACTAATTCAGATCATTGTAGACATTTGGGATTTGTTTACAATGTAAAGCCACACTGGTTATGTGGCTCACAAGCTGTATAAACTTAAAACTGAACTTTTAATGGGGCTGGTCCAGGATCTCCATTTAACAGATTACTCTTAAGATAAGTAACTTAAAAAGACTCTTTGTCAAGTATATGTGAAAAAGACATTATTAGTGTAAGGAAATATATTATTTCAGGGTTTTGGGAGGAGGGGTTTATTATTTACTTTTAATTGCTTGAAATTGTGTGTATATATATATATCTGATAATGTATTGCTCTTAGACATCTCCAATTAGAAAGTGTATAAATATTAGAAGCATCACTGTTCTGATGTTGTTGCTGTTAAAAAAAACTATGGATAACACTAAGAATGTAACCTGCATTTTTCACTGAGCTTTCAATTAAAGCCCATTCAAAGAGAAACAAATGAGAGTCCAACAGATGTCTTGTTTCATGTCTGGTATTAAATTTCAAATGCCCTGTCCAATAGTATCCTTTTTTTTTTTTTTTTTTTTTTTTTTGTATATAAAGGTACCACCAGCACTGATGACCACTAGTTAACCTGTCCAGGTCTTGACCACAATTTATCCATCTCACTTGGGAATCATACTGGCAGCAGAAAACAGTGTCAAGTTTCATATTGTGCTATAAAGCAGTTGCTTCAATCGTTCGTCTTCTCTTACCCAACTCTTCCTTCTCTTTCGACCCGTGAGATTTGTATAAGAACTTTATAGAACAGTAAAAAAATCCCATTTATAAATAGCAGTACTGGCCTTCTGTAGAACCGGGCTGAAACCATAAGCACAGATAACTTCTTAGATTAGGATGTCATGGACCGACTTTTAAGTAAAAGTTAATTTAGGGTTGGGGTGGCTTAAATCAGTTCAGCAGGTTGAAAAAGACAGTCCTTCTTAGATGATGAAGTGTGAAAATGAAGATAAAAAAATATTACTGTTTCTTTGTCATACTGCCTACTTTTCTCTGGAAGTAAGTACAGCCTGCCTCAGCGCCCTCTGCCCTTGCAAAATATTTGTATCTCTTTAGCAAAAATCTTTAATGTATCTTGCCAAGCTTTTTTTTTTCCTCTAATGTACACAATGGAGTTCTATGATGGGTCGAGCTTTCTCTCTTAAAGTGCAGCTGCATCGTCAAGAAAACTCAACAGTTAATTCTTCAAGTCCTCTTTTTCGCATGGGTATTGCATCACTGTTAATTACTGTCGGGGTACTGTGAGTCATTTGTATCAGTCAGCTTTATCTTTTGCTGTCAGAAGACCGCATCTCTCTGGAGAAACTCATAACAAGTGTGGCAAACATCAAATATTTGGAGCGAGCGGTGTACATAAAACTGCACAGAATTAAAAAAAAAAAATAAAGCAACTCCTCCTGCTTTCTTGAAAGAAAAGTTCAGCTGCAATAACAATGTCCTGTGGTTTACCCAGCAGCCTCCTGCAACTACAAAACAATCTGTTTTTGGGTCAGCATCCAAAACAGAGAGCTGCCACGAGTGTTTACACTGAAAGCCAAAAAAAAAGAAAAATCAGCCTCCAGTTGTGCCTGCATCAGTCAAACATAAATAAAGCCATCTTTTGTGAAATACAACCAAAACTCCACTGCAGCACAGGCCAGACTTCCAGTGACCTGTAAATAGCTACAGCCTTGGTTTGCTGCTTGGGGAATCACATGCCAAATAATAACGGTAGATGGCTACAAAAAATGAAGCGTGGGTTGATGAGTGACAGAGCATGTCCTTTTGCTTCTGCTGTTGCCACTTTTCCAATGAAAGACTTACTGCTACTCTGCTACTTGATGAGCATTACATCCCCCAAACCGCCAAGAACGGTGAGGACAAGGGTAAATGTTTACAAGATTTTTGAAACTTTTATTCCTAGTTATTTTACAGTCTCTGTCATGAGAGACATTTTATCTCTCTCCCTCTCCTTTCCCTTCCCTGGTTTTCAGGATTCTATCAGCAAGGTAAGGCACCTTTATGGAAGTGCTTTACTACACGAATTTCTCAGAAGCAGCCCCCAGATTCTGGCTCTTTGCAGCATGCAATTCCTCAGTTTGGGACAAGCAGAGACTGCTCAGCAGGCCGAGTTTCTGTGAGCTTGACCTCCATAAGAAAGATGTGGGGGCTGCGCTCTATTATATCTTACAAGTATCCTTAGCTCTCTGGAAAACTTTCAATCCCACGATTAACTGAGCAAATCTTTTATGCCCCTGCCCTCTGTTCTTAGACTGAAAAGGGTGACATGTAATTTTGGCTGATGGTTAATGTCTTATTGGTATTGGCACACTGTTCCTGTCCTGTGGCTTCCATAGCCCCCCACCCCCCGCATGGTAAATGGTAATTATATAGATAACACTTCCACTTTTGCTTGCCACTTCATGAGGTACAGTGTGTTAAGTAGGAAAGGGAATGTGATCTCTTCCCTCTCTGATGGTGCCAGCTGGGATCCAGGGGTTGACCTGGACCAATATGTTTAAGGTAGGTGAATCCAGCAAAGTGCCTGTCTGCTTTAGGAGAGCACAGGAGGGTTGTAACATGCCTGGGTTGTAGCCACATGATCTTCTTCTGGTGCACGTCATGGTCTTCAGGGCTATGGATTGTAGTGGCCAAACAGGAGGTACCAGGGTGTTGTCTTGCTTCAATTAGGCAGCCCACCTGAAGGCAATCTGTCCTTTCAGGCAGGTGATGATTCCTGTAAGGGAAGGGGAGGGACTTGTAAAGAAGTAGCTCTTTCCTTCTCTCTCCGAGGTGTGTTAAGCAAGTTGCTGGTTTTAGGAGCCGCTCCAACCAGGCCTGTCTGTTTCAGGATGTCAGTAGGATTCATTTCACTGCTCCAACAACTTACAGCAACTGGGAACAGTTCCTGAGGATGCAGGTAGGTGCCTTAAACCAGAGTTTCTTCCTCCTTTCCTTTCCCCAGACAGTGACCTGCACCTTGTCTAAAAGCCCAACAAAAAACTCTGGAGTGGATCAAGGGACTCCAAGAAGGTCCACTCCAAGGTGGGTACATAAAGGCCACCAGCAGGATGCTCCCAGAGCACATGAAAAAGTTCTACTGCTTGGTCTTGCTCTTGCCCTGTTTGTACCTTCCCCTTGGAGCAAATACAGGCAGGGAGAATCACTCAGCTTTTCCTGGCTTGAGGAAAATCCTTGTTCCCCTCCCTGCCCTCCAATTAACCAAAAAGTAATTAAAGGCAGTGTGTGTGCAGTTCAGAATGGCACTAATGGACAAGAAAGCCCAGCTGCAATATTTGGGAAGATCCAATAAAAGATTCATTAGGATTCTTTGAGTTATTGGAAGTCCTGATGACACAAAGGAGCCTAGTGAAACAGAAGACCTGGTCACAAGAGTGATGAGTTTAAAAAAAAAAAGCCCAAACCCAAAGCCCAACCCCACTGACACCATTCTAAAAATTAGACAATTAAGAGTAAAACCAGGAATGTAGCCAGAACTATTCCACCTCAAATAATAAACACAGGGATAAGTTGCCAAGTGAGGTCAAAGAAGCAAATGGTAAAGTGAGTTTAAGAGACAGCTAGACACTTTTATGGGGAGAGAGGGGATTGAAGGATACAGTGACAAAACCGGGGGTAGAGTTGAGATAAACCCAGAGGACAGTGGTGGGCCAATAGCCTCAGAGAGTGCTCAGAGCCCCAGTTGCTCTGCAGAGAGGCAGAGCAGCTCTTGCCATTCAAGGGAGACTTCCCAGGGCTGTCGGCCCTACCCAAGAAGCTTGTCTACTTGCAGGTTCCCAGTGCAAAGCACAGAAAGAGATACCAAAAGGAAAAAAACCCACATAAACCAGAAACAAACCCCCCTTTTTTTTTTTTCTTTAAATTTTCAACTAAAGACTAATTGTAATGCAGGAAAGAACAGGGGTGACTAGAATATAATTCAAATGAGGCAAAGACAAAACATCCAGAGGTTGTATTTTTCTCTTCTTGTGTGAAGCTTTGCATATTTTCATGTTGTTAGCACAGCCTGGGTCGATTCCCATAAAATAAGCTGGCAGAACTTCCTTGGCTTCACACAGCAGGATGATGAAGCCTGGTTTGATGTGCTCAGCTTGGCCATCTGTGTGCTCTGACAAGCAGGTGTGGTTCCACCAGCACAGTGGAGTTGTTAAGTGATGGTGGTGAGCGAACCAGGACCAGCACAGCCAGTGGAAGTAAGACAGAGCATCAAATAAGTGCAGATTTCTGCATAGGTTGCAATCCAAACACCGGCTTCTGCTGTTAAAAATGTTAGCTCTGACAGCTCAAGGGCTCTGAGCTGTGAGGATGGTCTGAAAGATGGTGTTGTTGTCCTAGAAATCACAGATAACATGGACAGATCTTGTGCTAGGTGCTATAGGAGCACTGAGGAGCAGGAAGACTCTGCCCTAAAGAGGTTGCAAGCCACAGATAAGGCTTTAAAAGACAGGTGTTGAAAGGGTTCAACGCTTCAATACCCATCCCATAGGTATAAATATAATTTAACTGCATCACTTATTTATTTATTTATTTTTAAATGATAAACAGGCTAGTTGTTTATTTTCTGGTGAGCTCTGGCAGAACCAAGATCCTAATCTGCAAAAATAGGCTGAGCAGTAACAGAAAGTCCTGGCTGATCATGCTGGCTTGAATGACTAGATAATTCTAATATAAAACTATTTGTCCTTCCCAGCATCAAGCAAGCCCTTTTAGTGCAAAGGAGTTAAAAGAAAACACAGGGCACTGAGACACCTCAGCATGGAGGCGCAGGAGAGAAATACAGCTGTGTTTGTTCTCAGGCTGTTCCTTTTTATGGCTCATTCTCATCTGAGTCATGCTCCAGAACTCCCATTCATTTGAATGAAATGTTGAAAAACATAACCACAAGAAAAAAAAAAAAAAAAAAAAGTAACCTCCCTGCCCGGAAAAAACCCTGCCCCAGAGTTTCTTGGGAAATGGTGTGTCCTCATGCATGTGCTCCGCTCGTACAGTAACCACATCTGCTTAGTGTTTCCTCTCAGGAAGGTCTCTGACACTTTTAACTCTATCGCTGAGGTTTTGAGGTTAAGTTATCGGGGGAGCTGTGCAGTAAAGGTACATTGTAAAGGCAAATAAGGAGGGTTTTTATCTGCTGCGTGGCGGCCACTCCAGCCTAACAAAGCCGTGTTCAGCTCAGTGATTTCCCTCTCAGCCACTAGACGGCCCGGCCCGGAGGGTTTGCTCTCTGCAGGGAACAGGGATGCAGCCAATCCATCTGCCGGAGCTGGAGGAGTTTCCCAGCTTGCCACAAAGTTGCCGGCCTCGCAAAGCAGCGGTCAGAGCCGAAGAGCATCGTGCAGTACAGCTCGAACCGTGGTTCAGAGCCCGAGCGTGGTGCTGTGCTGCTGTTGTAATTACAGCGTTTGTCCCAGTGAATCTGGGTAGCTTCTGAGGATGAGAGAGTTTCAGAAATCTGTTTGCCTGGAGCGTTCTTCAAAGGCCAAAGCCCCTGCTGTCCTTGAGGCTGCCTGGGATGGTGCTTGGTGCTCTGCAGTGGTGAGTGGTGAACCACTCCCTGCTCGTTGCCTCAGGAGTGTGGAGATGCGTGCCTCTGTTGTTAGGAGGGAGGATTAATCAAGAATCAGAGAAAGGAAAGGCCACGTGGCAGCAGGATTTGAACTGCCTGCAGTGGATATTGCCCTGGTGAAAAATCCACCGGCCCATCTGAGATACAAACCTCCGATTAGTTTTGGTGCTCTTGTGGAATGGGTGAAACCCTTCAGTGAGCGAGCTGCCTCCTCACCAGCCCTGAGCTGCAGGAGCTCTGTGTGCCTCACTCCAGGCTGCCCTTTTGTGAAGCCAGGCTGGGCAGGGTGAGCTGCAGTTTGCAACACTGAAGGTCATCACACAGGACAGGCAACCTAACAAACAGTCCAATATTTCTAAGCCGTGTAAATTCCTGGTGTCTGCTGCAGGCAGAATCCAAACACTTGTGTCAATTCTGTACCATGCCCCAGACTGCCAAAAAACATTAATATAAGCATATTTATCTGGGCTGCAGTGTGTTACAAGAATTCATTAGGACAATATGTGATATGGTGCTGAAACAGAAGGCTGGGTTTCTCTGGCCAGAGATGAGGAAGTCTAGTCCCTGCTGAACTTTTACTACTGATAAAGACAATGTCTGCTGGCAGCATTCATTTTTTACTAGGCCATCTGCGTCTAGTCAAGGATAACTTGACTTTCTGAAAAAGCCATTCATCAGAATCAACCCTGTACAACTTTCTCTTGATGAGTAAAGCAACACAAAGGAAGACCAAGATGGTTAATAAACTTCTTTGGGAGCAAAAGGTCAATGCTGGTGTAAACAAAGCAGTGTCATAGTACTATACAGAAGCATTGAAGTTTCCTGTGTGTTTATATGGCTGATGCCCCATTTCTTTTTTATCAGTGTTTGTTATCATTTATTTTGCTCTGCTTTAGCTGATCTATAAATCTTTATAACAGTGTTCTTTATTTTCTTAATTTTGTCATCTCTCTTATCGCCTTTTATCACCTGTTTGTGTCCAGTATGTTTGCTACTCTCTGCTGCTTGATGGCTGCCCATGATTAGTTTTTTTTAACCCTTTAGTTCTCATCTACCACACACAGCTCTAATAGGTAAGTCTTTCAGAACTTTTTTTTTCTCTAAAGCTGAATCAAACACTGAAGAAATTTCCATTGTCTCATTAACAAATCATTAACTATTAAAGGCAAGAAATGAGTGAGTGCACTGTTGGGGAAATATTCCTACCCCAGGTGACAGAGCCTTGCTTTTAGCTACACAACACAGAGAGTAGGCAATAACCAGGTATTTTTCACTTCAGGCCTGTACAGCTGTACTTCAAGTCCAGTTGGAGAGTCCTAGACTCTGTGGGAAGGTAACAGGTTGCTTTTCCTGCCCTCCCAGTCTTTGGCTTTTGTGCTTTGTGTTTGTGTTGAGAACACAGCCACTGGAAGCTGAAACGAAGTCCCCAGGCTCCCTTGACATCAACCACCGATCCTCCAGCCAAATATTTTATTATGAGCTTGGTCCAAATTAAAGGCAGGAGAAGATTTCAGATGCGCAGTGACAAAGGTGAAGCAGCTCATACCTTGGCAATGTTGTTTGGCTACTCAGCAATGATGTGCTATAGAGCCATAGCATTTTAAACCTCATAGGTACATGGATGACATTTGCTTAGAGAACAAATATTTTCTTGAACATTTCAGGGAGAACTAAAATTCTTCATTAAATAATGTCACAGAAATACAGAGAGCGAATTTTTCACAATGAAGAACCTCTAGACTTCACCTTTCTTCCTTTGATGTGCTCTTTCGTTTTTATGGGATTAGATTACAGAAAGTTTTGTGTAGACTGGATATCCAAAATCACATAAAAAAATTGTATGACCCAAACCAATTTTTGAGGGATAGCCTCAGCAAAACATTTACTGCTCTTTTTAAGGATTTACATCTTGAAATGTTTTGCTTAATAGACACTTGGCAACGTAATTCCTAATTGCACTGGAGTGTTTATCGAGGCTGGGTACTACAGGGAACCAAAAAATGCCAAAGGCTCTGAATTTCACAATTAACCATGGATTTTGAGACCAGCCAGTTAAAACATTCTTTTCCCTTGTTAATAAATGTAATATAGTGTAATACACTTCTGAATAGTATGAGCCTCTGCTGGAATTGCATTCTTAGACGCCCTGCTTAGAAATGCTCCGTGTTCACAAAGTTAATACAAGTAAGGCTTTTAACTGAGAAAAAAAAATTGCTGACTTGAGATTCAAAACTCACTGGTTATTCCAGATTTAGTGTCCTAGTTGTTCCACATGAGTATACAGTTAGAGGATGTTCTGTCAGATTGATAGCAAGACTAGAGGAAGATCTATGTGTTGGGATTATATTCTGGATGTTTTATAGTGCAGCTGGATTCCAGTGCCTCTGGTATGAGTTTTTTCTGCATTTAACATGCTAAGACTTGCAAATTATATAAGTAGAATAAAATTTCAGGTGATGGAGAAATCTAGGGCAGGGGTTTTGTTGGTTTTGTCAGGTTTTTTTTAACACCCTCCTCCCCTTTCTGCCTGGAATGAGTATTTAATTTTAGAAGACAGTGGTGAGCTAATCTTCAGACCCAGTTGAAATACTGGCCCAAAAGCTGAAGTCACTTCACAAGCAGTGTAGTGAATAATCATGAAGTATATAACATTGTTTTTAGCCAGGGGAAATTTGGTCAGTTTGTGTTGTTTAACTTGGCCATTTGCTGGAAATATCTTAGTACATTCCTGGCTCTTTTTGCAGAGATTCATCTTTAAAG
The DNA here is from genome assembly GCF_022539395.1 of Myiozetetes cayanensis. NCBI lineage: Eukaryota > Metazoa > Chordata > Aves > Passeriformes > Tyrannidae > Myiozetetes > Myiozetetes cayanensis. The sequence continues at coordinate 58,893,836 of NW_026087853.1, forward strand.
GCATGCTGTTGTTTTAGATTTAAAACCAAAAAAAAAAAATCTCCTAAGTAACACAACTGTATTTTTCAGTTATAATTTTAACTCAGAGATTATTGTGATTTAATTTTTAATTCTCCTCCTTTGTATCAGCGCAATTAGAATTCTGACCTTTTCTGAAAACGTTTATAACTGGTGAAAACAATTTTGCCTTCTAGTGGAGACTCAGGATTTCTGCACACTGCACAGATTGCTTGAGCTGACTGACATAAAATTTAATCTGCATCAGTCAGCCACAGGCAAGGGCAAAATGAAACGACTGTGACCCACGAGTGTAGGATTTCAGAGCACTTACAAAATTCTGCTTCTGAGCAGCATGGAGAACCAATGGCTGGTGCAGGGCACGCTCTGCCTGATTCATGAAGTGAATCACCCTCATCCAGCCTGGTTGTCAGAAGAATTTGGGCTGTGTTCCTTGAGCCAGGGCCCCTTCAGCTGCGGTTTGACAGCGAACATAGGGTGTGACACTGGGGGGAGAATCTGCCACGGTGAATACAGGTTTAAACCCTGCAGTTTCAGCAGGTGTGTAAACCCCCAAATTAATTGAGACGTGAAGTTTTCCACCGTATCCCAGTGCTAAGTCCAGCCAATGTTTATATACTGCAGTATAAATATATACATGTCTTTGTAAGTACCTACCAGACTAAAGTATTCTTGGAGAGCTTTTTCAACCACACTTGGTTTCCTTTCTACACTTTACCCAGAGCCTGCACCAGTCACAGACTACGTAACAAGCAGTGGATAAAGAGTGTTTTAGAGATACAGAATGTAATTGTGAACACTTCACAGAGCTGAACATTATGGTGACTGTTCATTGCATTTGGTGCTGCTCAGTGTAATTGTGCAAGGAAAACATCACCACTGTGTTTCTATAGGGAGATATTAATTTGATCCATAGCATTAATTCTTCTTAGCTTCTGGTGGGGAGTTGATGGGTTGTTGTGGCCTTGATGTGGCTGTGAACCCTGAAACACTGCAGTGTGAAGTACATTGCTAAGTTAATTAAAGGTATGAATTAATGTTTCAGATGAGCAGCCAGTCTTAGCTATCCAGGTATCCATCCCAGATTTCAATTTCTTTGGGCCGAATTTTAATTTAATCTTTTGGGTCTTTTTTTTTTTTTTTTAAAGAAAAAAATGCTGAAAAGTGTCAAGTCAAGTTGAACAAAATGTTTCTCTCAAACCCCAAACTGAATGTTTTGTTTCAGTATCTTGTGAGAAAAGCAAAGGGATTGAAGGGTACAGCCCTGCTTAACAAAGAAGTCTTGTATTCAGAACTATGGAATGAGAGCATTTAGGCTGCAGAACGTGCAAGTTCAATTTTTTTTCTTTTCCTTTCTCTTGTGTAATTCCAGTGAATCATTTTCATAACAAACAAGTACAACATGGAGATTTCCACCAGGCAAGCAAATCACATTTTTATCTACAGATACAGGAATGCTGGTGGTTTTTTTATTTTTTTTTTTTTTTTTCATTGCACCAGATAAATCAGCAAAACTGATACTGGTGGTGCTGGAAGAGCTTGGTCAATGACCGCCTACTCCAGAGCTGGCAGGCACTGAATCTGTCAGGTAACAAGACTGCAGACACTCATGGTATCGTTAGTGAATTACACCTCAAATCACTTCGTTTTGATTTACTGGTCGAGGTCTCGGTGAGAACAAAGACGAACAGGAATTGTTGCTCTCGTTGGTGCACCTGAAACGAGGCTTTTAGTCTGTGCTGAGCTCTTCACAGCTGAGTTCTGTTTGACAGCACAGTGAAACTCCAGAGCTGAACTGCTGATGTCACCACAACCTCAGTCCACGCATACCTGCAGTTAAGAAACTGTCTCAGTGCTTGAAATATGAAAGGTGCATCATTTACAGAACAGTAGCATTTCACCTTTCAGAGGTCTACTGCTTCCTACAATAAACGAACAAAAATAGATCATGGTAAAACATGGATAGGTGACACAGTGGGAAAAGTATCTGCTGGAGAAAGCTTTGGATAGGGGTCACTAACTTGAGGGAAGTGCTGATCTCCTTTATTTGTTTCCATTCTGTAACAAGCAGTGCACAATAACACTCCAGTATCCCATTGTTCCTGAGTTTTGTTTTTTTTTTCAAAATAGAGCTCACAGATGTGCCTCTATGACAGTTCTCTGCAGCAAACTTTTTTTTCTCTTAGTTAGGATATACATTGCTTAATGTATACCAACGTTTTAATAAGAACTAGGTGATGATCTGAAAGGCTGTTTCCCTTTGCAATTTTTTTTTTTTTTTTTTGAAAGTCATGGAAGCAAACAATTTTTGTAAGTGGCATCTCTCATTTCACTCTGCTCTGGTAATTTATAGAGGCTCACAGCCAACATTATTTCAAAAGATTAATATTGTTTAAATAGACAATTGAGCAGAGCAAGACGTTAGTGGGATAGTTAGCTACGTGTCACAATATACTAGATAAAGGATTATACCCCACTTAAGAATTAATAACATTTTAAACCTCTACATAAACTATTTTTTTTATCAATAAACATGTCTCTGACAGAGGGCCAGATGCACTCACAGGTCTTAATTGTTCAGTCCAGTGACTAATCCCCACTTGATCAAGATTTTACTGACTTAGCAGCTGTCTGGAGAGTGACAAATTTATGATTCAATTGCAATTTCATCTTAAACTTGAAACTGCCACGATCATTTGTGGGAATTAGCTACCTGATAAGATAACGAGGGTGGAAGAAGCGCACATAATTCTGTGCAGCAGAACCAGAGTGTTGCAGAATTCCTTAGGATGCAATGGAGAGACACAAATGGCCATTAAGGGATTAGCCCATCACTGATTGAGTGGCTGCACAGAGTTGAGGTTTGCTAAATCACTGGAGGGCTAGGTCATTATCCTTGGATACAGGAGACAGTTGAGTCTGTGTCCAAACACATGAACAGTAAATTGGAGTGAATGGATCGTGCCAAAAAATGAAAAATAAAAAAAATGCTGAACCCTCGCTCTTCGAGTGTTCAAATTTCCAGGTCATACCCCAAGTTTTTTCTTTCTTGGCATAAAAAACATTTTTTTTTAAACTGCCTTTAGTATCAGCATATTCTTGTCTCTGTAATCTCTTTTGAGTGTATTGCTTCCCCTCAATGCTATCAAATTTGTGCTTAGTTAACAAATGCTGAAACTTAGATAACATTTTAGAAACCGATTAGGAAAGCAATGCTAGGAGTTTCCCCTCTCCAGTTTTGATGGCTCATGCACAGTTACCATGAAATATGTAATTAAAATAAATGAGCTTTCCTCATTTGGGTTTTTTTAAATGATAACAGTTTGGTAAGCCTCTTCAATTGTTTTATGTGCTATTGAAGTGAATCAATAGCGTGCCGTGATAGTTTTGTTTATTTTGAAGAGCTACAACAAAAGCAATGCTTTTGTTATAAATAAATACAGACCCAAGTGTTTGGGGTGTTTTTTCTCCTGGTGGAGGTAATAATAAAATGTTGCAGGAACAGCACAGCACTCCTGCCTTCCTTGAGCATGTGTCGATGCAGCTGATGAGTAAAATGAACTGCTGAGCAACTCCACTTCAGGGCTCTGTAACAATATGTCTAAAGACTATTTGGCAATTCAAATGAATAGCTTAAATATGTCAAATTTTGGAATTTTTGCAGTGCTGGCTGTGGCCTTTGGCCAGCCTGAATAAGCCCAAGCTCCCTTGGGGCTATTTCTCTGTGAGTTGAACTTAGTGATCTCTGTTCCCAAGGTATAGATGCATCTAATGTTGTTCAACTTATCTCAGTCTAGAGGGACACATAAGTTAAGAGGGGGCTCATTTCCTGAAACATTTCACTAGAAATTTGTGAGCTGATAGATCGGAAAATTCACCTTCACAGAAATAGAGTTAATTTTTATCGTGCAATGAACAGTTTTCACTTCTTAACATGACAATAGAATCTGCAATATGGAACAGAGATGGAGCTGGAGGCCAAACTTGAATATTTTACTCACCTGTAAGTAAATGTGGTTTTTTTTTAATATAACTGTACTTTGCTGAGATTAGCAGAAGAGGAAGGTGAAAGTGTTCAGCAATAAAGGTCTTAGGTAAGCTTACTTACATAAGCCCAAAAATGTCCTGTTTGGGCCAGCATTCATCAGATGGTACCAGTAATGTTGTGCTATTTCCCAGTTCTTTTTCCCTCTATCAGTCCCAGTCTAAATGCTGAAAAACTGCTTAAGGTGCCTGGGTCTTTGGGGACATGCTAATACCTAAAATAGAAAGTAGAAGAATCCAGTCCAACCAACTTTAGTGAGAATAGAAGAAAGATGAAACAGGGTCTAAGATAAGTTTTGGGGAAATAAATTCAAAGGAAAAATTAATATGCCAAAAAAAAAAAAATCACAGAGGAAATGATTGTTTTGTCTGTTTGAACATCACTCTGAGGGCAAGCCTGAAGGTTTAAACTACCTGAAAAGCTTTATCCACTTTTTAAATGTTGAAGTTCTTGGCCAGCTCTACTTTCTAAGATTCCACTGATGCCCAGAAAATTTGGATGAGTAGATGGTGAGACCAGGACTGGGAGAACAAGCTAAAAGGAAGGAAAGTGCAAGAAGAAAATCAATCTGCCAAATTAGACAGAGCAAAGGAACAGGAAGAAAAACAGGAAATAACCTAGTAAAATATAGTGGAAAATAAATAACTTCCAGTGCCCCAACAATTTCCTCTTACGAAAAGTATTGGCACTATAAAGCAAATTACGGGCACATTTCTGTCTGGCTATGGAAAGTAAGCTATTTAGGGACAACATATGGCATTTTCCCCTCAGCTCCCCCACTACCAAATGCTGATCTCAACTCTGTTAGGTAGCAAAGAGGCCAGATAGAGGCTTACTCTCCCCCAGGTGGATTCTCAGAGATAGCATTTATTTAGGAACGGTGCCACGGGCGCCATCTGCACGGTGCCACCGAGTTATTGAAGCAGCTCAGCCAGCAGTTACGTGCAGAGACACCTCACCAAGAGCAGCAATCCTCCCCGACGTGCAGGAAGTTTGGCAAATAAGTCATGAATCTATTTTTCAAGTGGAATCCTCGTTGTGCGGTGTTTACGGTTTTTTTCCACCCTGCAGAGTGTGATTTTAAAGAGGCTCAGAGATTACTTCAAATTATTAAAGTAAACATTGTAGCATAAGCTTTTAGCCAAAACCAACAGAAATATAATTAACTTGAGTAACTCTGTAGTGAGCAACAACACAGATGATTTACTTATTTCCCTGTGTTTAACTGATCTTCCGTGGAAGCAGAAAAGCACATTGGAGGTGCAGCTCAGTCATGTGAAAGTTTAAGTGTGTGCTTAAAGGGAACCAGTAATTTTTTATGAAGGATTCCACAGGTGAATGAAAACACAGTGTTAATAGTGTGATTATTTACAGATGTTTCGTCCTGTGCATAGGTGCTGTGGGATACAGAAGAAACCAAATTAAACCACAATTAAAGCGAATGCAGAATGCGCTTTATGGAATCAGAACCTTTAAAAACGCACCCCTGTTTTCAACTTTGAGTTTGTCGTTCACTGAAGCAGAATAAAATCGCTGTCTTTCACAATACCAAAAAAAAAAAGAGAGCTGCTTTTATATTTACATCATTTCTAGCTTCAGAATGACAAAATGAACCAGGGCGTACCATGCTACGATTTCCCCCCGTTGACACAAACGGAAAGGATAGAACAGACATAATACATCTGGTTTACGACTTTTAATTGCCTTTGTGACCCAGTTCATACCAAATCCTCTCAAGGCGAAGTCTCTTTCTTTGTATGCATCGTGGGGCTAAATCTCTATCTGAAATATGTTGCTTGAAAAAACACCGCCACGTTAAAAAGTAACGATATTTCTTGCTCACATAAATCTTTAGTACTTGCAGGTGACCCGAGAAAGTGAGAAGTGGAGAGTTCAGTTGTCTGGTAAATGAGTATGTTAAACTTTCCAAATAAAAGCTACTCCTAAAGCACCAGATTCTTTCAGCAATTAATCACTATACTGTTGTTTATTGGGAAGACACGCCTGGAATTTTTTAGTAACTCAGGTAACCTTTCATGGTTTGATGGATACAAAAGATAATTGTGTCTGCAGTGATTTAATGAGGCTCTCTGATGTAATAGAGTAGTCTGTGACTACTGAGTTGGTATCTCTGTCCTGGGAATAGGGAAGGGATATTGGAGGAGGGCATGTGTACAGAAACACACCGTAATAAAAACAATCTCTCGCTAATCAGTTGCAAGAAATATTTTCTCTGTCATGTAGCAAGCCAGAACAGACTGCTGGGATAACAGCTCTGAGCTTTACTAGCAGACTGGAAATCCTGTGGCAATGCTGAGTAACTTCAGCAAAGGAGATTTGATTGAATCAAGAAATGAACAAAGTGCTCAATGCAGTGTCTCATGGACACACAATACTTTGATTTTCCTGAACTCTGAGTATTGGCACTCTTTGGAGGTGTGGGAGCAGGGATCCTAAAAAACTTTGCTGTAATCAGGGGGCTGAGTCACTGCGTGTGCTGCAGGTTTTGCATCAGATGATGGTGATGATGGTTACTTTTGGAAAAATCTACAGGGTGCTGAAATGTAAACAGTACCATCCTCTCTAAGAGCCAGGCACTGGATCTCTCCCTCACACGTGGCACAGATGGGATTTAACTGCGCTCTGTGTCCAGCAGTGCCGGTTTCCTAACAACATCAAATGGAATTTAACAAAATCTTACTGTCTCCTTGAGGCAGTCTCTCTAAAACTCATTCCTAAACTCCCAGTTTTTTAAAATCTGCATTCAGGTAACTACTGTTGTTTCACTCAGCTATTCAAGTCCTGTCTGACTTTCTAGAATGGCAGTGTAAAATTGCTCATTCAAGGAACTTGTTCCTTCATTTTTATCTAGCAATTTTGTTTCTAAATAATATATTTCCTTTGGGATTTTTGTTTGGGGTTTTTTTGTGTGTGTGTGTGTTTGTTTTGTGTGTGTGCTTTTTCCTAGAACAGTTAAGCCTGGGAAGACTGGATATAATTCTTTCTTGTGCTGCATGGCATATTTAGTAGGTTCCAGCTGTATGGTCTGTAGGAAATCATCCCCATTCATAAAATCACTGAACATGTCTGTAGTCTACACACTGTTTAGAAATGATGGATTTGCTGAAGTGCATTCCTGAATTAGAAGCAGAGAGGTTGAAATGGAGGTGGTGAGCCCTCACAAATGTACCTGAACAATTATGGTCTGCAATAATGTGAAAAGCATAAAAAAAAATCTCTCCTGTAAATATGAAGATCCAAGTGACCCTGGAAAGCTGGCAGCAGAGAAAGATGAGGTTCTTATTTCCAAGCTGAACACAGAACAAGAAGCAGTCAGCACAAGAATCCACAGTGGGTCTAGACGTGCCCAACTTATTCATGGTAGCTAGAAAACTTGGAATGCTTCCATTTTTTGGGCAGCCAAGTAGAGGCAAACTAAAGATGTATTGTTTTCTAAAAGGAAGACTAAATGCTATCTGGAACTATTCATCTGCCCTCTGAAAAAATCCCATCATTTATTTCATACTGTAGAACCAAAATCATGACCAGCACTAGGAACTTTGGAGACACGAACATCAGGAAATACATTTCATATGTTGTTTACATGTGCTCTGAATTGCCTTTATTTAAACAGTGTTTTAAACTAGATAGTTGAAATAGTTAATTCTTCAGATAATTCAGTGTCTCTAAATATTTAGTATACGTATTCAGAAGCAAAAACTGCAAAGGCGTGCAAAGATCCCCAAATTCACAGTGCTAGTGAATCCAGGAAATGTGACACACATCAAAGCATTGATATTTTAAGAGAAAGCAAGGAGCATCAAATCCATTAGGGTTTTGGAATTCTGCAGATTCCTTGGCTTCTCAGCCTTTGCAATACATCTGTCCCCACTTGCAAAGGCATTTTCTGCCAGTGCTTTCCCAGCTTTATCATTTTAGAGGATCCTTATAGCCAAAAATACCAGTTCTAATAGGTTAAGGATGTCTAAGTGTTTTGTAGGGAAAAAACCATCAGAAAGAAGAATTTGGTCTGAAAGCAAAATCGACAAAAAGAGTGTGTCATAGGGGAAAAAAACAACCAAACAAGCAAACAAAAAGGGAGACTAAAACTTTGAATGTGGTATAAAACCAGATATATCTGGCTTACCATGTGTCAGAATAACAACTGCTCTCCACTGCACTTTCTGGGAAATATAGGAGAATTTGCAGGTAAATATTTGCCAAATTTGCAAGAATTCCAGGTATGATTTTTTGATACTTCAACTCTGTCAGTTAACATCACTACATATGAAACAAATAACTGTTCTTTTTCTTGTCTCATTGAGATATTAACTACAGATTTTCAAAGCTCAAGTAATATTTTTATTCTGATTTCAAACAAACATGGATTTATCCTGCAAGATATCGGACACCGCCCATTCCCAGTCATCATTTCCCAGGAGTGCTTGGAACCTCCCAGCTTTTGCTGCCTTCTTTTGGGAATAAAGTCTTTGCAGGCAAGAAGGTGACTTTGGGATCCGTTGTCGGTGTCTTTCACCCAGCAGCAATACATGCTGAAGGTGCAGAGGTACTTCCAAGAAACTCTCATTACAAAACCCCTCTCCTTCCATATAAACTCTTACAGTAGTTGGGAACTTGGCAAAGGTGGGAGAGCTATTTGTACAACAGGTCACCTTCCATGTCTTCTCCAGCATACTGTTATGTGACAGAATGGTTTATATCTTAATGCATGAAATTTATTTTTTACTGTAAAACAAATGATAATGAGCAGCTCTTTAAACTAATGCTTTATTTCCACTGAGTCAAAGTTTTGGCATTAGTTTCGTGGAAAAAAACATTAATCTCCACGATTGAAATAGAAAGCTGGTTGACTAAATATGACCCGACAAAATTAATTCTGAAAACTGTTAACAGATCTTTCTCATCAAATTTTAAACCGTTCTTATTTGTTCTTGACTTTTAAGGATTAATAATTTTTATTTTTTTTTTTCTGTTTAGGTTCAGTTGCCACGTCATTTGAAACATTCACTTCCAGAACCGAGAGGAAAGCAGATATTTAAATATCTGCTGAGATGTTTGTGTATGTGCAAGGAACTGTCGGATGCAGTGGGAACAAACATTTGTTACTTACATTTAACCTTTGGTTAACTAATAAATGTCGTGAGTTGTAGTTCACAGGAGGAAGAGATGTTTGTTCCCAGCTGTGTAACAGAGACAAGCCTTGAGGGCTGCTGTGAAGTTCCTTGAATTTTTTTTTTTTTTCTCTCCTCTGTCCTGCTGGGAAATGCACAGAAATTGATACAAGACCCCGCTATCATTCATGTGGCAGCAGACTGGGAATGACTGCTAGAATGTCCGGGACATGCTTTATGTTTAGCGCTGACAATCTAAGCAAGACAAATATGATTTATGGGACAATAGTTCAGATGGGGAATGAATGGAGATGTCTTGGTGAAAATATCAGCCTAAGTAGGCTGTGAGAAGGAAGTGGTTTTAAGGAAGGATCTAAAGAGAGATTTGGCATGTGGCAGATGGGAAGTTATTCAAACTCTTAAGAGGCAGCATGGAAAAAGAAGCGAAGCTGAGAGTGGGAGAAAAAGATGAAAGGAACAGTAGGACAGAGGGGCACTGGAAAAGTCTGCTGTTCCTTTCCACGTGGAACTAATCAAATATGTCTTCGCAGCCTGAAAAGGTGACTAATGAACTTCTGGTGAATTTTGGTGTATCCCCAATAGATAATAATTAATAACATTTCAGCAAATGTCATCAAGTCTTTCAGACATGGATATTTCTCCTTACCAAAGAACTTGAAGGCTGAAACAAACTCAGGAATCATTATTTTCATTACTGTACCACTTTTGTGCAGCAGGCTGTCCTTGTTCAGAAGAGTGTGTTGCCTGCACTGACAAAAAATAGGCAAAGGGAAATATTGCCAACAATAATATTACCATTACAATTCTTTGTATTACAGAAGAACAAAGAGGCCTGCCAGGATCAGTTGATTTGCCCAAGGACATGAAGGAAGCTGAAATGGTGGTGAAACTGAGACTTAGTATGAGAACCTGCAATGCTTCCATCAAGTCGTAATTGCGATACCAGCAATTCCCAACAGCTGAAGGTCATTCATATCCCTTCCTGGTTGGAGAACAGACCCCATGTACTCACTCGATACACTTTAGGGAAGTCCTAGATCACCTTGGAAGGTTAAATGTATATAAGGTCTGTAAGAAACTTAATTTTACAGATTTCTCTAGTAGACTTTTTATTCAACTTTCTCTCCATGTACAGTTTTGCCTGTCCCTTCCTAACTAATATGGTCCCCAGTCCTTTCTCCCTGCCTTGTTTTGCTGGTGATACAAGCTTTGTCAATTCAGTTGTTTCCTTCTTCTCCACCTAATTTTTCAGGGTGTGCCATGCTGATCAGACGGTGAGGAATCCTCTCCCTGAGCTGACCCCTGTTGTTCAGCACCTCTACATTCCCAAGCTCTCCATCTCCAGTGGATTAACTGATGATCATCATTAGGCCAAGATGTACGTGGGTAGAAATTATGTATAGGTAATGAAGAAAGGAAGGAAGTTAACATTATTTGTATGTAAGGGTTTACACAGCTACCACCCTCTCTGTGGTTGTTGCCTTTTCTTGAGGGGGATTTAAAACCAGAATGACTGCGGTAAAAGAGCACAAAGGAAGGAATAAATGTAATGTCCAGGTAGATAAAATCAGAGGGACGTGTAAAGAGCATAAAAAAGTGAATTCTCCCACAGCTGCAGAATAAGGGCTGCCAGAATCCCCAGTGGTGTAAGTGTGCCAGGACTTACACCCCACAGCAGCACACGCTGTGTACAGTAAGCCCAGTTTACCCTGGTACTTAAATAACTTGGTTAGGAATCTTCTGGTGTGGGGCTAGTGTAGCCATAAAATCTTTCTCTGCACTATTCTGAGAATGAACTTTATTCCATATCTTATCTTCTGCTTGAAAATGAACATCCTTTCTATTCTTATCATGTTTCTGCTTTTTTTTTTTATTTGAATTGTTGAGTGTCAGCCATATTCTGCTTGGCAGTTTCGTGAAGTTGTTCCTGCTCGGCTCTGCGTTGTGCTGAGTTACCTTTGAAATCCATCCCTCTTTTTATGACTGCGCTCCAGAGGCCCTTTTAACAACCTGCCCAGGGCTAATACTTCCATGAAAGCCAGGCTTGCTCTGATGCACTCACTGCTTTCTCATTAGATCATGCAAATCCTTCACTGGGATACAACATAGTTTATAGGGAAGAAAACTCCAGATAACCGTGTACCACAGCTCTGCTTCCTGCTGTTGGCTAGAACTAGTCTTGGATCAGGTGACAGCATGGAGACAGCCCTCCTTTGTACCATCCAATCTAGATAAAACAAGTGTCCTTTTCCTTCCTAGGCACATCAGGGATGTCAGCATCGCTGTGGGGACTGGACTCATCGAGTGGTGCAGTGTAACACACGGGGTGCTGTGTGATGCAAGTGTGTCACGGATGGTTCGGGGCATGCCCCTTTAATTTCTCTATTTTCCTGATGATGCACGTATTTAGAACAAGTTATCCTTTAAAATGAAAGGGCAGTCCTTCAGACTACAGCATTTTCCTGAGGTAAGGAGGTCAAATGCAAGGCCTAAAGAGGCTGCCCCTTTCCTTAAAACACACACTCACAGGTCAAGACCTTTTCCCTACCCCCAGCCATTTCTCAGCCCTCTCTGGCAGCGGGCCCTGCTCTCCCCCTCCCACCTCCGGCTCCAGGTCCACGCCCATGGGAGCTGACGGTATTTCTGAGCAAAACCTTGGGTCTTCCTCACAAAAAACCCCAAGAAACAACCTGTGGGTGATGGGGGGAGCGGTGCCACGGGTGGAGGCACAGCCACAGCCCTGGAGCTGGGCTGTATCCTGAGTGGAACACCGCTCCAGGACCCCTGCCCGGGCTGGGGCTTCACTGCCACCACAGCCCCTGGGGTGCTTGGGGCTTCCCTGTCCTTGAGGAAAGGTGTGTGTCTGCCTTGGGCACTGAGCACACGGAATCCTTAGGAGAGAAAATAAATTCCAAAGGAAATGTCTTTTTTTTTTTTTTTCTTGGGGAAAAAAAAAAAAAGCTGGATAGATTTCCTTGCTTAGTGGTAGAAAGCACAGTTCTTGGCAAGCTGGGCCCTGTCAAGGCTTCACTTGGAACTTCCAAGAGATACTTTGGTTAAAAACCCCTTAAATCTTTCCTCTGGTTAGCAACAGCATGCAGCAAGTAAAAAACAAAAAGGAGAACGTGAATTTAAATGACTGAAGTTTTTCTTCCAGATGAAAATCTTCATGTAACCTACAGAAGTAAGAACACAGCTTACGTTCACTTTATCCCGAGGAAAGCCTGTAACTAATTGGCCTATCTGTAATGTTTTTGGAATGATTCCACTACAAATATGCTCTTTATAATTAAACTAACCGGCTGATTTATTGGACCTTCAGTTCAGATGCTGCTGCACTTAAGGGATTTCGTTGCATTTCTTTTAATGATGATCATGGTCTTCTCAGCTGGCAAAACTTAACCATCAGCAATTCTTTGGAGATAAAAATTGCTTGCAGGTGTTGCAGAGTAGTACTTTAAAGGTTTGGCTGGGGTGGTGATCCTTTCAATCTATGAGAAGGCTTATGTAAAACTGACTGCAAGAAGTGAAAAGGTGTGGCTTTTTTTTTTTTTTTTATTATTTTTTAAATGATGTAGTCTATCCTACCTGAGCAGGAAGCTTTAGTATTTTAGTGGCTTTCTTTCAAAATGCTGATGGGTGGATTGTGGTTTGTGGTGTAGTGAGCAGTGTGAAGTCAGTGAAGTTCTCTCATGCTTCTGTGGAAGGAGTTACACTGGCTTCTGTGGAATTTGGGTGGGGTTTTGTGCTTATGAATTTGTGTCATAAAGTTATCTGGGAAGTGGAATAAGTACTAGCAAGAATAATAGCCGGATGGAGGATTTTTACATCTGGTAACTTAACAGTTTTTTTTCTTCGAAGTTGTTATGAAGACTTAAATATAATAGTATAAATTAATTTATGAAATATATCTGCTACGTAGAAAGCAGTTATTAATTGAACCTCTGGATTAGAAATTAACTCTGCCTGCTTCACTGCTTCTTATCTATTTTTCCAATCTATTTACTTGCTTGGTTTCTCTTTTTTTTTTTTTTTTAAATCAGTTTTCATTAGGCACCTGGGCGCAAAATTTACTTCTTTTACAGGGATAATTACACTTCTAGCTTTTTTTTTTTCTTTTTGAAATAGTGTTTAGCTGTAGTGGCAAAGTTCTCTAGTCTCTAACAGAGGGCGGTTGTGTTTTATGTTATGTTTCGCAAATACGAAGCTAAAGGTTTTTGTGGAGTCCTTAAAGGACAAGTGGTCCTGGGTATCAGAGAAGGTGATTTCCAGACAGCAAACACAGGAAGTGCTACAGCTGCGTGAATCTGGAAGAACATCGCAGTAAACTGCGGCAGCGAACTCGGGTTGAGGGTCTTCCAGACTGCTCCTCGAGGGTCACTTCTGTCGGTAAAACAACCGAGTTCACAGGCGCCAGTGACTTATAAATTCCTCTCCGTCTATTTCAGCGCGCACAGCAACCTACCAGTTCCCTCAGGGTGGAGGCAGAGCTGCCATTTAGCGTTTTCTGAGAGCGTTTGAAATGAATCAAAATGCAGGAGCTCGCAGGGACTTAACACGGCACTTACTCCCTGATGCTCCGTAATTCGCTTGATCTGCGGCGTTGCCGCATTACCAAAGTGAAACAGTTTGTACAGAAGCTCTCTCATCCTCCCAAACATTTGGATGTTGCAGTCAGCAACCAGACTGCAGCTGTCACTACTCATTTTGGTTTGTTTTTGTTTGTTTTTTTTTTAGCACGGAGCTGCAAACACTGAGTGAGGCAGTGAGGTGAAGTTGCCGGAGCGGGCGTGTGGTGGGGAGAGGATGCTTGGGATGAAGGGAGCTCTCATTTCTCGGTAGGTGCTTGTTTGAGGGCACTTCTGGGGGGGGGGTATGTGAAAAGCAGCTGTCTCTGCAGCAGGCTGAGGTTCTGCAAACCTCTCCTGAACCTCGCCAAGGAGGGTCACAAGCCTCGTTAATGTTACCCGACTGCTCCCTCTTGTGCTGGCTGCCACAGGCGTAGCTCCAGCACCTTCCCCTCTCCCTGCCCCTGCTCTACAGGTACGTTCTTTTGTACTTTTTTTTTATTTATTTTTGGCAGTCTTAATAGCGGATTCAAACAATGTGGGGATTTCATGGGATTTTCCGACCTTGTTGCTGACAGTGATGCCACGTGGAGGGGGGATCATTAGGTAAAGGTAGATCTGATTCTGTGTAACAAAATGTTTGCTGGCCTTTGGTTCTGTACTCCTCAATTGAGGAGGCTTTCAGACAGGACAGTTTTCTATACAAACGTGTACATACTTATTAAGATGAAGAGCGTATTTAAAAACACCCTGTTCTTTAAAATCAAGGTACAATGCTCTGAAGATGTGCATCCCTGCCTTAGTGTCTTGTTCCCAGCAATGCCAATTTAGCAGTGGAAAGTCCTTGTGTATTCCCAAATACCATGAGTAGTCTTGATGCACAGGTACATGTTGAAAGAATGGTACTGAGATTATTCAGGTAAAAATGGCTGACAAGAAATTCCTCCCTAGATTTAAAGGGGTGTGTGCATGGAAAAAAACTGTTATAAAACACTAATTCTACTGTTGCAAGCATTAGGTGAATCCTTTCTCAATTTACAATATTTTATTGTAATGTCTTTTAGGAGGTTGGGCATTTCTTAATGCTGCATAAAATAATACTTTTTATTTTGCTTTTACTGCAGGTTATTGAGGTACACAAGATTTTCAGGGCATATTTTACATGGGGCAAAATTGATTTGGACTTGGGTCTTCCTGTATTTGAGCTGATAAATATTTGCTAGAATTAACAAACGTTTGTGAATGTGCCAGACCATTCTAATATATCTGAAACTGTGTTGATCTTTCTGAAGATTACTGGGGTTTTAGTATTTTTATACAGGAACAGGTTCCTGGTTATTGGGTCATGTCCTTGCATTTTTACTGTTGATAGGATACATGTGTGTTATATTAAGACCCATATACCCAGTCTATAAGTTGTTTTATGAAAATTAACAGGTCTTTATTTAAAGCAGCAGCATTTTATTTACGTAAGCAGCTTTTAGATATAGTTTTCAGCACAGACTTTGATGATGTTTGGTGTTGTTCCCACAGTTGTAAAAGTTAATATTTTTATTAATATAATAGATATTATCAGAACTGCTGAGTCTGATTTAAAGTCATGAAATTTATTGCCAGTTATTTGGAGCCAGTTACTCTTGAAATCAGGTGTAGCTCTTGAACTTGGTGTAGTCCTTGTAGTGTTCTTGTAGTATTCTTGAAGTCAGGTGTAGTTACGATATCTTGCCAAAAACAGAGATGAGCAGGGATATAAATACAAAGAGATTAAAAAGCAGCAACAGCGTCATAAAAAGGAATTTGGAAGGGCAGAAAAATTTTTAAGGTTATACAGCATATCACACACTTCTCAATTAATATTTAATTAAGTTAAAACCAAGCAGGAATTAATCGATTTAATTAGTATTCTCTCAGTGTTCCGTAGTTAAGGCTGTCACATTGTGTTCACAGGAGGCAGAGCACATCAGCACAGGGGCATTGGAACCTTGGCACAGCACTTTTCCCCAAACCAAGGCAGACACTCATTCACCCAGCGTGCTCCAGCACCTGGTGGTGTGTGGTGAACACTTTGGTTGCTCACAGCTCCAGTACTTTCGTGCGTGACAAATGAAATCCTCGAATCCTTTCAACAAATTAATGCAGTGGGTTTCTTTTCCAAAAGGTAAAGGGGGAACTGCATCCGTTTGGTGTCTTCACTGCTGTAAAAATAACGACCTGCAGAGGTTTTTTTTGTGTGTGTTACCTTGGTAAAAGATCCCCTGGAAGTCAAACGCTATTAACTTTAACGCAGTAGCTTTGATGGCAGGGAAGAGACAGCTGATACTGCACTTCCCTAACAATAAACCACGCTGACAGATAAAAATAAACACGTGTGTGATAACATTTCAGAGAATGGAGCCAGAAACTAAAACATCAGCTGAAGTGATCTTTGCTATTTTTTTTTTTAAGAGTGTGCTTTTGAAATGGTTACTTCTGAAAGGAATTAAAGTTTAATTCTGCTTCTATGATGAATTTATATCATACTATTCAAGTAGGCAAAAGCAAAGTTGTATTTTGTTGGGCTGAGGTTTTTCAAATTGGTTTGATTTTGCTTAAAATCAATGCTTATACATTAAGGCTGACAACTTATTAGGAAGGAGCAGTCTGTTCTTTCACCATGATGTGTTTATTCCTTCCTCTCCATATTCTGTTATTTTTTTTCCTGAACTTGCTCACTTTTTGCACTCAACTCTGGACAGAGTAGAACTGCTGCTTGTCATTTTTACCATTTTATTTTTATGTTTTTGTATTGAGGATGAACATACATGACACACTTGTTAATATAAATAATACCAAAAACAGGAAGAATCTGGTGATCAGAACCCGTGTGAGTTCAGTGGTGTGCTGTCCTAGGAGAGCTGGAAGATTCCTTCCCTGTGCTGCAGTCTGGTGGTTGGGGCATTTTTATGGAAGGTGGAGGGTGTTTGGAATTCTTTTCCACTTTGGAAGCTGCACTCTCATGTTTCTTGTGTTTTGGACACCCTGATTACTGGTAGATAAAGTGTCTTATTTTCACTGGGCTCACTTTCACCTACATCCAACAAGGCAACTTTGGTGTCTGAAGTGTAGGGTGGGGTTTTGGGAAGTGAGGAAGAGTCTCACCTAGGAGGAAGGTGGAGTTTGAGACATGTCTGGGTACCTGCAGCGAAGCATTTTGATGCTGATCATTGCCACATTAAAGTCCTGTTGCAAATTGAACCTTGCTCTGTCTTCCCAGTCCATTTCCTGCTTTCTAAAATGTTAATAGCAAAAGCAAAGTATTTATTCAGGAAAAAGAGTATGCTAAGATCAACAGCGTTAAAAAGATTTAAAATCCTTATATCCAAAGCTGTTTTCAGATTTGTGATGTATCCTGGAAGCTACAGCATGTGTGTTTAATCTCTGCCCTAAATCATACCTGTGTATTACAGTCATTTTTAGAGCAGATTTCCACTGTACAGTTGATGTCAGCCCCTGTTTTTGTTTGCACGTTTCTCGTGAGCTGCTTTTCAGACTGCATCTTTCTCATCCAGACCTCACTGGCGGTGAATTTCCTCAGGCTTTACCTTCCCTGTGAGGACAGGTGCTTGTAAACCCAGAAGACAGAGCAGTTCATTGCTTATATGAGTTGTCAATGTGTGCAAAAAGCAGGAGTTGCTTGCATGTTTAGATGTGGCACTTGGGGACGTGGTTCAGTGGTGGACTCGGTGATCTTGGGGGTCTTTTTCAACCTAAATGATTCTTGGATTCTAACTTACCAAAGGCTAATTCTGTTATTGACCATTAGATGGTTTTTATAACTAAATTATTTAAATTGCCTTGAGTTATCTTAGAGCACAGAACGTTATATTTAAGTGGAACATCTGATTAAATATTGTAGAGTACAAACCCAGTAAGTCTTCCAACCTCTGACTTTTTTAATTGTGTCAAAAATAGACTGATAAGCTTGGCCTCAAAGGAGTAGTGCAAGGAACAACCCTATAATCTTGTTTTGTTTCCCCATTCTTATCAGACTGACCCTTTTCCTGAGTCATTCTGTGTTTCCTTTTCCAGGATGCTTTATATCCAGAATCTTCAGATGTTAGTTGAATCAGTGTCAGATTTCCCCAAATAGATATTTTAACCTGTGCGTGCTGCACGTTGCTTTTTGACATCCTGATTTACATTTGTCATGTGGTAATCTTATGTTATTTCACTTACAGCATTTTAGTTTTTGTCTAGTGGCTGAAATTATTTGTATGTAAGATCTCCTGACTGCTGCTTTGCCTTATTTTAGCATGTGAGCTTTTCACTGCCTTGCTTGTAGGAGGAACTGATTTTGATTTGGCATATACTGGATACAAATACAGCCTGAGATTGCACATGAGCTGTGCCCTCTTGTGTTCACTTGGAAAAGCAACCAAAGTATAGGAAAATAAAGCAAACCTACTGAAGTTATGTTGGTTGGAGCTGATGTACCACACATCCTCTGTCTCAGATCCCTGCAAAAGTCTCAAACTGTGGAAACGCTGCATTTGAGGATTCCAGAATTTAATGATGTGCCTTCCCTTCCCAGCTGTGGGCAGTACAAGTTAGGTCACTTTAATTTCATTTTAAATGAAAAGAAGGCAAATTGTAAGAGCAGAGAAGACCAGAGTGCAACAATAAGTAAAAAGAGTAAATATTTGCAAATTCATAACTGGGTGAATTCCCTGCACCCCAAAAAAGTAACACAGTAACAGTGATGGAACTTTGGCAAGTTAAACCTTCCTAATCATGTTCTGTCAGTCTCTTAGAAGGTGATTTGGTATGCTCTGTGCTTGGCTAGTGAAATTATTTGATGAATGAAATAATTCTGTTGATTAAATCCTTCCTGCATTGTAAGCTAACAAATATGGACATAAAACCAAAGAGGCAGTGAATTGGGGGTCGGCTTCTTTTCAGTGGGGCTGTAGGTGTTTCTGAACTGTAACCAGGTTGTGATTGTGTTTGTCTAAATTCTGGAGTGAGGACTTGTTTATTGCAGATCAGTTGTTGCCTCCTGGTTTTTGGTACTGTGGGAAGGCACAGAAAGAGAGGTTTACTTCAAGTGGAGTGCCTCAAACGTGATTTTAAGTATCATTACAAATCAGAAACAGCCAATTTGGCTACGTCTTTGTGAACCTTTTGCCAAGTCTAATCTGAGTTTCTTGTCAGCCTGACTAATTTCAGAGGGTTTTTTTTTTTTGCAGGAAATCACATTGTACTCTTGCCTTGTAGGGACCTGGACCCAGATAGAGAGTGTGGTATGAAATGAGATCATTTGCTGGCTTGGAATGGATATTGTTTCATATCTTCTGGTGGTACTCTGCTAAAAACTGAGATGTAGGTTTTATAAAGAACAAACACATTTTGAAGTCTGAGGGAATGGTCACATACTATGGAGAATAAGATTCGAGGCTTTTGAAGTAAACATCTAGACCTTTTGGATGCCTTTATAAAAAGTAAAATATTTATATATTTATTTGAGAGCTTCCGAATTCATGTCCAGATTGAGAATGTGTATATTTGAGCAGCAGTTTGTATGAAAACACTTTCCTGTTTGGAGAAAAACTGTTGTATCAGTGTGTAAAAACCCTCATTCAAGAATAAGAATAGAAACCCAGGTGGCAAAAAACTGATAATTCACTTTCCTAATGGCACCCAAGACAAATGAAATAGCTGCAGAAAGAGGATAGGAGTTTTTGATGGGGTTACCCTTTTTTTCCTTATCTTGGGTCATGTAGCACATGTAGTCAGGTCAAAGCAAAGTTGTTCACTTCACGTTTATTTGCTTTAATTGTGACACAGTTTTGTTGTGTCTGAGAAATTCACTGCTTTGAGTAGAATACTGTGCAGACCAAATCCTTACAGATGATGCTTGTGGATCACACGCGCTGTAGCAAAATCAGCAAAACCTCCAACCAACCTGAGGCCTCTGATGGAAACATCCACCGTGCCATAACACTAAGGATAAATAATTTATGACCTTCACTTCTGTAACTGAAAGGACAAGTTAGTTTTGAGATGTCTGTTTCCTACCAAAGCCTTGAAAACATTAAGGTTTTGAAAACATGAGTTACATGTGAGCTCTCATTAGAGAATTTAACATTGGTTAAGCTCTGTGCATAACCAGTGGAGTGAAATTAAGTTACCTGCTAAGGACCAGTCTGGGCTGTCTGTTTATATCACCAGTTTATATTATTGTTTTGTGGCATATTGCCTTGAAGACTGAGATGATGACAGTCCAGAATTGCAGTTGCCTGTGTGACCTGTCCACAAGCTGTATCTCACCTGAGAGTTCAGAACATCCCACTAACTCACAGTGTGGGAGGACCACCCCCCACCACTTCTAAAATTCTCAGGGGCAAGTTTTCCAGGAGAGAAAGAATGATTATGTCCACTCTTTCTTTCCAAAGCTCAATATTTGCTGTGGAGGCATAGGGTTACCAGTAATGTTCACTGCATTTTTTTTTTTCCTTGGGACAGCTTGGTCTTGCCCTGTCAGATCCAGTGTGGCCACATCCCAGGGTAACTATTCCTGCCTGGCCTGCTCTCCTGTTGCTCCCCTTGGCTGCTATTTTTATTCTCTTGCTGGAGCTGTTCGAGTCCTGCACCTGAACAACAGATGTCTGTGGTACCTGCCAGAGTCAATGGTGAGTTTTTCATTGCTATTGCCAAGATGTTTCTGCCTGAGATTGTTAAAGTTTCCTCAAGTCGAGATAGTGAGTTGCTGTCAACAGAAAGCCAGAGAAAGGTGGGATAGGAGTGCCGTGTGGTATCACTGTGGAACTGGGGCACTCAGAAAGAAAGTGCAATTTCCTGTACAAGTCTGCTTCTTGCTTCTTCAGCTGTTTCAAGGCATGTTAGCTTTGGATAAGCTTATTGTTTTTCTTAAGGTATCCAACATTATTTCTTTGAGTTAAACACGTGATCTTCCTGATCCTGTAAATTGTAGCATTTGGAATCGCTCTGCAGTTGGGTGAGTGTCTAAAACCTCTGCATTTGATGCTCATTCAGTGTTCAGCTCCTGTGCTTCTGATGGAAGCCTGTTAGTCTGTAAAACGAAAATCACTGGCACTGTGGGCAGACAATATTGTCGAGGCCATTCTCTGTGACTTGAAATGTAGCAACGTTGCAAGACCTTGAGAATGTGAGTTGAAGAATGCCGTTGTATAGTGCAGGTTTTCGTGGGCAGAGGAGGTTGTTCAGATTTAGGAAGGACTGAAATACATTCTTTACTACCTGAAAAATAAAATAAAATTGAAATTAACGTTTGTTTGCCTATAGGTTGCAGTCAGTCAGTTAATTTGAGCACAACTGACTGTTTCTAAAGCAGAGTGAAAAGAAATACAGGCTTGCTTATGGAATAATACCGGAGATATGGGAAAACACTTTGGTAGTTTGAGGCTGAACTTAGTGACCCAGGAGTCTATATATCCTTTAACAATGTGTATGCTCTGTGCATATAGATCACTGTGGAACTGATACTCAACATTGTTAGATGGTTTCAATAGGAACCCCAAGGGTCCTTTTAATCTTCATGCTCTGAAATAACTTGTTCTTTGCTTTAGAATTAAGGGTTGGTTTGTTTGCTTTTTTTGTTTTGTGGGGAGGGTATTGTGCACTATGACATTGGTTTCTTTTAGTTCTGAGGCTTTCTTGGTGTTGTAGAATATTCTCAATCTGTTCAGAGTTCTCAGTCCATCTAAGCATAAACATTGCACAGTGAAGGAGCTACACTAGTAGTATATTCTCCTGTAATTTCTGAGTCAGCATTAATTGTTATTGGCTTTTCTTGTCAGTGACACAAATGTGATCCCTTAAGAGCAAAAAGAAAAAAAAGCAAAAAAACCCAGATGGAATCTTGTTCCTGTCTTTGTTGCCCTCAGAAAATGTGGGTTCTCAAGAATGGAACTGTGATCTTGTAAAGCCCAGCCCATGTGCTGCTTTATTCCAGTTTTATATCCAGACTGCGTGCACCATTTGGTTTTTTTAAGTCCCGCAAACACTAGAATTGCACAGTTCTGCATGTCCCAAACTGCCCTCTCTTCGCTAGTCTGGGGCTCTTAGGGCTGACTGGTTCCCCGGGGAGGATCTGCCTGGTTTGCTTTGGCAGCTCCTGGTGAATGGCTGGGCAATCAGGCTCTCCACAACACACAGGGGTCAGCACCACTGTTTTCTGAAAGGAGATGGAAAACAACTTCTTGTATCAAGCACAGTAGCTGGAACCAGTGCCTTAAAAGTAGGAGACCAGACATGAGTTCCTTCTGAAGCTTGGCAGTAGTGTGAGGTCTAGATCTGGCTGTTGAGTCCAAATGTTTGCAAGGTTAGTGCTTTAGCACCTAACTTTTATACACATCTTTTATGGGATCTAGCTGTAATTCTACTCCTGGTGTGCTACTGGTTTATCCTCTTTTCATGTGTAAGTCTGTAAGAAATCAAAACATGTACATTGGTGTTAGCAGCAGCTTTCTTTTTGTCTGCATACCCAGATTTGATTTATAGTCTTGATGTTGTCAGCATCTGACTCTAATTAACTGGATAAATGAAGCTGAGATCTTGACTGAATTAGCAGTTGAAGAATGCTCCTTACCAGAAGCAGATGGAGAGAAAAAACAGTGTATTTAGTTTATGGCCATTCCCCTGGTTTATGGCCATTTCCTATTTTTAAGGGAAAAAGTTCTGCCAAATCAATTCTTGTCAAATGCTAATTAAATTATAGTGATGATTAATCCTGATGTAAATACATTATTTCGATGTTTAGGAGAGTTAAAAAGTTTAAAGACTTAAGAGACGTTGTGAATACATACTTAATCTGGAGTGCATTTGGGAGAGAAAAAATGCCAATTAGATAATTCAGTGACAGTTTACATAGTTTAATTTATACTTTGTAAATAATGTTTGTTGTCATTAGCCTCTGGTGGACGTAGAACTCAGCTAAATCTTTTTGTCAGTAAAAGAATTCCTTAAAGTGACATTTCTACTGTCTTCTTTAACATTTTTTTTTTCTTTTCTTACTAGAAATCTTATAGCTTTGCAAAAACAAAGCAAATGTTGTCACTTCTAGGCTGTGGAAAAAGAAAGTGAAGCAGGAAGGTACTCCCTAGGGTCGCTGAACAGGCTGAGAATAAAATCCATGTCTGCAAGCCAGCTCCATATGGTGCCTTAAATGCTGTGGAAGGAATATCCTCTCATGGCCCTTTCCACTGCAGATGTTTAGAAAGGGGACAAGCAGCATCAGTGGTTACACTACCCTATGGATGGTCTGATTCTTAACCTTGATAAGAATCTGAAAAATGAGAGGGGAAAATATGTGAAAATTTACCGTGTGAAAATATTACATTCTTAATTAAAAAAAAAAAAAAGAAAGAAATCCCAAGCCTTGCTTTCAGACTGTTTTATCCACTGCAGGGAGAGGTCAGCCCCTTACTTACTCAGTATTGGTGAAAAGATTTCCTGAGAGAGGTTAACATGTCTTGGTGAGGAGCTGTTAACGCTGTTACTGTGCTGCACAACTTGTTGTTTTTTGGTTTTTTTTTCCCCAGCCAGACTCTCTGGTCACCAGTCAGTGCTCCTCAGGAATGTGTTTGGAGGCAACCTTCAGGGAAAGCTGCGTTCGGGTTCCAGATTGATGAGGTAAAGCAACAGACCTTAGCATTTCCTTAGTCCATCACAATGGCGCCTGCAACACCTCAGTTCACCACTGTGCTGGCAGATGTAGAAAACAAAGTTGGGGGTTTAATTTATTGGTAGCGGAGAAGAGAGATCTCTGCTCCTTCATCTGCTGTATTCTGTGAGTTATATGCCTGTGCAAGGTGAAATGCTGATTTTTTTCCTCTGCTCCGTAATTTACCGTACCTTTGCTGCTGACAGACGAGGAAGATGTGCCAGTTTTCAGTCATACACGTTATATATGCACAAGCTGGAAATAAATATTTTTTTGGCTTTGGTTGGAAGCCTCGAATTTATCTGGAATTGAAATGCAAGGTAACATTGTGCAAGCACCGGTATCTGGAATCTTTTGGAAAAAAAAAAAAAACCAACAACAGAGGTTTATCTTTCTCGCCACAATAAATAGTTTGGCGTTAAAAGCGGAGTCGTTCCTAACAAACAAATAAAAATAATCCTTGCAGTAGGCTGTTGCATCTGCCACAGAGACGGATAGTGTGTGTGTGGAAGTGACAGCTAGTGCAGAGAACACACCGGTATCCCCTTACGGGTTTGCATCAATTACAGAGGGCAAAACAGCGTGTCACCGAGGGAGCGTTCTGTGGTGGCCACCAGTGTTTTCCTAGGTGAAAGGGTAATTATTTCGCTGTTAGTTCTTAATTTATTAATAGTCAGCACCAAATGTTAGGGTAAAGGATTATTCCAAACACGGTGACAGGTCAGCTGCGTGGAAGATGTAGCGATCTCTGCCGCCGATAAGAAAAGCTATCAGTGTAAAGATAAAGGTCAGTTTGGAATCTGAAGGCTGCTGAGTGATATTTCAGAAAAAAAATAAAAAAGAAAAGTGAAATGAAACTCTGTACTGGTATGACCTGGTACAAGAGGTAAGTGTAATTTTAGGTTGCCATTCCAGCTAACCATTTTGGTATTATAAAAGAAGCAGTTGAGAGCCTGATCCAATTTCCATGTAAATCAAAGAAAGTCAGACTTTGAGAATTTGGATTGGACGAAAGCAGCTGTTACTAAAGAAGATACATTCAATCCTTTGTTGTTTTTGTGGTGTTCCCGTTTCTCCAGAAAGAGCATGATCAACTTTATTTATTATTTGTTGTTTTTTCTTTTTCTTTCAAAGAAATGTTGAGTTTTGAACGTGAAATGGCAGACATTTTGCTTTAAGAAAACAACAATACAAGCCCCAGTATTTTTGTGTCTGGAATTCCTTGGACCTGGAATGATTTCCCCAACTTGTTATGGATGTTGGATGTTCTGTAAGTAACGTTCATGTGTTTCCATCAGGGTTTCAAAAATGGACCTTTTTGGGGAGGGATGCTGTCCTGGTTTCAGCTGGGGTAGAGTTCATTTTCTTTGCAGTGACTGGTATGGGGTTGTGTACACTTCCCATTAGCCCATTGAACCAAGTGTGTTCCAGTGATGGATCTTTTTCTGAGAAAGACAATCCGTGTTATATGAGCTGGCTCTGAATTTGCAAGGATAAAGATAAAGGAAACCTGAAAAACTTGGTTTGCATTTAGCCAAATGTCTGTAGCATTGTTTGTACACAGCTCCTTAAACCCAGTGGTTCATGTACAAACAGTAAGTTTGTCGGGTTTTTTTTGTTTGGTTTGTTTGGGGTTTTTTTTATATGAAATATTTTGAACTGCAGCATCTATAAAATGCACTGAATGGAACACAGAGAGAATTCCTTGGGCTCAGTTCATGTTTTCATCAGATTAAATCAGGAATAACTTGGGTAAGACCCAACATCCAAAGTGGAGTAAACAAAGCTTTCAGAAAACTGAACTCAGAGGCGCAGTTTGGAATAAAGTTATTTGCTAGGTTATTCACCTGAAGAATATTTCAGTTTGTTATTGTTACTTTTTTTGGCTTGTGAGATCTTTGTCCATAAGCTAAAATCGCAGCCTTTGCTGGTAGCTGGCATAAAGGAATTTATTTACCATGTTGCATAAACCTGACAAAAGCAAACTTCTGCTCAGTTTTTTCTGGAGATGTTTGCCTTTATTGCGTGGGGTGACTTCAGGAATCTTACCTTCACGTTCTGTGGCGTTCTTTTTGTTTAGTGACAGATTTATAATAATCAAGGAGAGAGCCTGTATGGGAGATAGTGGGAGAGGAAATGCAAGATGTATAGAAGTACATTATTTGATTTCAAACCTGTGGAATTACTTCCTTGTCTAATGAAGAATGTAATGAAATGCATTAAGAAACTGTTGCCTACCCCTGTCTCCTCGAGGCCTGGGGAAGAGAACTGAGGAGGTTTTGCCCTCTTGTAACCACACAGTAGGTGTGACTGAAGCACTCTTCAGGTCACTTCTGTTTCATGGACTCAAAGGCTTTGTTTTCAATAGTTCTGCAAAACAGGCCTTTTTAGGAAATTTGGATTAGATCTTAAGCATGATTTTTACATGTCCTCCATTTCTCAAATTTTTTTGTTTTTGTTTTTGGAGAGTTTTATTCTAAAACATCCAAATTCTATGCAGTAGGGTAGCAAAAAGTATTTTTTTTTTTCCTGGTGAAGTTCCATTCTGCAGATGTTGAATTGACTGAAAAAAAAAAAAAAAGGTGTGTTGTTTGTAAGGCACTGCCTTTCTTGCAATAGACTAATTTTTATTCTCTTTTTATCTCC
Organism: Myiozetetes cayanensis; assembly: GCF_022539395.1. Taxonomy (NCBI): domain Eukaryota; kingdom Metazoa; phylum Chordata; class Aves; order Passeriformes; family Tyrannidae; genus Myiozetetes; species Myiozetetes cayanensis. The sequence goes on from NW_026087853.1 coordinate 58,919,948, forward strand.
AATTCTTCCTTTTAATAAAATTTTTACAGTGTTATGTTGTTTATGTTTTTGTTGTGGTTTGTTTTTTTAAATTACATTACCTTAATTCCAGAATGTCTAGTAAGTGCTCAGCATGTCTCAATGCTCCAGGTTTGGTCATACTTAGCCATTTGCTGACTGCCAATGAGAAAAAAACACGGGGGGTTGGCAACGCTATCGACGATGCCTTTTTGCAGTGTTTGAGCACAGTAATAATAAACTGGGCACTGCCCTTCCTTCTGTCTGATTGGAAAAAAATCACCTGTGAATTTACAGGAAACAACAAGCCAGCTGCTGTCAGATTGGAGCTCAACCCAGAGCCTCACCTACCTGAAGTGCTTCTGATGTTCTTAAAATAGCTGATAAACACGATGTAGATGAGAACTGGAGAGGGTAAATGAAATAAAATATGGTGATATGATGATACAATTGAATAACTTTCTCTTGCAGTTATTCTGACATATTACATGCAAAAAAGAGTATTCAACTCTGTGTTTTGTTTCATTTAATGGAGTTAGAGACAATAATGGCAGTCTGATACCGTGTGGCCAGCAAGTACAGGTCACCTGGATAGCTGCTGGGATAGACAAGTCAAAACAAAAGCACAGCTGAGGAAAGGATAAATTTGGAATTCTGCAATTAGGTGCTTTAAGGGCAGGGAATATTAATTAATAATCGCAAAGGGCTTGTTTTAAAACCTCGCTCTCCACAAAGAATTTTTGTTCCGAATGTAACAACTGCAGCTTCTTTCAAGGCTAGTTGTTTGATCCTAGTGCTGGTTTGTGATCATAACACCGTATTCCCATGGAACAAAAAGAAGAGAGGATGTTCCCACAGAGCAGAGTATAATGCTTGAAAAATAATTCCTTGCAGGTAAGCAGAAATTACTCAGGTTGATTCAAATGAGTTAAGAGAATAGCAGAAACCTGTACAGACACTACAGATGCACAGCCATTATTCTGATTGCTCAGCCTGGTGCTTTTGCTCTTTGCAAATTATTTTGAGTGCATCAATGAGCATAAATAAACCATATTTTAACTGGAGTTTCAAGTAACAGCCTAGTGAAGTGTATCAGAGGTGCTGTGTTGCTAATGCTTGCAGGACAAAGGTACCTTTAAAGAGTGAGAAATTAAGTCCTTGACTAGGGTCCTACCATTAATGCTTGGATTTTTAAATACCAGTGGGACCCTTCTGTTCAAATGGCTTGACCTGTGCCACTTGAAACGGGCATTTTTGATTAATAAATCATCATGGAGTTTGTAATTCCTGGTTGAGCTATAGCAGTTCTATTTGGAAAAAAAACCCAAATCCCAGTATGTTTCTGAAAGAAATATTTCTGGTGATGAAGAAACTTGCGTATATTGTTCCAATAATTAATCACTGCTGCTGTTATTCTTCTTTAGTCAGAGTTTCCCTAGTTTTGGCTTTCAGAGATTGCTTTTGATTAGTTCTTTTGTTTCTGGATTAGAGAGCCATTGCTTATTTAGAAACCTTTTCCATGTGCAAATGTTTGCTGGTCTCTGATGAATTCTCTTCCTCACTGTCAGTTGAAAAAGCAGATTGATTAGAGCCTTTTCTGGCTTATGGTCAGAAGCCATCTTTGGAAAAGTTGTAGAGCTTCTTCCAGACTTTTTGAAATGCAGCAATAGCTGTTAAAGCAGCACTGTGCAAGGTGGAGTTTCAGTGCTTTGCACTGAGTCACTCTCATCACTCGATCTCCTCAGGGTCTTTGCTATTCATATTAATAAGGTTTTGCTCTAGGAATTAGTTTTCTGGATTTTTCTAATCATTGCTCTAAATAATGTAGTTATTCTCGGGTTTTAGGCTGTGGGTGAGTTTGCCATCTTGAAATTGATCTGCATCTTTTTTGTTCTTAGGCATTAACTTCTATTTGATAATGTGAGAATTCAAGTGAATTAACTGACTTGTGTAACTGATACAACTGTGACTTCTGCCACAGAGAGTTTACTACCAGTGAAATTGTGTCCATCTAGTCATTGATTAAAATAGTAGCACTGGCCCAAAGTCTCAGAGACTTTGAGACATAAATGATTCCACACCAACATATTTTTTTTTTTTTTTTTGTGATCACTCTTCACTGGTTTTCAGTCTTTGTGGTGAACCTCATTAATTTTTGTGTAGTGACAAATGCCATGCTTTAAAGAAAAAGTCACATCTAGTACAGACCATGGTTAGGGTCAGTTTGCTTTGTAATGTATATTTTAGGAAGTCTGTCAAGCTTTACTTTCCGCGTAACCGTGTTTGTTACTGTTAATTATCCTGCTATCCTTTAGTCCTCTTTGCATAGATGGCCTTGTCATGATTCAGCTTTACATTGGTGCTGATCTGATTAAACTGTAGTTAATTGGGTCATCTACTTCTCTCCTTTTTAAGGTTCACATGTTGCCTAGTGAGTGGCAGTGTAGAAAGCATTTCCTCTTCATGGTAAGAGAGTGGTATTTAATTTGTTTCCAGCGCATCTGCACTATGTATAAATTATTTTAACACTTAAAGAGTGGTCCTGAGGTATTTTGACCTACATTTTGGAAAGCTGTTTTGAATGAAGGTTGAGGCACTCTCAGTGTATGACTATGGGAACCTAAGGGTTGGAAAACAAAGGGAAAAACCAAGGAAAATGCAAAACCAAACAGGAGCTGCAGGACTGAGGCAACCAAGGCTATGTCTGTGTTAGCAAACCTGGTGAAGAGGTATAAATAAACATCTGTAAAACATGTCCATAGCTCACAGCAGCTGGTGCTGAGGACCTGATATCTGTGCAATACGTGGGTTTAGGTAGTTTGAACCAGCCCTTTCTTGTCCTGCAGACTTAGATCCCTGCCAGCATTTGGAGCACAACTTCAGGCTTCATTCCATCTCCAGGAATTCCCGTGGATAGGTTCCCAGACTGCTCCGTATTGCAAACACCAGCAGAGCATGTGAGGTTGGTGGCTGCAGTTTGGGTCAAAAGCCCTCATGTGATCTGAACTAAGTGTTAATATGGACACAATCCAGGCTGATGGTATTGGATCTTACCAATCTGGGCTGTGGGTCTTGGGTTCTCTGCTGGGTGAAATATGATGGAGTCACCGTGTGATAACTTTCTGTGCCGGTCTCTGAATTTTCTTGTGGAAGTTGAGGTACATCTTGAATACTTCATGAGCTGATGATTTATTTATGTCAGTTATGGTTTCATTAAAAATGGCACTACCTGCTGGGCAGCACAACTATGCTTTTAACAGTTTTTATCGGGCTATTAAAATTACACAGATGATGAATATTTCAAGAGTGAGAAAGTGCAAACATTTAACGAACTACATTTGTCCAAGAATCTTATGCTATCTAAAATGGCAATGCCTGTTAATTTTTGTAAATAACCAAAACTGCATATTAAGAAGGGGAATTAAGGTTGTCCAAAGCAATTTCAGCAAGTCAGAAAGGAGTTTTCTCAAAAGCAGCAAATCTGTGTCAAGAGATCATTTTAGTATGGCAAATGAATGTTTTCGAAGGAGCAGATCTGACCAGATGGAAAATGAAGTATCTTAGTGATGTTAAAGTTATTTCCATCCCACCCAACACTAATCAATAATGTGATTAGTGTTATAGGGTTATAGGTCAGGATAGCCAGATTTGTTATTCATTGTATCTAATTAGATTTGTGAATATTGGTTATAATTATAACATGAATTTTTGTTCATGAATTTGCTTAGTGTAGTTTTAAGGATTTCCACTTGGTGGAGCTTTATGATTGAATTTTTAATCTGTAAAATTCTAAATATTTGTGAATCAGACTTAATGACTTCTCCACTGCAATGAAACAAAATTAAATTTGAGAAAATGAAATGAAGAGTAAATTTCACGTGTTTAGCATTGCCTTTCTCTTGATTCTTGCATCAAACAATGATGTTTTTTACAAGGTATCATTATATTACTTGAAAATTCCTCAGTGTGGTAAATTTTGATGATTTGAAAACAGGGTGGCATAATAGCTCTAATAGGTATTAATATGTATGTTCTGTTCTCAAATTTAGTATTACTGCTCTGTGACTATGTGTATAGGTATACATACAGATATATATTTAAAAAAAAAATATTCCAACATTTTTAGTTAAACTAGTGGGATAGTGGTGTAAATTTCTTTTATTCTTAGGTGTTATTAAATCCTGAAAGACCCTACAAAATTTTCAGAAATTGCTTTCTCAGAATAAAACACCTGAAAAGAGGGAAGATTTTTCACTGGAACATACGGGAGAGATGAAATCTAAGATTTCTGTCCTTAGAGAGACCCAAAACCAAACTGGACAAGACCACGAGTAACCTCATTAACGTTGAAATTAGCACCACTTTTTGCACTTGGACCATGAGTATCTTCTTGCTATCCCTTTCAGGCTCGATTATCCTGTGATTCTGTGAAGCAGATTTTAACTGTGCATTGCCATAACAGGCACAGCCACTGACTTGGCTGGCTCAGTTTTTGGTTTGACTGATCTGTAAAGTGGAAGATTTTTGGACAAAGTAACATTTTGATAGCACTGTGGAGGAATGGGTAATTTAGTGCATAAATGAGGAGAGAGCTGTCTCTTGGGAGCAATTAATAGATTGTGATAGAATATGCTTTACCCATCACCAAAATATATCTGCATAAAATGTAGCAACATTTCAATACTCGTAGCAGGTGATGAACGAGGCCCTCCACACATTTTTGCAGCCTACATGAGTGTTGCTGTGGGAGATTTCACTTCCCCCTTATGTGTATTATAGATAACTTAAAGGGAATGTTACTGCTCACATCATTCCACCCCAGACTTTATATCAAATTTTTTTTTCATTTTCTAAGAGATCCTTCCATTCCTTATGTTCCTGATTCAGTCTAGTCTCTCATTCCCCAGGCTTCTGAACTGTTACCTTGTTTTCTCTGAATTTAACATTATTTTTCTCAGCTAGTGTTTTATCTTATTTTGAATATTTGCTGTATAAATGAAAATTTTACTTTTTTCATTGTGGCTAACTGGTAAAAAGGACACAAAAAGATGTAATGCTCTGTAATACCCTAGTTATAGACCTAACTAGATGTTCTCTTTGTCTGTTTTCCTTTACCCTGTTTGTCTCTAAGGTGGTCCAAAATTTCAATATATACATCTGAGAATTTAAATTAAAAAGCCCCGAACAAAAACCCGAAACTATCCTCCCCCAAACAAATACCCCCTCAAAAAAACTCCAACCCAAACCAAAAAACAAACAGCAACAAACCAGTCTTTAAAAGAATTACCAGTTCTGAATATTCTTGACTTTAAAACCTGATGTAATACATTGGGAAAGAGGGGGGAATAATTATAAAAAAATTAATTTCCACTTTAAAATAATAATAATTTTCTCTTATGGGAAACAATAATTTAGTGGACCTCCCCCAGATATTATGAGTGGATAGGAAAATGTCTTGACAGGTCGAGAGAGGAGAACCTGAATGTCTGACAGGCACTGTCTGAGCGTCACCCAGTGATCGAGCAAACCAAAAAGGAAACCAGGTCATCCTGGCTGGGGCTGTGCTTGGTGCCACACGGATGTAGCTTGACTGTCTTTAAAGGAAATCAGTTTGGATCCCTCAGGCAGAGCAGTCGGTGATTATCCTTGCTGAGGACCCTGTCCCTGCACAGAGCTGCCTGTGCCTCCCCAAGCCTTCAGGTGCCCACAGGGGAAAGCAGGACTAAACTCCCACCCTGCCTTTTCCCTGCATCAACTGCACTGGGGTGGTGGGGCTTTTTGTGGTTTGCTTTTTGTCTTGCTTTTGTTTTGCTTGTTTGGTTTGTTTTTTTAATTTTTTTTTTTTTTTGTTAAATAAGGTTGGATTTTAAAAATGTATAAAACCCTCCGAATGGATCTTTAATGTTTTCTTTCAGTGTTATCCTGCCTTCCAACTTTGCCAGTCAAGGATAACAGGAAAACAAACAAACAAAAAAAAAGTGTAAAAGTGGAGTAGCTGACAACAGGGATCCTGAGGGAAGATATTTAGAGGAATAAATAGCTTTTGAGGCCAAACTTCTGTTTATAAAAACTTACACCTGTAGGACTGTCATGTGTGCATTTTATGTGGTGTTAAGCATTTCTGTGTGTAAGCGTGTAGCTTAAGATACGGTTAAATAACTTTAAAAATGTTGTAATTAAATGCCATTTCCAGGGTAATCCATGGGAGATAGATTACACTGAAAGGTGTTTCTTTCTCTCCTATCCCCATGCCTCTGAACTGCTTTGGAGATAGTCAAGTGTGATTATTTCGCAGGCATTGTTAAGGTGGTTGAAGTGTGGGCAGTTCTGTTGACTGCACAAATAGCATTTTTTTTGTCCTAAATTTCTAATATTTGAGAATTAATTACAGGTATTAAGTCCCATTCAAGGGGAAAAAAAATCTACTATTAATCCATGTATCATACCAACTAATTTCCCAATAACTTCCAAATTCTTCAGTTGTTGACCTTTAGAAGAAAAAAAAATTAACTGAGAATAACTGAAGAAAGGTGGTGTTTGCAGAGAGAAGTTCCTTAACTGTCTTGTTTCTCATGCTGGTATTGAACCACCAGTGTTTTTCCTTGTGAGAGCAGAGTAGAATCCCCATGTTCTGGAGTTTCACCCTCTGTGATGCTGTAAGAATTGACCCTGCTCATTTTTCCAGTCAGGACAGGCTGAAAAAACAGAGTTCAGGCAAAGCCTGTGTGATCCTTGCAGACCTGAAGCCACAGCTGGAGGAGTAACCACTCACAGGTTATGCTTTGAGCAGACTCTCCTTTCAGTGAAGGTGTCTTGGAATCTGCCAGCTCCCGTGGTAGATCCCAAATGGCTCCAAATTTGAACCCCAGAGGAGTTTCAGACAGCATTTACTGTGGGCTTTGCCTCTTCATTATTGCTGTGTGCAACAGCTTCAAAAACTCCTGCCAGAATAGCTATTCCAATAACATCTAAATTCTGCTGGATGCAATACACTGGCAGTTAAGTGGAATCTTGGCAGAAAGAATTCAGTAGATGAAATGTGCATCCTCACTTCATGCAGGCTCCTGTGCCCAGTGCATGATGTGTTGAATTCAGTACCAGTACTCTGATTAACCAAACTGGGGTTGTAATTGCTGAAGAACTGATGCAGGAAGAGCTACAGTGGACAGTTTTAGGTAGTTACACAAGAACTTTGTGGCAGAAGTAAAATCTGGGGCTGGAATCAAGTTGATCAAGATCCCATCTTCCTTCCCAGGACAGCTTCATGAACACGTGTGTGTGTGTGGGATGAATGGATGAAAAGCTCAAAAGAACCCCACCCAAGATGATATTATAAGTAAGGACATTTGATTTGCTACCTCCAGCCTACTTTAGGGTAATGTAGGTGGTGTGTACATTGACACCCTTGGACACACAGTTAAGCAAAGCACACACACTTGCTCAAGTTTTATGGGCCATGTGCTCTGCCAGACCTTTGTGTATCTACAAAATCTACACCAAGCCACAATCCCGTACAATTTCCATGAGAAATCCCATGAAATTGGTATTCCTGCCCATGAACGGGGATATTTCTAAGGAGACATCAGTTTAGATATTCAACTATGGGTATATAAGGCAGAACACTCTTGAGCAGTCCAGCTAAAAATGAGTTTTCTGGTTGCAGTGTGGCAGCTTGCTTAGTTTAGGATGGATTTCTTTTCACTGCATACCCTTATTATTCTTTACCTGCAGCTGGTGTGAGGATTACTGGACACCAGCAGCATTGCACCTACAAGTGTTAAGCAGTTCATGGTGCACCTGTAATGCAGTGGTTTTTGGTTGCCTGATGTGCTGTGCTAACCCCCATTACCGAGTCTACAGGTGAGGTGTGCTGTTTGCTCAGCACAGAGGCTGTGCTGGTTGTTCACTTATTTTGTTCATTGCAAAGGAAGAATTGCCATAGCAACTATGTGGCACCTGGTGCAGGTTTTTGGTATTCAGAAGGTCGATTATTTAACTGCGATGTGAAAACTTTAAAGAGTCTCTTTGCTGTTCAGATAATGGGGAAAAAAAATCCCGTAAATAAATTTATTACCTTGTTTCTATATTCTTTTCCTGCACAATGGTATCTTGATTTTTTTTTTTTTAATTTCTTAGTTTGTTTCCTGTAGCTCTTTCTTTGCTTGTTTTACCATTTGTCTTACAAATCAGCCAGTTAAGGGACCAGTCAGAATCTGGGAATGTTACTGGTGTTCTGTTGGTTTCCACTGCAGCTAATGAGCTCCCAAAGATTTAATGGGAAATTTGCAACTGGAAGGTTGGATCTGCTATTAAGAATTGCAGAAATTAACAGATCATAACACATCATAAATCAGCTTTTTTTTTTTCATAAGAGGCCCTGATATTTTAGACAGCATTTGGTTTCTTGTATTAAGGCAGTTTCACTTTCTCTCAAAAGCATAACTTAAAGAAGTGAGCGAAAGCAATTTTAGTGAATAAGCTTTTTCAGACTCAAAAGTGTGTTTGAAGACTTCATACCTTAATATTTAAGTTACTGGTTCACATATAATCTAAGATCAACGTAGTGAAATACTTGTGATAATTTAACATGGATGGGTGAGGGAGAAGTTATCTCATGCTAATGATAATTAAAACTTTCCTGTGTATGTGTGAGCTTTGTGTCAAAAAATGTCTAAATTTTTTTTTTTTTTTGATTTAGCTGTAACTGAGCAGAAAATGCAGGACACATTATGAACACTTTTAACCACAGTTTTCTTTTGGTTGCTGCATTTTGATTCTTAGTAAAGGACTCATTCTGAGGTTTGGCTTGCTCATTTTGTTGGAGATGGCATAAAATCCGTGAACTTTTCAAACTTTCAGAATAAATGGTGAAAGAGGACACAGTGATTGAAATCTATGCACAGGTCATCTGCCTGAAGGGCTTCTCTCCCAGGAAAGAAAGAGAAACCTGTTGTTTTGAGTAGATTTGCAGAAGACAGGAGCTGGGTGATGGCAGAGCTGGTGACAGGGAAAATGGTGTTTCCCACCACACTCCCAATTCAACACTTTCCAATATCCAATGCAGCAGTAATGCTTTTTTGGTAACATTTCTCTGCCATTCAACAAGTTTCAGCTCAAGTCAGTGTTAACCACTGAGTAATAAATCATTAGTCTGTGTTTGAAAATTCTAGTTTGGATTTTATTTTTTATTTTTTTTTAAGAATGAGAAATACTGCCTGTGAAAGCTTCTTCAGTGCTTTGTGTATCATCAGATCCATTGGCTGTCCCATCCACACAGGAATAAGCAGACAGGAATGCTTTATAAATATTAACAAAGGAAGCATCATGACTTCTCTGAGGAGGGGGAGAAGTACCACCTGCTTTGCAGGTAAGGAAAGTCATGGAAGGACTAGTTTCTAATTTGTGGTGGTATAGTCAGTCTCTTGTAGAATTGGGAATTTTTTATCTGCTGATTCGTTCTCTGCTAGTTATGTTGAATTAAATAACATATACTATATATATAAAAAATTCTAAACATGAGTAGATGATGGTATTTTTTAGGTATCAGTTTCAACTCACACATTTAAAAAAAGTAAATTTGAAACCACTGGAGAAACAGTTTTAAGATCTTCTTTGTATGCAGGTTGTCTATTTTTTTTCTTTTGGCTGCAGTAGCTGTGCATTAAATAACTGAACAAGTGAAATATTCAATGTATAAAAGGTAGCATTTTTAACACCACGAATGAACTAGTGCTTACCCAGCAGAACTGCAAGACATTTGGAAACACAGGAATTCGAGTTAATGATGTAGAAATTGTATATATGCACTGCCTGAAAGTCATGCTAAATGGCACTGGGTCAGTTTTTGCATGGAAATGGAAAGAAAATTAGTTTATTTTACAGATTTGCAGGTATTTTGTAGGTATTTTGTTTACTGTACTGATTCCCTATCAGAAAGCATTAGTTAAGAATTAAATATAATAAAAGTATTTTTCACAATATTAGTGAAGCATTTTGTTGCATGCTTGGGGAACACTTTTAAATGTCCCACTAAGCACTGTGTAAAATTTGTTCTTCATATGTAATTTTTTTGGTTTTAAGTGCGAAGTTTTATAAGGGTAAAGACAAATTACAGTGCATGTTGCTGCTCATAAAAGTCACATTGTTGGCTGTATATGATACGTTACTTTTGTTTAGAGTATTGAATGCCTTAAAGAATTCAGAATAAAATGTGACTTGCTGTGTCCTTGCTAGATATATTTTTTTCTTTTCTGCTTCCTTCAGTCAAGTTTTAGGGAGATGATTCTGAGTTTCCATGGCTTTTAGATTCCAGATATGAACTAGCAAAAGTTTTTTCACTTCAGTTTATTTTGCTGCTATTTAATGAAATGTAGAGCTGATGTACTGGTAGTAGAAAAAAATAATTACTTTTATCAGTTATTAATTTTGCTCTTTTCCTTCTCACTGTTCTGCAGAAAGCACTGCAATTGTCTTTTTAAGCAAATGCAAGATTTTTTATTACAGTATGAAAACGCAGAAATGGGATGTGAGTTTTCTTTAGAAACTGTAATATCTGGAATTGCAAGGCTGCTCAAATATGTATTATTGTGGTACTTTGTTGCTGCATTCCAGCTTTTCTATGTAGTTTGCTTTTATTTGTAGTTTCTATGTAGTATTCCAGTTTTATATGTAGTTTGTAGTATATTTAGTCTGGATTCATCAAATCCTATGTAAAGTTGTTCCAGGAATAGTGATCTTTTTGGGACTAGGTGTGTGTGGGGAGTATGAGGGCATCTCTTGGGAAGAGAAGGGAGGTTTATTTGGTTTTGTTTTGTTACTGAATTTAAGAAAGATTTTCGTTCTCCTGTGATGGGTTTTATGAGCTCACATTGTTAGTTTGGAAGGAAATTAACTCAGAGGGTGGTAGAACTGAAGAATATTGTATTACTGAATATTACAGATGCTCAGATGAGGGAGCTATTGGCCTAGAGACGCACTAATACTTAAGAAAGCTAGAGAAAATATTCTATTTAGAGACTACTCTGCTTATATGTCATTTTCTGTATTTATCTGACCTTTTGCTCATTCTTTATTACTGGGGCAATTTACATAAAATAGGATCTATGCCATTTATGAGTTCATGTGCTCCTGCTGCTTATTCTTGCCTTGAAGTTCTAATCCTTTGTGGCATTTCACCCCAAAGCACTTTACAGTAATTGCTAATTGATATAAAAGGATCACTTCATCCACCCCTGACATGTAGCACCTCGGCAGTGAAACTCAGAAGCTGTTTAACAGTGAGCAGTAGGACTACATTACATTTTTAGGAAGGGAAAAAAGATAGGCCATCAGACTGAAAAGGGTTATTTACACAGTCAGGAATTAGCTGCAATATCCATTTCAGGACTGGGTCAGGACATCGGGGTTAATAATCCCGGTCTACAGAAAAGAGACCCTTGGTCACAAGAAGAGAACAGAATGGCTGCATTGCATTTTATTCAGAAACCAGCACCTCCATAAATTTATTACTCTTGAAATATATTTTCACTGCATTTTCCCAAAGCTTGTGAATTGGATCAGTGGAGACTCAGAGGAAAGGATTTGGTTTACAGGATCCCAGGTATGGTGTGGCTATGAGGGTTACTTTGAGACTTCTCTGTTAAGATACAGCTTGGCCACCATAGCAGGTAAACAGGAGCATTGTGTACTTGGATAAATGCCTGTAAATCAAGATTATTTTACCCAGGCTTGGGCTGGGAAAGGCAGCCACAAAGGGGAGTCAGCCACAGGAAAACCCTCCAGAAGGCCTGGGACAGCAACGCGCTCTTCCCAAAACACACCCTTGAAGTAAAGTAATCTTCGTGGCTGCACAAGAGCTGCACCTGTCCAAGAGGTACAGAGAAGGTGATTTTTAGTTTATTAAAATGGGCCATGAGAGGAGATAACACGGAACAAGCCTGGCAAGCTGTCAAAGGAACCGCTTGAAAAACTGGGAGAGAACTACCACAGCAAGTGCAGTTGAGGTGTGGGTTAACAGCTGAGGTTTGTGTGTGTGCTGCTACTCAAAATAAGCAGATAGCTGTCTTTCTTGGTGTACCCCCTGGCTTCTCTCGTGGCTGCATGACAGGTTTGATAGCGCATTTGCCCCACTTGTTGGAGTCAGTATTATTTATGCCTCTATTACCTGTGTACTCCTGAGTGATTTCATTAATTTGCTGTATAACTATGTAACAGTCAGTGGTACTTAATTTATTTTACTGATTTATGTCTACCATTAAAGAAGAAAGCCTGTACAAAGCTTTGAGTGACACGATGGTAATTAAATTTTAAATAACTATAAATTAAAATATAACTGCAAGTTAAAGTTAACTATCAGTTAAAAATAAACTTCACAAGCCAGCAGTCTTTTGCTATTCAGAGAGGTGGTAATTTATCAGCAGACAACCTGCAGAATCTGATTGGGTCTCAAATTATACTTGAAATCTAGCAAACTGAGTGACTTTTAGTCAGTGTTTAAAGGGTTTCCACTTCTTTGGACTTCACATCCTCTTGGTCTGAAGTTACCAGAGCCCTAGGCACGTTTGGGATCCCCACTTCTTAGGATGACTCTCTTAAATGCGCTCTTACTAAGTGTAAAAGTGCTAGTAAATGACAAGAAAGGTTTTCCTTCACTTAATAGATATTTTTAATTAATATCTTAAGTTCTCCCAGTAAGTGATTCATGCAGATTCTAGAGCATTTGCTGTGCACTTACAGTGTTTATAGTGTGGAAAGGCCTTGTTAAAGGAGGGGTCACCCTGAAAACCACTTCTTTTAAAAGTGAAAATCTTACCCTGTGCTTGGAAGCAAAGTTGTGTGAGGCTGCTAGTAAAGCTTTGATTTAGAAATGCTGTTTTCTGAGGAAGCTGAGTAAAACAAGGGGACTTTTTTTTTTTGTATTTTATAATGACTTAAGAATAAAGTGAAGGCTACTTGACCTTTAATGACGTTTGGTTACTAAATTATCGGGATACTTTCAAGCTACTTCTAAATCCTTCTATTCCAAATCTAAGAGAGATATATTTTCAGAGATACAAACATCTCAGATACGTTAAAACAGATGTAATGTCAAGAATGGCCATGTCTGCAGAGTGAAAATATCAACATATCTCTATGCTTTTTTATTTTCCAGGGACCTTAGGATTTCTCTGAGTTGTTTTGCCTACAGGAGAAGTGCGTTGTGCTATTTTTTTCTGGCTCACCTCATACAGCACAGCAGGGCCTGTGTGAATATGTTCAGTGTCCTGGTGTGCTCAGGAAGATGGGACTTTGAGGAAGGAGTCACCAGTTGAACGTAAGTGGAGAAATCCACTGAGTAAAATCAGGAAACTGCTCTGGCTTCAAGGGGAGGCAGAAACTTCAAAAGAACAAATGCCCCCCATCTTTAGTGGCACTTCCACAGATAGAAAAGCTTAGTCTTCAGAAAACACCAGGCTGTACAAAACCAGGCTAAATTTGTGAGGGCTGGTGTTATTTTTTTCTGAGTCTGTTTGTTGACATGCAAGATTAGAGAGCAATTGAGTGATGATCCTAATATATTATCAAATACACACAAGACCTGTGCAGCTTTTTAGGCATAAAACTGCAGGTTGTTTCTCTGGAATGAGTGTTTAGAGTTGGAGGTGGGCTGATGGCTGGCAGGATGTTGATGTGAGTGCCAACCAATAAAACCAGAGACTTTAGAGTGATTTTTAAGCCAACTTTGCTCATCTGACCCAGTCACTCTGTTCAGATTAGTGGAATCCACTGTTTAGTTTTCATCCAATATTTAGAAGATATCAAACTCCTTTGCTCTTGCCAAATAAAATATTTAATGGTCACCCAGTAATGGCATGTAAATATTTCAAATTGAAAAACTCATGTTTCATGGAATGATAATATATTTTTATTGTAAGTTTGAGTAAAGTGCTGTGGATCAGACGGTGTCTTTTGCAAAGATTAGTTTTTGACATGAAACATTTAGTCAGGTTATTCAGCGTGAAATTAATTTTGAGCAGTGTGAAACAGTTTACCTGATGCTGTATCACTTATAAATAATACAAGACTTGCATTATTTGCTTTGTTGCAGAAAGGTTTATTCTGTTTTCCAATGGTTTTGCCTTCCCCCTCCCTTATTATTTTGTTTTTAAAACAACAGCATTTATGCTGTCAAATGGAGTTTCAGGTTGTTGTTTGGCCAAAAATACCACGGGAAAGCTGTGGAGTCCATCAGGCTTCCAGCCTTCACAACATCATAAAATGACAAGTCCAAAAGAAAAGAAACTCAGGTCAGAAAGGCAGGGATTTGCTGAAGAGCCTGGTAGTGGGTCTTCCTCCTTTTAGAGATTATTAATTTCAGTTTGTCATATGACTGAAGACTGTCACATCCTGGCATTTTGAAGGTTTACATGAAATACTGTAGCTTTTTCAATTCCTGCTGAGCAGAAGGATGTGTCTGAATCATAAAAACAGCCACTGTTCCCTCAGTCTTGACCTGACAGAGAAAAAACCCAAGGTTTTCCTATTAATAAGAAATGAGTAGGGAGAAGGGAGACGGGCTGAATGGAGAGTTGAACACGTGTTACTGCAGCAGAGTCTAAGTTGGGGCATATTGATTTGCAATCTGCAATAAGTGCCTCATTGGCAACTTAGAAATTCCTTGGCAGTTCTGTTACTTCTGAAGTATTTCTTCTGTTTGAGCTGTAGTCTTTAAATAACTGATGAAGTCCTCATCAGTAAGTGTGAACTGTAAACAAAGAAATCTTGACATATAAAAAAAATTGTAATAAAGTGATGCTTAGCATTGCTTTATTTACATAAAATTACTGCTTTTTCTGTATTTAACAGAATATGTATCAGTGGGTTTGTGATGTTGCTCTTTGAGTTCTTAAACATATGTGGAATATCATGACTTCCCACTGACTTCTAGAATTATGCAAGATCAGTAGGAACCTGAAACACTCCAGACTGCAATTGTTATTCATTAGCTTCAGATTTTTTGAGTAGTGTTAACTCATACCTTATATCAAGTAGTGTTAACTCATACCTTACATCGACTTCCAAAACAATTTTGCTCTGGTGGCCTTTCAGACCTTCTGTTCACATTCTCTCCCACATGTACAACACACATCCCAAACACATCTAAAGGATGTTTCCCCCCTTCCCTTGCATGATTCACTCACTGAAATATGTATGTTTCCTTTTTTCTTTCGACATCAGTGGCATGTTACAGACAGCTACAGCTACTTACACTTCAAAATTTTCCAACTTCTTTTAGCTACTTCAGTAAAATTTAGGCTTTGGCTGAAGTGTAGTTGGATTTCCAAATGTTTGAGTTGCACTGCTGTTGGAGTTGGATTCAGTTGTTGTGTTCAGGTCTAGAATGTGGAGCATCATGACAATTTTTCTTACTTTATATGTTTAATTTAGGGCCTTCTGGAAGCCTAACTGCTTGAATGATCTGCAGGTAGATGGATTAATGAAAATAATACTAGAGAATTATATTTGTCCATGTTACATGATTTTTTTTTTTTCTGGTTGTGAGTGTGACACAACAGTTGGGCACTTTATGGTTCTGCCTTGCCTTCATAAAAGTTGTAAACTAGGATGCTTTCACAAAAAATTGTTTCTCAGAACATCTGCTTTCTGCAGTTCCTTCTACAGGTTTTGATCCCTTAGCACTGCTGGTGTAATTCAGGTATGTAGTAGTAGAAGTCAGCTTGTGGTAGGGGTTTAGCACTCACTGTATTGGTAGACTATGGAAGAGAAAACCCAGTTATGTAAAAATTCACTGACTGACCTCAAAAGTCAGTAATAGGGAATGTCAGCCTGTCAGATTGCATTATTAGAATGAGCTTACCCTTATTAAGTGCACTTGAGTTCTGCAAATGATGATTCATCTCCCAGGTGGTGGAATGCCCACTCACTGGACCTCAGTCGAAGTTTTCCTTGTTATCCGTTCTAGAAATTAAGTGCCAGTGACTATTGCAGAAGCTCCAAGTTATCCACTTCTAGCTACAGCCTCTGTGTGGAGCTTTTGGAACATGGGACTGATTTTTTTTTCTTCTCTTTCCCACTTTTGCTTTCCTCCCTGTATTGGTAAGTCTAACCTGAAGTGAATCTGAGTTCAACAACAACCAGGGTCAGCAACATCTGGGAAGAGTGATATTGCTCTTACTGGCCTGTTTCCTCACACTTGTGATGTGGCTGAGGCAGTGAAGGTAATGTGATGTTCCCTTCTGAATATGTAATTAAGTGTCCACTGATGCTCAGCAGCTCTCCAAGTGAGAGACTTCCAAGTCAGCCTTAGATGCCTTGTTGCTTGAGCATGTCCTCCAAGGACCTTCTTCAGCCTTTGAAGGTTTTTTAGGTTTCATTTGAGTTTGGTAGAATTAAGCAGCTGGACTCTGGAACTCCTCACAAAGGAATTTCATCCATTTTGCCATGATTTCTGATCTCTGAAGGGGTCCATTTGGCACTGGAAGATACACCTAAAGAATTTTTAGCTGATTTTGAAAGTAATAGTCAATATATATTTGTCATCTTGTCATAACATACCCATTGTGTCTGTCAGTTATCCCATTGCAATTGTAGCCTCTGGGTATTAGAAGGTCTCCTTTATTTTTCTTTTTTTATGTTGGAGTTGGTGATTGACCTTAGATTAAACAGCGTTATGTGAGCCTGTGGAAAACATTCCTTGGTTTAGTGATGTTGCCCAGAATGATAACCAAGGAAAAGATGTAGCTGGAGATGGTAATGACAGGATCCTGTCTTCCTGCAGCAGATGATTGAGGGGAGGCAGCTCAGCACACCTTCCACGTGATCTGCTCAAAAGGAGATGAAAGGAAAGGGAAGGGGTGCTGGATTACATTCTCAAGTGCTGAATATTTGCTCCCTAATCCAACCCACAGATTTCTGCCTGTCTTTATTTGACCTGAAGCCTTTGCAATTGCTCCTCTTATGATCTTTCTTATTGATTATGCCCATGGAATCAGACATGGGGAAATAATGTCACGTTTTGTTGTTTTTTTTAATACACAGTAATGCAGGAAGCTGATAAGCAGTGATAGCATTTCATTACTTGACTGAAATTTATCATTAAACTTGGATAAGGTTTTAGTAACCGATAAATGACATTACAGTTAACTTGAAATCCTCTGTTGACTTGAAAATCATAAAAATAAAGAAAAATACTTGAAGAGCCAACGAACACACACCCATACAAAATCCAGTTAAGCAACAAAACTCCATAAACTCCATAACATCATACTGAAAGAAAAGGACCTTTATCACTGTTTTAGAAGCTGCATTATCAATTCAACTTGGGATTGATTTGGAAAAAGACACAAGGGAGGTTAAGAGTGTTATTCACTTACTTTTACAAAGAACTTTTTCTTTCTTTGTTACAACTGAAGAGGTTAATACCTCTTCCATATTCACAGGAAAAATGCAGTGCATGTTACTGTAAGTTATATGGTAGACTTTAGGCTTGCCTGCTTACTTTATATGGAAGAATCCCATTAACTACATTTTCTTTAATATTCCAGCACTTGCTCTATCTTTGTAAGAGGAACCCCTACTTTTCCTGTCATTTTAGTGTTTTGAGATTTGCAAAGGAAAATGACTTGGAAAGGACTATGCACTCCTGAATGTAAAAGCACATTGAATTTATGTTGGGAGGGGGGGAAAAATAAGGTCATGTGTAAATCTGTTACAGAGGTTTATGTTTTAATGTCTTATAAGCAGCTCATGTGGGTTTTAAAGTATATCTGTTATATAGGTGACTGCTTTTCTGTGCTTGCTTCAATATTTTACGTGCATATAACTTCACAGGGGAATATGAATAATGTTATTGTGTGTCTTTAATGGCTGTCAGATGAATTAAACTTTCAATTAATAACATATCATTGAGAACGTGAAAATAAATTTAGGCAGATGTAGTCTGATTAAACTCATATACCATTAGGAGAGCGTGGTAGGTTGTGAAAATTAATATTGCTACGAAAGTAGGCAGATTTTGGTTCAAGGAATCCCTTTGTCCTGAGTATAACTGCATGATTCTCATTTAAAGAATATTGTTCTTTATGTTGCATTAAAATTAGCTTCCTTTTTGGACATCTGCAGTCGATGTCTGAAACTTCTGACTTCTTTTTTTTACAAGTAAATCCTTAGTGCAATGTTTTTGATAGTTTTCAGGGAGAAGTTGACGAAACCAAAAAATATAAACCCCTTTCTATAAAAATCCTACCTTCCCCCCCCCAAAAATAAAATCATATGTTCACAATTAGAATTTTCCATCACATAGCAATTTTTCTTCTTCTCCTCCTTTTCCGTGTACTGCTTTAAAACTTATTTTCCTTTTATTTTGGGAAATGAAATACTGAAGTCATTCAATACATTTTTCATTTCAGCTTTAGAGGATGATAAATAACAATTTACAAAAAAAAACGTTATGGGGGGAGAAATGAGGCTTAAAAAAAAGAAGTTAATCATATCAAGGCAGCTCAGTATGATGAGACAACAAATGACCAGCCTCCCCTTGGCAAACAAAACTGAATCATAGTAAGGAAATGGGGTTGCCAAGGCAGTGAAAAACAGAGCTGGAAACTTCTCTTCCAAGTCAAGTCCCAAGTCACGAGGCATTCACAGTCTCTGGGAAATGGTGAGTCCACTGGGTGCCTCTCTGAACAGACAGGGGCTGCAGCCTCCTGTCATCTCCTGGCAAAGAAGCCACTGATGTCTTCTGTACAAAGGACAAACTGTGCCCTCGCTCCATAGGCTTTCACTGCTCATGGCTGAAGTGCATGAAATTTTGACTAACAGTGGGCAATGAGTGTTTTGTTGGGAGGATTTCCATCTCTTGGGATATCAGACATTCCCTGCATGAGGGTGACAGAGTTACTCTGAGTGGTGCAGCGCTGCGTGCACAAAGCGCCCGGTTTTGGAGCTCATGAAATCAGTGGAATATGCCGTGTTGCTGACTTGCTCCATAGTGCACCCCCCTTTCCACTTCTCTGGAGTGTAAATCCTGTTAAAAAAAGCCTGCCTTATTTTTGATGTCCACTATATTTAAAACTCCAGCTACTTAATGTGCTCTTTCTGGACACTGAGCAAGGAGGAGTTCCAGAACGTGAGTGAGTGAATGAGGGCCCTGCTCTTGAGCGTAGCACTGACTTTGAGGAGGGGGTGACTGTGGCAAATTGCTGTCTCTCAGCTTCCCTACTCACAGGACAGGATTAATAAATGATACATGTATGAAAATTACCAGACCATTAATGAATAAAAGCTACTAAGTAAATATTTGGTAGCCAGTTGTTGTTTGATTGTCATTTGACTTTGTAAATTTTTTTTAATGTTATAGGTATGAGAGAAAAGATTGTTTAGATGTTTTTACTGAGGAGGAAAATCGCAGTTTCTGTCAGAACTCAGTCAAATGACCCAGCAGTGCAAAAAAAAAAAATATAAAAAAAACTGTCAATACATGTACCAACATTTTTTGAGCTCTACAAGTTATTTTTGCACTGAACACCTCTTTGAAATGCTTTTTCATGAGGTCTGTGTAGCAATACTTGAGGTCTGGAAGAAAAAGAGTTCCCTGAGGCATGGACTTGTCCATGGAGCTGTTCTAATTTTCTAGCACCTCTTGTTTTGCTGTGACTCCTGCTTTTGTGGATGGGGACACTGCCAGGCTCTGTGTCCTGTGGCTGGCCCTGCCTCCCCTTCTCTAGGAGCTGCAAGGGCAAAGCATGTGTAGCCTGAGTACACTGAGCATTCTTCAGCTGTTTTTAGGAGGTCTTTTCACTTGTTCCCCCTTCCATGTAGGTCTGCCTTCCTGGATCCTCTCTCAGCAAGTGAATTTCATTCTGGAGACTGAAGGTAAATTGCTTTTTGGACACCACTGAAGTGTACCAGCCTTTATTTCCTGCCTTTCATCACTGCTGTCTTTGATGGTGACAGAATACCTGTGGTCACTGCTACTCTGACTGTTCTGCTTCCTGAAGGTAAGGTTAGACATTCACTACAAAAATGGCAGCAGTGATGGAAAAGGTTAATGTGTAGGGATAGACTACCAGGAAGAAGGGAGAGAGAGCTGTACTTAACTGAAAGCTGTTAAATGCCTCCTTGGATTTGTGTGTAGAATTGTCCTTATTGTTGCTTAACCTGCTTCACTCATAATCACCTAACCTAGCAAAGGCCTCACACTTAAACTCATTATTTGAATAAATAAGGCTGACTTCAAGTTAAATGGACTAGAGAGCTGGTCCCAGGAGCAGGTGTGCTGGCTGACCTGAGGCATGGGTACCTGTCACCCTCTCCTCCCCAGAGGCAGAGGGGAATATTTAGGTGTGCTTAACCTTTCCTGCCACAGCTACTTCTGGAAAAAGGTGTTAGGAAAAGGTTAGATGCTGAAGATAACACTGGCAAGCCTGTGCTGTCCACCAGGACAGCTGCTGTTGGAGCTCAGCTAATCAGCAGGAGGGTGAAATATTCCAGCCATCAGGTGAGTTAATAAGGAAATGGGACCCACAGAGAAGTGTATCAATTTAACACGACTCTAGGAGTTAAATGGGCTTGACCGGAATAATTTTCTTAATTACGCCTCAGTTTCATTTTTTAGGATGAAAAATTTAAAACTTGAAATGCAGGAAATATGAAATGCTAATACTGAAGACAAATAACATTTTTGTTCTTAACATTAGTGCATATTTTATGCTTCCTCTTGCCACTGGAATATCATAACATGTGTTTGGTTATGATTTTTGCTGTAAAAATTTGCTAGTGGTTTTATTTTCTTTCATCCTTCATGCTTTTAAAAATTACTTTATGTGGGCTGAATATGTCTTTATTGGTTAAAATAAGTGTGTTCTTAAGCATTAAAGCAAAGCATGTCCAACATGACCCTGAATGCCTGTAACTTGTTGGCAGAAGCTGTGACAATATATATTGCCCGAGGAGACACTCTCATTAACAATTTGTTTCTTTCTTGCAGATAGAAAAAAATTTTTGGAAATCCAATTAGGTTTGATGCTTTTTTTTTTTCCTTTCCAATTAATTTTGTAACTGATATAAACCAAAATGAATGATGACTTTCTGAGAAAGTACGGGATTTTGAAAAAAGTTAAAATAGGGCTTCGAGAACAAATTAGTGCACTGCTAAAATTAATACATGCGAAGTAATGTAAGCACATGGCACTTTTAATTTTTCAGTGGCCTGGGGGTACTGTTATCTGGTCTTTTCTGGGAAATCACTCATCATGTTGCTATCGGGGAAAGAGAGAGCTGCAGCCCCCTTTCTGGGAGCAATCCAGTGCAGTATGGATATTAATTAAATTTATTAAACAAATAACACAGCGACTCAGGGAAGCAGGGGTCCATCTGCCAGCTCTGTAGATTGATCTCTGCAGAGACGCGAGTTGAATGGTAGTTAAAGCTAAGTTGCAGAGCTCAGCAGATGGGCTCTTGTCTCTAGTGGGGGGAGATTTGGTGGCGGTCCAACAGCTTTTTTCCCCCTCCAGGTTTTTGTTCCTTGCAACTGTGACCGAAGAAGCACTGCTCTGCCTTTTCTCAGCCTTGCCCCCCCCTTTTGTTTATCTGAGCAATGTTTAAGTCTGAGTGATTTGTTAGAGAGGCAAGTCCCGGCTGATCTCATTTTGTGTGTGTGATGTAAACCTCAAGCAGAAAATAATTAGGAAAATGTAATCCCATTGACTTTACACCCCACTTGTGTACACTGCTACATCTCTGCCTGGTGCCTTGGAAAAAGGAAAGTCTGGTAGCAGCACGGCACTTACTATTCAAAATCACTGCCCATCATGCACATATTGTTAAGAAAACCTTTGCTGGAAGCCTGTGTACACAGTGTGAAATTATTTCTGCCTGTAGGTCTAGACTGTGGTGGCATTCTTTTGATTTCACTTTATTTTATTTCCTCCTGTTGTGTTCTTCTCTGGTTCTTGAAAATGCGTATCTTTTGAATCCCCTGCAATCTTCCTGTAAACTGATACCAAGGAAATACTGATCTAATGAATAGTTTGGTTTACGTGGGCTACCTAAAACCTATGGTGTTGTCTATTGTGGATTAAAAGCCCTTGTAATTAATTATGCAATTAAGCTCTTTATTTATTATGTATTTGCAGGTGGGTAGGTCTTTAATCAAGTCTTGAGTGTGATGGGTAATATCTGCTGTTGGAGACCAGTCACGATGCCACTTACATCCTTGGCAGAAGTCCCACAGACTGTAGTGGGAGCAAGACTGGCCTTAATGCTGCAGGGAATCCCACTGGCTGTGGTTCAGAAAGCCTTCTGAGAAGGTTTTGTAATATCTAATCAGGGTTTGACTATTCCTCAGTGAGCGCTTGCGACGGGAAAACCACGGCCGTACAAAAGTCACTGCTCTGTGACAGCTAGCAATAATAACGAGAGGACGAGCTGCGTGAGAGGGTTCTGCTGTGTGTCACAAAAAGATGGCATTTGTCTTCCCTGGATGAGGAAAAACCAGGCAAAATGGCTTCTGAACTCGGCGGGAACTTTGACAAAAACAAGGCCTAAGGGATTTGGCTCTAATAATGTGTGCTTTGCAGAGTAAACAAAGGAGGAATCTTCTCTGGGTGACAGTTTATGCTTTTGTAATGCTCGTTCTTTCCTCTGAATTGATTTTTTTTAAAATTATTTTTTATTTTTATTTTATTGGATCAACCTCAGTTGGAAGAACAATATCAGTGTTTAACTTTGGACATGGATATTACACAGATTTTATCTAGAGGGAAAAATAGTTTTGCTCCTGTGAGTTTACTGTGCTTTACTATGGGTATGTTTTCACTTCTAGACCATGCTGACATTAATACCATGAATGTTTCTGTTACTATGGTAAAGGTCAGAATTAGTTCTTTTTTTTTATTAGTGCTCTGCCAAACAGTATTCCAAATTCTAGAAGAGACATTACTGTTCTCTGGTGCTTGTAGTATGTTAAACTGACCCAATTTAGTTCAGAGAGGAGACCATTACTTGCAGAGAAATTCTTATTTCCCGATGTGTGATAGGTGATCTAGTAATTTATTTATCCATCTGGCTTGTTGAGACTGAGACATCTCAGGGTTATGAAGCCTGTTTTTGAATTTATAGACTGTTGACCACAATCTATATGTTGTTTCATGTCAGGGCTAATTTTACTCTCTAATTTGAGTAGCTATCCTATTACTTCAGAGAAGACTGCCTGTTGTTCATGAAAGTGTTGTTGGGTGGAGTTATTTTTAATTTCCTGGAGGCATATCTTGTGTTTAACTTGAATTTGTTAGAGAATAAGACAGTGATCTCAGTGCATTATTTAGGGTAGAAATAAAATGGTTAAAATTACATAAATTCCCACAAACTAGAAGGGGAAGTTAAGGGAGACTTGCAAAGCTTGCTGTGCTTAACAACATGTTGCTTGAAATCATAGGTCTTGGAAATGAATCTTTCATGTTTTAGGAGCAAGCAGAGGGGTTTGTAGTAGGGGTTGTGATAAATGAATATACTTTGCCTGAAGTATTCTATGTTATTACTTCTATTAGTGGTGTTTAACTCCACTATTCTTAAATGAACAGAGCTTCCACCAGCATTCTCTGGCAGAGACCAAAGTGCCAACCACATACGTTAAATTTTGCTCTCCAACAGTATCACTGGGGTGCTGTGTAATTTGGATGAAATTGTAGAGGCAAGAGCAAGAGTCCTTTGAAGTTAATGAGATGCACAGTAGTTCTGCTTATACCAATGCTTGTGGTTTTGGCAAACCTTTTCTCAGGTTTAGTTATTTCTAGATTCCCTTGTGCTGCCATACTTACCTTATTTCCTTGCCCTGTGGCTCCTGTGTGTTTACACTTGAGGCTAATAACCTCTGCTCATTGCTGGGCACAGGCTCTCCTAGCAGTCTCACAGTGTTTCTTACTAAAAACCTGTAACAATTTGAAAATTTACAGCACCCAGACACTGCAGTGGCAGACATGTAAGAAGTTATGAAACGTTTGCAGGCGTTGCTTCGTTTCTGATTTTGAAGCTTTACCTGGATGCAGTCAATTTGCAGTGGAAAGCTAGGGTAGAGATTTGCTACAGTTAGCTATCTCTCTTTGTCCTACTTGAATCACTATTGATTCATTTATGCAATTACCAGTAAATGTGGGAGAAATTGAGGAACTCTTGAGCCTGGAAGTAGCCTAGACATGTCTTGTAAAATATATTAAGAATGATGATTTTTGCATTAATGTGAATAGCCTCTAATAACATGATGTATCTTTAAAGAGGGCTTTGGCTTTATAATGCCAAGTGAAGTACACTTAGCTCTTTAATAGCACTTTCGAGTCGCAGGCTTTTAATGTTGACAGCTATATTTAGTACATTTGATATTCCATAGGGTGTTCTTAGGAGAAACGAACACATCTGATGGAACAAACCCATTCTCCATGTTCAATTAGCAACAATACTGCTCGGTGGAGGTTAGAACAGATAGGTTCTTAGATATTACTGTGAATATGTGTATCAGTGCTCAGGGACAACAGATCATTCTACTTAACTTTGAACTATCTGACTTTTACTAGTAGCTGTCCTTTAATATTAATAGGACATTCCATTTTGGCTTTGTATGTTTCAGAAAAGATAAAGATTTTCGGTCTTTAACTGGGAACTCATTTCACCAGACTAATACAGGTATTAGATGTTCAATTGTTCTAGCAGATAAGTTACTGTGGGGCTCAAGTCTATGCAGGTAATTAATGTTTTAGTGTAGGTATTACCATTTTGGAAATGCATGCAGCTAATACATAAAGAAGGACGCAGGAAAAACATGGGGGCCATTGGCGAACACAACTTTGGAAATCTTGTGTACTCTCAATTGTTCTGAAGTTCACAAAACTGTGTTTCCACTAAATACACTTAAACCCAACAAAAAAGGTTATTAACATCTATTTGGATTTGCATACCTGCAGTGCCATTTATCAGAGCTCTAAATGGGTTTTTTTTATGTGTATGTGTGTGTGGCACTGTGCATTTTTGGAGGCTCAGTTCCTGGTTTGGGACCACTTTGGTCTGTCAGAAACATGCAAGGTTGGTCAATGCAAGGCTTTAATACCTTGGGGGTTGCTCACAGCTACACAGTGAGTCCCCCTGTGCTCTGAAGCAGGGATAAAGTTCCCTCAGCTGCTGTAAGTTCACAGCTTAGAAAGCCGCTCTCCTCTTGGGTCCTTGTGGACTGCCAGGCTGTGCTCTGCGGCTCTGAGGCTCTCAAAGCACAGCTTCAGGGAGGGATAAGGTCACTCCAAATGCTCCCTTACCTTTCCTCTAGTCCAATGTCTCCATGGAAACACTCCATCCTAAATTTACCACTTTTATCTCGGCACCAAACAGGTTTTTGAGTAAACCTCTACTCTGTTTCGCTTCAGCAAGGCTCAGTGTAATGATGTTGGCAGCTATGGTTAGAAGTTAGCAGAGAAAACAGGACACAAAGAATTTGAAATCTGACCATTTGGAGTTTGACTATTTCCACTTAGTCCCCAGTCTTTGGTATGATGCACAGCTTGGGAAGGAGGTGAGCAGTGGGGTTTGATCCAGTTTTCATGTAGCCACCTTATAATCTTTAAGCAGCCAGATCAGTTCTGGGGAAGCCTTTCACTGGCTGTACCTGGTGTGCTAAATTTGGCTCCTGTACAATGCAAATACGGTCCTAATTACTTGTGATGCCTCATGTTTATTGTCCTCTAGCCAACTGGGAGATGGCAATGGCATTTATGTAGAATGATATGTAAGAGTGTGTTGGCATCCTAAATCAAAAGCAATACTCCATACCTCAGTCTTTAACTGTGGAGTGAATTAACCAACTGTGTGTGTATGTGTCTTCAGTCAGGAAAATTGTGTAGCTCTGAATATTCTGGTTTGGGACGGTTTTGTGATCCTGGTGTCAGACTCCCCACTGTCAAGTTCTGGGGTCTTGTCAGTCTCTGCAGCTTCAGTAATCAAGTATGCATTGTGCTTTGAGGATGCAATGCACTTAGGCTGTTGATTTTGGGGTAAAGAGTGAAAAGATCACAACCAACACTCACATAACATTTGTACAAATTTGTACAAATTTGTACAAAGCCATCTCAGCTGAAGTCTGGTTCTCAGTGCTTGGTTCTGTCCCAGGCAGTCACTATTAAGCTGTTACTGTCTTGAGTGGCCTGGGAGCAAAGAACTTCAAAAAAAGCAAGACCTGGACTGTGCTGGGTGGAAATTGGGACCCTGCTATCCTATGTTACTGTCAATGGTGATGAAATATCCCAGTGAACAAAATATCAGTGAGCTTCTTTTTTTGATTTCTAGTATTTTAATAAAGATTTTCACTGTCTAGAATGTACACAACGTTGTCATCCTCAGCCTGTGCTCTGTAGTGTCATACAGATTTTCTGGGTGTGTATACACATGTATATGTACACATGCATATACACACATACATACATGGGGGAGGTGTGTGGATATGTGTGTATAAATATATGTGCATAAATATTTATGTACACACACAAACTTGATCTTCTATGTGCTTTGGATGGAAGCAGAGCCTGGATTTGGATGTGTCCAAAACCATCTTCGGGACTGAAGATGTAGAAAGAGTGAAGGTAACCAAGAAAAGAACAGTTCCCCACCCAATTTATTTATTTATTTATGTATTTATTTACTTAAATGAGACATTTTGCTCTTAGAAGTCCTATTGAGGGGTCAATATCTAAAAGAATGTTCACACTGCTGCAGTTGATAGTAGCATTTTCTGTTCTGTAATCTTTTATCCCCAAACCTCTTAATTTCACTGTAACTTGTTCAGTGTCTCACACACTCTGAGGAGACACAGGCTGATAGAGATTATGGGTTTGGATTCTTTTGAAATCACTTTTTTTTTTTTTTTTCAATTCCTTTTTGGGGCTTTGTGTTCATTTTTATTGTACACAATGAATACTTCCTACCTAGTCCAGGGCTCTTCCATGCCTTTAACTGACTGGGCTTCAGTGCACATGGTAAGTCATTAGCAATGTGTCCAGATAGTCCAAACTACATTTGCTCTACTTTTAGAATGAGTTCTTTAGCACAAATTCTTTTTTTGTCTATTTTCCTTTATTTAATGAGGCATTACCTTCGGGGAAAAATTCATCTGCCACAATTCTTGTCTGGTTTTCATACATTGCTCAGTTTAAGAAAATGGAAAATATTACAGTAGGTTTTTTTCTTAGATGAAGCAATTCAGACATGCAGGTCCTTTTCTGTACACACAGTCTATGTGCTACCCAACTTTTTTTTGAAAAATATAAATGCTGTAAAGTGAATAATTCAAACCAGATTTGCATGTTAATCTGTTTTTAAATTAGTTTTTTTTTTCTTGTCATAGATCTATTCATAATTCTCTGGAGGTTTCAAGCAAGACTGAACTGGGTCAGATTGGCTTGTATATTTTCTCTAAATAGGATGGAAATAAAATCTAGCAGTGGATTGGTGATATTAATCATAGGACGGCTAAATTGGAGCCATTATTGGGCTCTTGAAGGCCTGTAAATTAATTTATAGATTTCTATAGGATCAGCCATGTTAGTGTACCCACTCAAAGGCATTTATGTACAGTATTTAAGTCCCTCACAGCCTCTTTTCCATTATGCAAAGTATTTAGTATTCATATTCAAGTACTTGGAGAAAAGTGAGAAAAAGCATCTTAAAAAAAAAAAAAAAAAAAAGGTATGCAAAGGAGGACCTGGGATATCTTCATGTCTAAACTTTATTTTTCTTCACACTGCTTACAGTAGCTTAAAACATGGGATGTTTGCAGGATTGCTCCCAGGTTCCTGAAACTGCGCATCCGGAGAAGTTTTTAAGCCTTAATATTCCACAGAAGTGTAAATTATTTAAACCTGTCATCATGACAGTTCTATCAGCTTCTCTCTGGCTTTGAAACTCAATCAAAGTGGATTTGGGTAAAACTGAATTGAAGGTTTACTTACTTGATGATGAATTGACTTTCAGGGATATTAAGGCTGTATTTTCCTTGGCAAAAGGAACACTTTGTATATATATAAAAAAAAAAGCTTCTCTGGTTTGGTTTTGTGTTTTGAGTCATTGCAGTGTGATTAACACAGTGCTCAGTTAAATCTACATAAGTACATCTTTCTTTTCTGTTTATGACAGAATAATGGCTAATTATCACCTATCAAAAAGATGAGTACTTTTTCGTTAAATTAAATAAAACATTTTTTTAAATGTACTATTTCAACTCGTGAATAAATTTATCAAAACAAATGTGTATTTGCAGCTTCCTGAAACTTCTGCTTTTTTTTTTTTTTTTTTTTGCTGGATTTCTTGTTGGTAGAAGTGGAACAAAATTCTCTCAGGAAGGCAAACCCCAGAGCCATGGATCTGTTTTCCAGCCTCCATCTCTGGAGAGTTCTGGAGAGCTGCAGTTTTTAACTCTAATGGAATGAAAAAAAAGAGCAAACTGTGCTGGCATGCAGCGCTACAGCCCAACTGCTCCCACCAGCTCAAGGCCTTTGAGCTACTTTTTATTAAGGAGCCCCATGGCCCTTGCAGCACATGCCTATCAAAAGTGCCTGCTGCTCTTCAGACACATGCAGTTTTTCTTTCTTTAGAACAGTGATGTGTCCACATGGGTGGACATCAGTGTAGATGTAACCCGCAAGAGGAGTTGATGGATGTAAATTGCTTCTAAATGGTTACGGTAAATATGCTAATTTTTAAATATCGCCTCTTTTAAAAATCCCACCTGGAGTCCTGGTCTATTTTAAATGCTAAGGAATGAAATGGAAGTTCTGTCCCTGCAGATGGACTTGATTACTCATGTATTCTGTGCAGAAAAAAAAATCCCAAACCTCCCAGTGAGGAACCCGCGTGCACTGGGAATTATCACGGAATGACCATGGAATGCAAGGCAATGATACAGAATTGAACTCCTTCAAAATTTGGGGACATTTGGATCTCAACTCAACCTCTTCTCCCCTCAAATATTTTAAATCACCTCTTACTCCTCAACTGTGTTGGATTTAATGACTGTAAATAGCCTTTGCCCATCTGAAATCTCTCCAGTGTAGGGGAAGCGTTTACATTCCTTTACCAGAGCCCAGATTTTAATTTACATCTATTCTTATGGCCTGGTTTGTATGAGTTGGGATGGCTTTGCTCGTGTAGGGTTTTTTTTGCGTGTTTTTGTTGCTTGTTTGTTTGTTTGTTTGTTTTAACCTGCATCAAAGTGCCCTGTGTTCACCTCCAAGGGTGCACCGCGATTCACTAAAGGTGGATGTGCCAGACAAAGGGGTTTCTGCCCTGAAGCATCAGCTCTAAAGAGGCATGAGCAGTTGCACAGAACAATTGCAGCACGGCCAGTAGGCACTGCATCTGGAGTGCTTCGTGGAGCAGATGTGGTTTTCAGGTTTCTTTTTTTTTTTCTTTATTTGGATGAGGTTTTCTGTTTTTATTAAAAAAAGAGAGGAGGACAAAATCGAGGCGCTGGTTTGCCCTATGTGTTTAAACTCTGTAAGCAGAGATTAAATGGGAGGCAGCAGTGGGTGAAGAACGTGAAGTAAAATGTAAAGGATTAGAAAGACACAAGTAGATTAGAAAAAGAAAAGGCTGAGTATGGAAGAGGAAATATAGGGTCGAATCTTTGATCTTTGGCTGCCTTTTTTTTTTTGGATATATAGTTGTGTTTTGTGTATTGTGTGTAAGAGTTGGCTACATGAGGTATGAGAAATAATGAGTGGCAAAACAAACTGTCCTTTCTCAGCCAGAATGAGAGCAGGGGTGAATAGTGCCAGAAGAAAGTCAATAAGTGTATGGAGGAGTGAGAAGAGAGGGGTGCAAAATATTTAGCTTGGAAGTCGATTGATGTATTAGAGGCATGAACATAAAGCCATCTGATAGTGAATGTTCTTGGTTTCAGGTTGTTCTGATATCAGGATATACTGAAGTGTGAGAAGATGGTGCTGTTACTCTCTTAGCTGTTACATAAATGTGTTGCTAAACCTTTTGTATATACTATAGAGGATTTTCATCAGCTTAACTGTACCAGTTACGTAGCTGAGACCTGTGATTGTTTCTCCATAAACTACTAAAAGTGTGTTGCCAAAGTTTACTACATCATTCTCTTTTTTCTCTTTTAGTTTAATATAGAATTGTGTTGATGTTAATTAGAACAACGAGACTTTTACAATGATTTCTGGGACCAGTGCACAGAAACACGACTAGTTTGTGAAATCAAGGACTGTAATTGATAGCATACATGCTCCCTGTGCTTACTTCTTACCAATCCAAGTGAGAGGAGGGTTAGTGATCAAAACGTGAACAGTGCTGTCCATCACAGCTACTTTGACACTATTACCAAGCATTACCTGATCAGGTGCGTGTGTGTCCCCATGGGGATTAGCATGTATATTTATTTACATGGGGGATTTCAAAGTAATACAGGATATCTATCTCACACTTGGGTGTTAGGTTACACCTCACTGACAGGATTTGAAGGATGCTAAAGCAGCGGATTGAATCCACAAGGAGACTGAAGTGGTCCATTCATGAAGTGCTGCTTTGGCAGAGGAGGTTCCCTCTGCTCTTGCTTCTGCTCTGCTGCTTTTGACTAGCAGTTGTGTGGCAAAAAGGATGCTGTGACTGTCAGTAAGCCAGAACAATCTGTGATCCAAAGAACTCCCCTCATTTTTTTTTTCCTAACCTGAATCATTTTAGAGGTGGGTTTGTGCTGTGACCCCACAGACAGCCGTACTGGCAGCACTTTAAGGAGCAACAGCTCTGGACACACAGGAACAAGCTCTTGCTTTGCTTGCCATGGCAGTGTACCATGAAATGGTATTTTGATGGTGTGACACCTCTGTTAGAATTTCTGCAGTAGATGCAGTGTAAGCAGTTCTTCCCTCTTTTTACTTTTCAGCTTTTTTTCTCCTATTACACCTGCCAGGGGTAAGATTTGCTTTGTGCCTGCTCAGATGTCTGTGCCCACAGTCTAAGCAGGATCTATGAAATTGTTTGGTTTAAAAACGACACAGAAAGGCACTCAGCAAAATCTTTTGCATGTGTTGTACTCTTTCTTATGACAGATCTTGCTGAGGTATGGCCATAAGCACTTGAATTATCATTGTCTATATGTGGAACTTTATTCATCCACAGCTCATACAGAAACATCCAGGGTAGTTTGAGTATTCCTAGAAGGATATCTGTGGCATATGGCACTCAATTCACACAGACCAGACAGTGCTTACACAAGATTTAGGAATTAAGGTTGAAACGAGTGCCTTTTGGGTTGAAACGAGTGCCTTTTGGCCATGGAACAATTCTGGTTTTCATACTTAGCACTTATGTCTCAAGTGCTACGAGGACACACATTAAAAAACAGAGGATTTCCTACATCTTGCAAGAGGATTTCTCAACATATTTGCTTTTAACTGGCTGGAGGTGACGTAAAGGAAAACACAACACTGTTGTAAAAGACACTTCCTTAATTATTGCACAAAATTTTGTGCCTAAAGATAACTTTTTTAATTTTAAAAGGTACAGGGGTGTAGCAAAGTTAAATGTGTTGATGAATGTTGTTTCTCTTTTATTATGCATGAATATTAAATTGTCCAGGAAGCAAAACCTAGCTAGTATGGCAGGTTATTTTCATGCGTCATCTTGTGATGGAACACCACTGCACACCCAACTGCTCTGTGTATATATTTGTGTTTAAAAAGCCAAGTGTGCTTAAGAACCTTAGTGACTCTGCACAGCACAATTTAAAATGGTATAATGCAGATACTTTTATCCTCAGAGGCCTCTCTGTGCCCAGGGGCAGGGTTGGGGCCTTAAATGAACTAATGAGAGTGATCTTGACCTGGAAATTGATTTTTTTACTACTTTTTTAATTTTTATTTTTATTTTTAGCTAATAAATGTGAAGCCCCAAAATATGGAATGAAAATAACATTCTCTTGACCTGGATCTCTTTTGAAATGACAAATGACAAGAAATTGAGGAGTAAGTGAAAGAAGTTCATCAAAATTTGTTCATCAAAGTTGTCAGTTTGTTCAGACCACATATTTAATCCTTCTGTGGAAGTGTTATCTAGAAATCACTTTTGACACATACTGTTTTTTTTTGTTACTGCTCAGTTTAAAATCTTACAAATGGAAACCTTGAAGACACAGTAAACTCATCACTTAATATTTGTCCTCTACTGAATTGCTTTCCACCAACGGTATTCTGGTTTACTTGGGATTAATTTTACCTCATGTAAGCTTAAAATGTTTAAAATTATTTCAGAACTTTTCTTTGTAGAGCTGAAAGAAGACCTTGCAAAGAAAATGATTTAATGCACTGTGTTGATGCAATAACAAGTTAGTGTCACTTCTGTTGACATCACTGATGGTGCTGAATCCCAGACTAGGACAAAAGTCTAGAGACTTTTTGGCAGAAACAATGAAAAACAGTAGTTGTGATAGGAAAAAATCTGCTGGACAGATTAAAATTGTTAAAATTGGTAAGAGGCTGTTAGATTCATAAGAGAATAAAAATAATAGAAAATAATTGACTACAGGAATACAAGTAGATAGCACTCACTATACTTCATTTTGCTATATCTGTGGAATGACTCATTTGTCCAGGAGTTTAAACAGAGTGAATAGAAAATAAGGAAAGAGGTGTGGAGAAAATTAGGCTCTTAATGATTTCTCTCGAATTGATTGTATGGCAGCCTACTCAGTTCTTAGTCTGATCTTTCCAAAGGGCTTGTTATTCTGAGCATCTCATCAATGGTAGCTGTTTGTTTTACAGCACAGGTATCTGTTGCTGTTTTTCTACGTATCTTTACCCAGGGGAGTGTAAGATATTGTATGTTGTATTATCTTCCCAAAGAAGTTTGGAGCAAATAGATTGACATGAATTATTTTGAAGAAATCCGTTATCATTTGCTGAACCTGCTTGAAAGAAAGGGCTAGATTTGTACAGAAGCTTTTAAATAAAAATTGAAAGTGCTCATCAATTTCCAAAAGGTGTTCATTTCCTCTGCTGACCAAGTACCTGTAAGAGATGTTACAATTCTTTTAATAATGGTACTAAGACGCCTGAGCATGCTCCCTGACATTCTCTCAAGTATAATATTTTAAACGTATCATTTTATTTATTTATCTATTTTTAAATACATCACCTTACAGGATCTCTGCTTCTTTTATTTGCTTGTTTGCTTTCAACAGCCCTGTACACTATGAGGTGATATCCTAGATGCCTGTTTTATTTTGAGGGGGGTCTGGGGGAGCAGGCTCATAAAAGATTATTTTTCTCAACAGAAATATCACAGCTGGCTGAACACACTGCAAGGTCTGAGCTAACCAGAACTGCCTAAGCAGCATGTAGGCTCTGCACTGCAGATGCCAAGGGTCAGCACTAGGTAAGGTGTGCTACGAAAATATCCTGTGTTCTCTGTATAGCTGTAATGATGGTTGGCCTGGGAAAGAGAATTATGTTTTGTTTACATCAGTGTCTTAAGGTTAATTTTTCTGTTTCTTTCCTAAAGCAGCAGGATGATTTCTTTCTTGCCTGTTCGAAGATGGGGGGGGGAAGTTACATTTTCAGGAAAAAAAGAGCCAAATTATGTTGGAGAACATATACTGTCTTTTAAGCTCATCTTAATTTCAGTTTTCTGACTTTATTTCTTTATGAAAACCAATGCTAATACATGTTTGGCCCAATAACCCTTAATGGGTTTCTGCATCATGATTAGGGCACATTTATCAATTTTTATTACTTGTGTTGCATGCCATCTCTTGTCTAGTTTGTTGGGGTTTTTTTTGATCCTTTCAAATGAAAAAGTCCCAGATGTCAGAAGGTTTTTATTTTTAAATGGATTGGTATCAGTCAGATCCAAAGCTTTGGCTTTTTTGGATGCAAACATGAAAATATTCCTGTGAGGAGAGACTAAAAACTAAAGGCACAAAGAGTTTGCTGAGATGGAGTGTCAGGCAGGAGCCCAGAGGCTCTTTTTATACACATGCATGGCCAGACCATGATCATAGAATCACAGAATATGCTGAGTTGGAAGGCATTCATCAGGATCACTGCGTCCAACTCCTGGCCCTGCACAGGACACCCCAGGAGTCACACCCTGTGCCTGAGAGCATCATCCAAACGCTTCTTGGATGCTGTCAGGCTCGGTGCTGTGACCACTGCCCTGGGGAGCCTGTTCCAGTGTTCAACCACTCTTTTCCTGATATCCAACCTAAACTTCTCCTCACACAGCTCCAGCTGTTTCCTCGAGTCTTGTCCTTGGTCACGAGAGTGAAGAAATCGGTACCTGCCCCTCCTCTTCCCCTCACAAGGTTGTTGAAGACCACAATGAGGTCTCCCTTCAATCTTCTCTCCTCCAGGCTGAACAGACCAACGGGATCCCTGGCATCCTTAAAAAGTTGGTGAGTAAAATGCATTCCCAAGCCATCAGGCTTCATTTTCTTCCTGTTTGTCAGAGGAATTAGCCTGTCTCATTTCTGCCGTCCTTTGCCACTGATGCAATTTTTTTAAGCTGTAGTGACCTTGTCAGGACCTTCCCTGCCCAAAATGGTTTTGCCTGGGTATGTACAGGAAATTACAATGCTGACCAGATCAGAGGAGCACAAGAGTGAGTGTGATGCAGAAAGTTCATGGTTAGGTTCAGCACCTCTGAGGGTCGACCAGCTACACTACTGGAACTGTTTGGTGTCTCATCCAGTGGCTTCTTCAAAATACACAGGAGGGCTCTTACATCCATCACTACTCTTGGAGCAGGCCTTTGCATCTGGATCCAAAATGGCTTAGGAAGGAGCAGAGCCTCTGTGTTGCCTGGCTTTGATAAGATCAAAGAGCATCCTTGGGATGCTCAGGCACCAGGGAGCTGTGGATGCCTCGGGGTTGGGTGGCAGCTGCTATGGAACTTTTGAGGTAGTAATTTTGGGCTTAGCTGCAATTTTGCCTGAACGTCTTACTGGAGCCAGTCCTGAATTCTGTAGTGTGCTGTCAGTTTAAATGTGTTTTTAAATTAGATTTAAATAATATATCAATAATTCACCTTTCCAGTTAGAGCCCTTTCTTAAAAATGAAGATTCCTAACCTTTCGTGCTGACTCTAGCTTGCTCTTAAAGCAGAAGGATATATATGAAATTCCAATCATTTTGACATATGTAAGGGGTTAAGTCATTCTTGAACAGTTTATCGCTCATCAATTGTAATTAAATATGTTTATATTAAATTACGTTCTGTAATTAATGTAAAATCTTTTAGCCTGTGCTGTTATTAGAACCAGATGCTGAAGTATCAACAATATTTCAACATGACTGTGCTGCCTTGCCAGCTGTCTAACTGTAATTACTTTAATCTCAGCTTGTTATCTAATTATCACCTTTGTAAAGGGAAAAGTACTCTCTAATGCGTACTGATTGTTTCAGATGATGATGAAGAGCGTGAAACAGCTGTCAGATATCTTAGCCCTGCTTATCTGGATTAGAAAACTTATTGGGAGGCCTATTTTGCTTCAAACCTTCCTGACAGAAAACGGGACAATCGGAAAGAGGGGTGTTTTTTTCACCTTGTTTACCCTAGAAACGTGATTCCAATAATCACTGGAGACAACGGATGAAACAAGGTAAACAATTACTGTTCCCAGGAAAAAAAAAAAGACAAACAGCAAGGCCATGATACAGCACAAAGTGTGAATGATGTATGAATTTTGTAGTGGACTGTACATTTGTCTAGTTTTTTAAACTTCTGCTTTCATTGCAATGCTGGATAATTACTGTAATTTAGTTACATGGGTTGTGCTGAAATGTGGTGACAAAGTTTACCGTGTAGTTACTCAATTACTATGTAGTTAATTAGTTTTATATAACACACCTCTATAGATAACATCTTCCTGGAGAATCTTGAGTGCTTTCAGCACTGAACAAATGTATGATTTGCAGTTCTCTTTGGGTATCTTGTTCAGAACAATGCTGGAGTAATTTTATAGAGTACTTTAATACTGTACAGTGTTTAAGTACAAACCATAAATAAAATTCGGTAGGGGGAAAAAAAAAAGGGTAGAATGCTAAAGTAAAATTTTCAGTAGATTACTTGATTAGTAAAAGTTATGTAAGGGTGATTTTTGCCTAAAATTCAACTGGTTTTATTTTCCCCTTCCCTTCTGTTCATCTCCCACCTCCAAACAGTGCCGACAGTGATGCTAGTTCAAAAATTTTCCTGAAACAGTTGAAGTATTTTTATTTGGTGGCAGTAATATAGTGGGTAAGAAATAAAGCAATTTTATAACAATGTCTTCATAGCATTTGTAGCTTTTAAAGGGGAGCTTTAGTAAGGCTTCTTGTGATTGAAGTGTATCATTGTTAATGCTGGCGTGGTTTGAATATTGCTGAAATACGTGAAAGTAGATGTGTCTTCTCTTTCCCTGACATTCCATACTATACCATAGCAATTTGTCACTCTATTAGCTGTACTAAGAATAAGGATTTTATTTTTTTTAAGGATTTTTTTTTTTTTTTTTTAAGGAGAGGGGAGGTGTTTTTTGTGTGCTCTTTCTCAGTTTGATATCAGGGCATAACTTACTAGTAACACAAAAAAAGATAACTTTGTGCTATTTATTTAAAATGCTTTGAGTGCCTTTTCAGGGACAAGGGACAAGCTCCAGGGAGGCAGTGAACCATCATTTGAGAGCTGCTGAGTACCTTCAGCTTTTAGGAAGGGAACTGAGGAACTTTTTTGAACTTGTGTACAGGGGCTATTGAAGTACCCAGGTTTCAAGATGTGCTTTATTAGCCAAATGTTTGAATAACTCTGCTTTCCTTTTTCCAGCTCAGATTTTCCTTGTAGCTCTAGCTTGACTTGTACACAAAGCATGGTTCAGTCCAGCAGAAAGTTGTTTGAATAAAAATAGATAATGTGGTCCTCTCTTACTTGTCCCTTATCTTTCTAGAAAAATACCCGATTTTCAGGTCACCACAGAGTTGCTCCATCTTTTTATTTCTCTTAAAAGCATAAGAAATTCAGTTCTGGGTTTCAGCAGGGTTTTGAAAGGGTTCAGAAAAGAAGGAAGGCAACAGAGTTGTGCTGAAAGGCTCTCAGCTGGAGGAGAGGAACTTGTTGCTAAAACTTCAGGGCAGTTGTTTGTGTTGTGCATGTAAAATGATGAGCCTGTGCAACAGAGTAGACATGCATCTTCCTGCAGATACAATTTCTGTGCTGTGTATGTTAGCATTAAATGCTCAAATTAAGTGTACTCCTTAACACTTAACTTTTTTGAGAATCAAATCCTTAAATTAGAAGTGTGTCTATAACACTTCACGAGGATGTCAGATTCTAAAGGAGAGTTAGTGAGACTTTAGCAGTGAAAACTCATCCAAAGTACAGATGAATCCTGGGTTGTGTAGACTTGATGGCAGATACAGAACTGGAACAGAATCCAGTACTATTCATTGTCAGTTCTATTAAATACACAAATATAATAATGTAATTGCTTTTGGTTTTCCCTTCTAAGCTTTCAGCATTTAACGTAAAATTCATTTACGTTACAAAGTATTCTATGTTTTGGGCAATCACTTAATGTAAGATTATTTGCAAGTGTTGCAAGCAGTTAATTTTTATTTCCTTTGACCAAGAATAATATTTTGTCAAATCTTAAGACAGCCAACTGATGAAGATGCTGTAAAATAATATATTATTTTAAAACAACTCTTGATTGACACTGTCTTCTTCTGCAAATCTGTTTAAAAATAAGTTGGTGATATGCAAAAAGTAGAAATCGGCCCTTTGTCATCTCTAATATATAAACCCTTTCGTTCTTGTGTGGGGACTCCATATTGGCCCATTGAACTATAATGGTTTATTCCTTTTTTAAGGTCAATGAACCATGAACTGCAGAGTCTCCTAAATAGGCCTTGACCAGGCTGCTACTTTTGTAAAAAGGCCACTACCATATTACAGGTTAGTGACTTTCTAACTACAAATTCCCACGGAAATAGCTGCAAATGCAAGGCTTTGTGAAAAAATAAAAATAATAATAATTAAAAAAAAACCAAACCAAACAAACCAACCAAAAAAAAACCCCAAAACAAATGACTATTACTGAAAAATCTAAGGTGAGAGACTGAGTGAAATAAAGATGGAGGTGGGCTCTTATGCTGAATTTATCCCTCCTACCAATGGGTTTAAATTATGGATGTACACAGAATCGTGATCCTCACACTGATTTTTCATGTAGCTGTTCTTTAAAGGACCTTATTTAGCTGTAGTATCTGGCAGTTCATTGGGGCTTGCTATTTAAAAGTGACATAACTGTCTTTAAAAGGTGCTAATTGCAGAATAATTTCTTGAAAATAATTTTCCCTGTATGAACTCTATTGTTTTAAGTGTTGAGGTATAAAATACTATACTATATATCATTATAGATTATATATCACTATAGATTATATATTTTCTTCCATGCTCAAGCATAAATTTTGAGGTTTGTGTTGTGGGTTTTTTCCATAAAATAAGTGTACTTGTTTTGATTAAATTATGCTTTGTTATGCTGAAATAGGAAAAAAAATCAGTAGATTTGTGTATATACATATATATATATATACATGCTAAATGGGCATATATAGACACACAATATATATATTTGATAGATACAATATATATATTTGACACTGTGTATTGATTATTTGTGTGTAACTATAGAGAAGTGAGTGAAATTGTGATGTTTTTGAAGTTAGTGTGAACTCTGACTTCACTGTGTACAGGATTTCACTCTGCCTGTCTGGAAAAGAAGGACTTTGAGCCATGTTTTCAGTCCCTTGTTTGAGGTGTTTATGTTAGCCTGGGGCAAAGAAGCCTGAAAGCTCATATAACTTATTTGCAGTCTTTAAATCAAATATTGGAGCACTGAAAACAAATTACATGACAAAGCAAAGCGTTCTCCTCGGTTTGTGGGGCCTTTTCTATTTCTATTAGCTCTTAGGATTAAAGGCTAAGCTGCTGAGGTTGAAGAGGTTTACTAACCACTAGGAAATAATTTCAAAGGTCTAGGGGTGAGGGCTTCTGGTGTTCAAGAGTATCATCCTTGGAAAAGGCAAGGATCAACAGAGGAATGTGCAACCGCAGGGACAGCGCTGCAGGTATGATGAGGAAGGTCTCAGTTACAGCAGCCAGACTCAGTCCCCACTGAACTGAAGGAAAGAGGCTTTTGCTGCACTCAGAGGGCTGGATTGGTCTGAGCCAGGACAGAATTGTACAGGTGTGGGGAAGGAATATGCCAGAGCTGTGCTGGTATGTAAGAGTCAGTGAAGACACAGAGGGCTTTAACCAGCCAGGTAGTCTGGTCTGCTTGACAACTACAGGTTGCAGCAAAAGGTAGAAAAACTTGGATTTTTTTGGTTTGCAAATACAATTGATTCAGTTTTCTAGTGGCACAGCAGCTGCTTTCTTCGACTTTGGTGTATGTTTTCAGGAAACAAGTTTGGGAGGATTTTCTTTTGAATGCTGACAAAAGCGTACGTGCTGATCAAGTGAATGCAGTACATGTTGGATGTTGCAGGGCTCAGTCTAAAATCAAGAGTTCAGTTCCATGCTTTGCGTGGCAGATTAATAGCAGTGCTGCATTTCCACCCAGTGAATGATGGGCTGGATTATTTTTCTGTAATTCAAACAAAATATGACGCCTTCATTTAATAATTTTTGGATTTTGGATGGAAGAGCCTCGTTCAGAGTTGCTGTCTGCAGCACACAGATCTGCACAAGCGGTGAAGAGCCGGTGCAGCAGGGCTTGGAAGTCAGGCTGTCAGCTTAATACATTGTGTGAAAATTGGGGCCGGAGGTCACCAATCTCCTGGTACACAAATCTCCCTCTGAGAATCTCATTTCATTCAGACTATCAGTTAGATTAGAAATACCCTAATTATCCCCCTGAAATTAAATTACTTTATGTAAGGGTGATATAATGAACAACCATAAAGAAGCTATACAACCAATCATCCTATTAGTCACAGCAAGACTAGACTATACACTAAATGGCTCTGGTTTGATTATTGCAGGCTGGTCTGTGCCACATAAACTGGGGGGTGGGGGGAAGGGAAGGACCTAGGGGAAGACTAGTTCTGATTTCCTCTTCTCTTTTACTGGAAGAAAGAAAGTCACATTTTAATTCACAGTGCAAGTCCTCTAGGTGAAAGAGGTGGAAATTTGATTGTCAGAGGAGGCAAGTGCAGCAGGGTTCATGAACTACGAAGAGGTGATTGGGATCTTTCTTAGGCCATACTGAATTATGTGGCCACAGGGAGCAGGAGGAGAGCTGTAGGAATGCAGACTCACTGCTCCAGCACCTCAGCTAGCAGACTTTGTCAGGGGGTCATTCTTTTCTAGATACACTTGCAGTTACTGCTGCTGGAGGAAGGGGAGGGTTTGGCTGATCTTGGACTCGGAAGAGGAGAATGCTTCACTGTCTTGAGAAGGTCAGCTGTTAGGAGTGAGCTGAAAAGACTGTATCTTTAATTTTGATTTAGTTGAAGACTGAAAAAAACATTCTGGTTTCTGTTCTCTGGGCAGACCCAGAGGGCTCACTGACCAGTCCATTGTGGGCACGTGCTTGTGTCAGAAAAGCCACTACTGTGATGAGCTGTGATTTTTCACTTACAGTTGAAATTTCCATGGAGAGATTAAGAGGTACAGAGAGGAAGCAAACCAGCTGCTTGTCTGTACTGGTTGAGTTTCTCAGGCAGAATTTAAGAGCTGTTTA
The DNA here is from genome assembly GCF_022539395.1 of Myiozetetes cayanensis. Lineage (NCBI taxonomy): Eukaryota > Metazoa > Chordata > Aves > Passeriformes > Tyrannidae > Myiozetetes > Myiozetetes cayanensis. The sequence goes on from NW_026087853.1 coordinate 58,960,706, forward strand.
CTGAGTAACTGTTCTGAAGAGCCAAGGGGTGCTACTGGATAAGGACAAAGAACTATTTTGAAAGGACACAAAATCTTAAGAGCATCTTAGAATTTTGTTCAGTTAAGATTTGGTTGCTAAATGCCTTATTTGGATGTGAACAGAATGAAGGTATGAAATGTATGATTTCTACTGATCAGAATTCCAAAGCATAGTTTGTGAGGAACCATATATCTCATCTGGTGATACAAGTTCTGGTGTTTCAACTCAGTAAATAATCTGTACCTATACATTAGAAATTAAAATCACTTTTCTTCTCTCAGGTAATTATATCTAAGGAATTCCTTCATATCAAGGTGTTTCAGTTATGAGGTGAGATTGGAGGAAGGACATTTAATAAAAAAGTAAAATAAAAAAACAATCCAAGTAAATCAGTGTTGATGCCAAGAGGCACTTGCCTTGTGTAGAATCTTTGAGGGAATATTAAGCCTGCTGTAACCAACCATACGTGACTTCTATTCCAATCTCAGGATAGGTAGGAACAACTGCCCTTCACAAAAATTTTTAATGAAGCTTCTGTTACTTTGGAGTTTTCAATTTAAGAAAATTGACTTAGCTGAAGTAATATGCAGTATTTTAATCATGGTGTCTGGAGGTAGCAGAATTTCCCCATTGCTCTAAGCAGAAATTCATGCTGTTGTCATAGATTACAACCTGAACATCTATTGAAATCTTCCATTTTTGCTTTTTTCACTTCTGTGTATTCTCTAGTTTTCATGTGTAATTAGTGGAGAGTGGGATGAGAAATCAACACTGAGCCAGCTGGTGAATGGAAATACCTTCAAATGATGGTGCTTTTGATATCAAAATAGTATTGACAACAAAGAATATAAATTGTTGGGGTTTTTTTTAGTATTATTGTGGACTAGCACAGTCAGCAACCTCTTCTATGAGATCTTAGCAAGATCCTATAGAATAACCCTGATCTGATAGTTAAACAACTGGAGATAACCATCAGGATTGTCAAGGACCCCCAGTAAATGTCATTAGGATCATTGAAATGGATCCCTTGCCCTAGAGACAACTTCAGTGCTGTGATTTATACCTCATTTAATTTTCTTCATACCTGGATCTCCCAGAGCCATTGTATAGACTGCTGTGGACCCCCGGATTTGTGTAGTAACTTTATATGCTGTTTACTGAAAGGGGCCAGGGTTCTTTTAAGATCTCACAATGATGAGGGATCTGGGGCATCTCTCCCATGACAGGAGAGTGTGGGACCTAGGCCTGGTTAGTCTGGAGAAGAGAAGACTGAGAGGGGATCTCAGCAATACATAAAAATATCCCAAAGGCAGGTGTCAAGAGGACGGCTCCAGACTCTTTTCAGTGGCACCCAGAGGCAGGACAATCATCAACGGCCATAAACTAAAACACAAGTAGTTCCACCTCAACATGAGGAAGAATTTCTTTCCATTGAGGGTGAGAGAGCACTGCCCAAGGAGGCTGTGAAATCTCCCCTTCTGGAGACACTCCAAACTGAGCTGGATATGTTCCTGTGTCACCTTCTCTAGGTGACCCTGACTTAGCAGGGATGTTGGACTGGATGATCTCCACAGACCTCTTCCAAACCTGATGATTCTGTGATTCTGTGACTTGACCTGTCTCAAGTTAAAAGTTGCTAGCATCAGTTGTCAGAAATTAAATACTGTAAATGGAAAACTCAAAGCTGAATTTTAAAGCTTAGGTTGGACATGCCTGTGAATTGGGAACATGTTCTCTTGCAGACTGGCAGTTTAGGGATGCACATTTCTGTGCAGGGCTGGGGCTCTTAAGTATTCCCACAAGAAAAGGTAATGCACTGAATAGGTTGCTTCTTTTAGCATTCTCAGAGTAACAGGAAGAATATCCCCTAAGGAATGTGGTAGAGCCAAACAGACAGGGATGCTGAGAAATTTTCTCAGTTCACGCTGCAGAACTTATGCTAGACCAAAAGCAGTTGCACTTAAAAGAGCCTGAGGTGGATGTATGAAAAGTTCTACCTTTCATAGTGGCACTTTGCTTATCCAATTTGAGGCAAAATCAAAGTTTGGATTTATCTTATGTGTTTGTCTTACATGTTCGGGATAGTTTGTGTTGATGCCTTCAGACTTTAAATCATATCAGCTCTACTGTGCAAATAGTTGTTGGAAAGAAGAGGTTGTATTTAAACAAAATCGTGCCAATGTGTAATTATTCCTGTGTGTCTGTGGCAATGTGTCTTGCTTGCAGTGTGGTGGGAACATAAATTCCTTTATGCTCCATCATCTAAGCATGATTTCAACTTGTGTGCAAGAACCTTTTGATTGTGAAGCAAAACAATTACATTACTCCAGATGCTTTTCTAGACTAAAGTGTTTCGTGTCATTTCTGTCTTTGTATTCTGGCTGTGGTTCATTTCAGAATGGTATCTAAGTTTTAGGTTTCTGGGTTTTTTTAAGAGGAAGCATTTAGCCTGCTTTTTTTGAGTTGTATTTGCTGCATGAATTCTCCTGATCACAGAGGTTTTTTGGTAGCCACTTTGATGTGTGTTGAGGTAGGTGTGGTTCTCTTTCTCAAGGTTAACCCAAACAAGCTGACCCTGGTTTGATTCAAGAAAGGCTTTTACTTTTGGAGTTTAAGTGGTGACTCCGTGGCTAATTCTTCATTCAGACCTACACTGTGGGAATGGTAGAAAAGGAGGATTAATCCAAATCTGAAAACTTGGATTTAGGGAAAGCAGACATAAAATTCACACAGAACTGTGTGTTGCAACAAGAAGTTGTAACAAAAAAGGGAAAAGCCCCCAAAACATTTTAATGGGGTTTTTTAATTATTTTTCATGTAATTTTGGTGTCATATAACTCAAGTCAGTTTATCATTAGTGGTAAATAAGTCTGTGGTAAATCTGGAGGTTTTTAAATCGCTGAATGTAAGAAGGTAGTATCATCTTGGATTTCAGTTAAAACTCTCTTACAACTAAGGCAAGGTGTTTGCTTCTGATGGCAAGAATTATTCTTCCTTTTTTTTCTTTTTTCTTTTTTTTTTCCTTCCTTTCTTCTTTTCTCCCTGTCCTTTTCAAATCATTTTGAGGTTTATACTGAGCTTCAGGAGTAACCTCCTGGTGTTTTTACTTTGGGATCAGTTTGTGGTAGATGCAGATCAGGGAAAGGGACACTTGGTTGCCATAATGTGAGAATTTTAAACAAATCAGAAGACAAGCGAGCAGAGAAAGCATTAATGCAGTGGGTAATAAAATCTAAAAACAATTGCCATAGAAAGTTTCAGAGACAGTATTTACAGGTTCAAGAAGGGAGTACTCAGATTGGACAAGGTGTTTATAAACAGGTAGTGAAAGGATTAAGCAGGGATGGGCACTAGAAATATGCCAAGACAGTTTTGGATGCTGGGAGATGCAAGGAAAACAAACCACAGAAAATGATTAAGGCTACCTGCTCTTATGAGAGCTTTTTCCCTTGGTGGGAGACAGGATGCTTCCCAGGATGGACCATTTATCTGGCCCAGCAGAACGTTGTATGTGTTCAGAACAGAAGCAGCTGCATAATGATAACCTTTTATTTAAGCCTTCGCTCTTTGATGGCTGGCACTGTTTGAGCAAGCACTTCATTCCTCTGTCCTTCTGCACTTCAGAGGCAGGAGAGAGGATCAAGCAACTTCCTTGGTTTGTGCACATGTATTTGAACTCCCCCTTCTAATGAGAGCAGGAGAACCTCCAGAGGACATGGCAACTGATCTTCTTGTTTTATCTGGGCTTTCTGGAGTAAACCTGAAGGGATGAACATGCCCTAGCTGTGCAAAAAGAGGAGGAGTGGTAGCTACATGAAGTTTATTACGCCCCATCAAGTCTGCCAAGTTTAATCTGCCATTACAGAGAGAAAGCTGGCTGTGAAATGGTTGGGATTGACTGACAACACTTAACTAACCACCGAGAATGATTTTGTCTTTGTAGTACAATTCGTGTCTTTCCATCATGTCCATGTTTTCAAATGAATTTAATTATGAGTGATGAACACTATCTTTGTGGATGTGCTTTCCTCTGATACTGTAACTGATGGCTTTTCATCTGGACTCGTCATCAGCGTTCCCAACTGTCCCAGGTTGGGAGAAGCTGAATTTTGTTTTTTCTTGATTGGGATTTTTTAATTGTTGTTTCAAATCTGAGAAGAAATTTTGGGTTTCGTTTTGTGATTGCACGAGAATATTTATTTCTGGTTGACTAAGTGGGAGTCAGTGCCTTTGTTTTCATTTGTGATTTCTTAGACTAGATACTGATTCAATTTTTAGTCTCTTGGGTGCTACTCAATATTGAAGGAAATGTAAAAGGCATAAACTTTTCTGGTGAGAACTCATTTTACTCATATTTCTGAATGGGTTTCTCTGTGCACATGCTACAGGTTTGAATCAGGCATCTTCCTACAACATGAGAAATTGAGATCATGAAGTCTGCTAAAAGCAAAAATTGATCTTCATTTCAGGAGAAACAAACTCCTTATTTTCCACTTACTGGTCTATTTATATTTATCTCAACAGCTTTTAGACTGTGAAATGCAGCATCAGTTGGAAAAAGAGTAGGAGATTGTTGCAAAGTGCATAGAAAGTTAGGTGATAAAATAAATGTATAGAAATTATTGCTATTACTGTATTACTTCACTGCAAGTGTTGATATATTCTTCACATGCTCAAAAGAAAGTGTCGACTCCTTTTCCCTCCAGTGTGTACATGTTGGCATTTGCTTGCCTTGGATTTCATTCCTGATGCTAATTTTATACTGAAGCTGAGGTGACCTTTATATGTACCCCTTTTCCAGGTGTTGCCCACTTTCACCCACACAATAACCAATATTTGCATTTCTAATGAAGCAAAACCACTAAGGACTAACTCCTGTTACCTTTTCTACAGAACTTTGCTTTGAAAGTTTCACTCATCTGAAGGGAAACACATTTGTTGGAAACTTCTGAAATGCATACAATCAACTTTGGAGCAACTCCTTGAATTGGCTTGCAAGAGTATTAGGAGGAGGCAGATGGATTGTGGACTTGGAGTCTGCTCCAAAGGTCCAAGATTTCTTCTCTGTTTACACCACTGCCAACACAGAAGAATTTCTACCATTTTTATAGTGTTTCTCTCCAGTTGCAGTAGTGCATATGAGAAAGGCTTTTTAAGATATCTTGCAAATGCAAAGGGCTTTTACCTGTCAGGCAGGCTTGCTACTCTGCTCAACCAGGAGAGTAAGACCCAATCAGTGTCATAATTCATGAAAGAGCGAGCATCTGAATCGGAATTCTTGCTGTTGGGAAAGGGCTGCATTCTAAAACTGCCAGCCAAAAATTAGTAATTAGAAATTGCAGAAGTAATTTAACCTGAGTGCAGCTGGGACAGCTCGAAGTACACTGGCACGTGGGGACAAAGCTGTCATGTGGTGTGGGCTCACATGGCCACCTTTGTGCAGTCCATCCAGCAGGCAATGTGCTGACAGCATTTGTAGACTTAACTGAAGGAGGAAAGGTAGGAGTTGTATTGATAACCAAACACTTAGGCCTCCTTCCTTTGATTTTAATCATGTCAGTGAAATGCTTGAATTAAGTGAATTTGTTACATCGTGGTGTTGTCCTTGTTAAAAGCCTCCTAGTTTTTTTTTTGTTTTTTTTTTTTTTGTGAATGGAACTGCTCATTTTAGCTGCTGAGAGATGGTGCAGGTCAAAGGGAGACCCACAGAGATTGCAAACCCAGCTATAAATGTGGACATCTGCACAGAGCTCGCAAGGCCTCGGTCCACAGGTCAAAGTGCCAAACTCCTCTTTGTGTCTTGCTCTCTCAGGTTTGATTTGGCACATCCTTAGTTCCTTTTAAGTGTAGAGTTGCTGAAGTCCACGTCAGATAGTTACAGGAGGCATCACAAGGGTTTGAGTCTTATTGGTTTTTGAGTTAAAAGCCAAGACATCATACTTTGATTGATTTTTTTTTTAAATGCAGCTGTAATTTGCGATACTCAGTGATAGTAGATGAGCCCTAAAAAAAAAAAGACATTTTTGTTTCGAGTCTTGTCCATTCATCAATCCTTGTCCACCCTTCTGTTCCCTTCCCGAATCAGCGATGTCCCCTCCCTGCCCACCTGGCACCAGATGTGCCGTCAGGCACTGCTGTGTGTCCCAAGCCCTCCGAGTGGCAGAATGCAAAATCTCAGGTGACGTTCACCTGGAAGCTCTTAGCCCTCAACAGCTGCAGCCCCTTGATTACCTTGCCCGCCTCGGCGGCTCCGTATCAATTGCTTGTCAATTCGGCTTAGCCGCGACTTTGACTGACTGGAACGAGGGAAGTGGGAGTGGGGTGTAGGCGAATGGTTAAAATTAATTGCTACATAAGAAAAAATTGAAAGATAATTATTCCTGCTTTCCTGTCAGTGCTCGAGGGTAGATGACCTCATTAACTTGCAGCTTGTACACAATTCAATTACTAGGAGATGGAAAATACATTTTTAATTACCTCGGTGGCTTGTGCTCCATTCATCTCCATTTGCATGGCTTTTTTACTGTTGTGTTCTGAGGAAGTAGCATGGTCTGACTAAGGCTACCATAAGCCCTTGGTTCTTGCTGCAATTGTTCTTGTTTGAGGTAGGATATTAAATGTGTGAGGTTAACCCTTTGGTGCCAAGTGAGTTGGGAGGTCCTGTGGTGGCACTAAGGTCTTTTTAGTTAGTTTGGCACGCCAGGATTTTGAAAATTATCGTATCAAATTATCACAGAGGGTAACTTTGTTCCTTTGTGCATTTTACTGCTACATATTTTAAGAAAGCATTATATTAGTGCATAATAAGCAGATCAACTAGTTAGACAAATATCATATCGATGTATGTCGTGGGAAAGGATTCTTTTGTAATTTCTAAAAGCATTTACTGAATTAATGATGACTTAATTGTTTAAATACACAGCTAGACAATCATTTTAATGCATGAGTTTTTGAAACTGTCAGTCGTGTGTTGAAGTGCACAATACACGTGGAAAGAATACTTGTTCATCACCAATCATTTAAATTAAAACTATCACAGTATTATAAGACTTGGAGCTAAGAAACTGAGGAACTCTGTGACTTGGTACACAGGTTTTTGGTTGTGGTTTTTTTTTTTTTTTCAGGGGAGACTTGTCAAGGTTTACACAGAACTGATCTGGAGCGCTTCAACTCCTGCCATTCACAGCGTGTCACAGCCCAAAATTCCCTGCTGTGATGGTGTGCACTGTGCAGATGGGGAGATAAGGTACAGGCCACAGAGGAGAGATGGTTGTTAGGTCATGAGGAAATGCTGAGAGAAGTTGTGAAGTACAAGCTGTGATATTTAGTGCTGGGAACTGGGTATGTTTTATATGATCTATATTTGGTCACTGCTTTGCTCTCTGAAAAAAAGCAAATGAAGCATAATATAGGCATTCTTGAACTATTCATATAAAGTTCATTGTGAATGTATTAGTCCTATTTAATTCTTCTCTAAAGAGCATTAAAGCAAGATAAGGTGCTTTAAAGGCTCACTGTCAGAGAGCCTTTAATGATATTCTAAGAACTTTTAATGAGAACTAAACCATTAGTCCATGGTGTGCTCTCAGCTGTGACCTGCTAGGGAGCATCATCGTGGGAGATCTCTGAGGAAGTGATGGTGACAGTTTAGACAGTCATCCTTCTTCTTGCTGCTAGTGCCTCGGTGTGATCCAGGGGATAGTGAGAAAGTCTTCTTCTTGCTGTACAGGAACATTTAGGATGTTAATTCTGTTTGAAAAAAACCTATGGTTGGACTCACACATACCTTCTTAGCCTGGCAAATTTATTGTGTGGTTTTTCTTCAAGGATATCTGCTAAAGGAACATACACTGGAGGGTTTCTTCACTGAGCAGTCATTCAGGAGCAAGCATGTGAGTCATTTTATTAAAGTGAAAGACTGTAAATATTCTAAACTACCTATGTTGGTTATTTTATTTTTCACATTTCCTGTACTTCATAACCCAGGAAGACATCTAAATAACCAGCTTTGCAAAGATTACCTTTCTGGTTTTGTGCTACTTTAGTATGGAGATGTACAAAATGCAATATTAAGGAATCAGTTGCTTGAAGACCTGGAGAGAAATTAGGTTTGGATTTTGCTTATACCTTATGAAACACAGCTGCGATTTCTCGTGGGTGTTTTTTGGTGGGAGGGTTTTGCTGGTAATTTTTACTGATTTGCTGTTAGGTTTGGTGTTCCTAGTGCTGGCAAAATCTCAAGTGCAGCCAAAACTCACGGCATTTGCATGAGATGCAAGGTCTGTTACTAGCTGTGCAAAGTTTGCTTTGACATGTAGCATATTTCCATTGTACTTCCAGGGATAAACAACGCTGTAGTCCTGAACTTTCTTGGTTTGTTAACAGCAGTTAAGCCAACAGGTTTAACATAAATTATAAAGATCTTAAGAAGATCGATATGTGGAGGCAAGTGTGACTTGAATGCAACAGTTGGAGGACATCAACACAGGCTTAGTTGCTTGGAATATGCTCTGATACCTTCTCCTCTGCCTGCATTGATTATTACTACATCAGTATATGTTGATCAGAAAAACATAGGTCATCTGAAATGTACATAGAGCTTCTGCAGCTGTCTGCCTGTCAAGTCTTTGGAATGTATGTGACCACAGCAGAATTCTTTACAGTGCTCTAACAGTGCTCCATTAAGGCAAAATGAATATAAATGGTAAGATAATAATTGGAAACGGACTTAAATGTGACTTTTGGTCCAACATCACTGATTCTGCAGTGTTAGTATATTTTCAGATGACACATAGGGAAAACCATTAAGGATCTAAGGGCAGAGGCTGATTCAGCTTGAATTTCTTTGTGGATTTTTTTTTGTGTTGAGCTTCCATTGTCCTCATCATTGAGCAGCAGACCTTTTTAAAACTCTTTCTCTGTCCTCCACCACCTATAACTTCCTGTTTTTTCTTTTTAAAAATGAGAATTATGTTTCCCCTTTTCCAGTCTTGATAAACTTCCCTGGACTGGCATGACTTCCTAAATATGATGGATAGTGGCTCAGAAATTTCATCCTCCAATTCCCTTGGGACCCATGGATTTATCTCATCAGGTCCCATGGACTCATGCATTCCTTAAATTGTCTCAAATCCCGATTTGTCTTCTACAGTAGGTGATTCTTCATTCTCCCAGTCCCTGCCTTTGCCTTCCCTGACTTGAACAGCGTGGTTGGAGCACTTGCCAGCCAGGATCAAGGCAAAAAACTTGTTGAGGAAAAAAAACTTCCTCCTTATCCCATATAATCAGGTCTCCTGTTTCCTTCCTTCCTCCCTAGTCTTCCTTTTATCACTGATTTACCTACATAAGCTTTTCCTGTTTACCTGACATCCCTGGCCAGATTTAATTCTATCATGGCTTTAGCTTTTCCTAACCTGATCCCTGGCTGCTCAAACAATTATTCTCTATTCTTTCCAGGTTACCTGTCCTTGCTTCCACCATCTGTAGGCTTCCTTTTTGTGTCTGAGTTTGTCCAGGAGCTCCCTGTTCATCCACACAGACCTCATGTCATTTTTGCCTGACTTGCACTTCACTGGGATGCATTGCTCCTGAACTTGGAAGAGGTGATCCTTGAATACCAACCAGCTTTCACGGGCTACTCTTCCCTTCAGGGCTTTGTCTCATGGCATTTTATCAGGCAGATTCCAGAGGAGGACAAAGTCTGCTCTCCTGAGTCCAGGGTATTGAGCTTGCTGTGCAGCCTCCTCATTGCCCTCAGGATCTTGATCTCTACCACTTCGTGGAGTGAAAGGTCAAGCCAAGGCTGCCCTTGAGCCTCACATTCACTACCACCCTCTCCTTCTTGATGAGAACAAGGTCCAGCATAACACCTCTCTCTGTTGACCCCTCTATCACTCGGAGAAGGAATTTATCATCAACTCATTCCGGGAACCTCCTGGATTGCCCCTTCTGTGTTGTCCCTCCAACAGAATAGTGTGATTGAAGTCCCCCATGAAAGCCAGGTCTTGTGAATATGAGGCTGCTTCTGTCTGTCTGTAGAGGCCCTCATCCATTCCATCTTCCTGGTCAGTTTGCCTGTCACAGAACCCCACTAAAAACTCATCTGCCCCTTTTCTCCCTTCAATCCCACCCACAACACACTCCAGCTCACTGACACCCCCTCCCTGAATATGAAACCTAACAAATGGAGTTTCAAGTGAGAAGGTACCTTAGGACTCTTGGAAAACATATTCTTAAGATGATGTGATGAAAGAGGTTTTACATTCAGTGATGTGTTGTCCTGCTCACACACAGTAGTCATGACTTGTTGTTAGCTTGTAGGAAGCAAACAGTAACTTTCTTTCTTGCAAAAATCCACGTTGATCCAGCTTGTTGGCTCATTTCCAAGAGATTTGCACATGCTGATTATTAAAGGCTTTCTTTTAATCCTCTTCTGCCCTCCTGGTTTAAGAATGATTGGAGGTCTTTTCCTTCCACCCCCCCAAGTTGCAATCAATAATATTGCACTTACTCCTAAAGTAGTATAGGAGTTGGTTATGGTATCAAATACACAGTATTCTCCAATTACAATATTCTCCAATTACAATATTCTCCAATTACTGCAGTGTTTAGTTTTAGTAAGGATATTGCAGTCTCATAAAAAAGGCGGTTTGCACTTCTCAAAACCTTTAGCAAGTCTATGCTGATACAAATGGTATGTTGTTTAAACTACAAAGGCAAGTTATCTTTCATAAATGCAGAAAAATGGTTCATTAGAAGGATTTTAAAAAATACATCTACAGTAAAGGAATGGGCTCATTATGAAGTGTTTCACACATAATCTAACTAATTAACATAATAAATTGCAGGGAACCATATTGGAATATCCTATAATTAAATAAATTCCATACGGGCCACATAAGTTAATGTTTTCTTTTTGGAAAATTGTATGCCTTGGCAAATAAAATATTCAGAGGATTAACTATAAAGAAAAAAATGGCTTTGTGTAATTATTCTCTCTTGTAGTTTGAATTAGACATAATTACATTTCCTAAATATGAAAGGAAAATAAGTGTGATCTATAGAGAACAGACAACACCACCGAGACAAGTCTGTCTTTGTTCCCTGACCCATTAAGTGACAATTATGATACTTTGTGTTAAACATCTTAGAAGTGGCATGAACTTGCCATAACTCTTCACTTATTCTGCTTGAAAAGATCATAATAGGAAACACTTCTGCTCTTCTGTTTTTAAAGAGAGTTGAGACTCCCACTTGTGCAATACAAAAAAAGTTCCCAGGAAAACTTCTGTGCATCAAGTACTGTTTTCACTATGTGCTTAAAACAAAGGAGTGCTCTTGCTGCAACTCCAAAATCACAGAGTCCTCTAGAATATACTGCTGTAAACCTGTGTGAAATGTATTTCTCCTTATGTCCTGTCATATGCCTCTGGTGAGAGTTGAATTACTGCTGCAAATTGTGAATGTACTTTTTAGTTTCTGCAGGGTTGTTTGGTTGTTTCTTTTTTTCCCCCTCAACAATTATTTATCTGAAGTTAAACAACTGCCAGACAACACAGGATCTGAAATAAATTCAGTGGGGTTTTTTCTGAACACTTTTTTTCCAGTTAGCTTCAGAATTTTTTGTATATCTGTGGAGAGTTACGGTGCCTAAACTGACATATATTCCATGTATATTCCATATATTCCATCCAATTAAGTGTATTGTATGAGCCTGAGGATCTACACACAGAGTTTAAAAACTTTGCCTGTTACTTGTGTTGCTCAGTCTGTGCTGGTCTAAATCATTTATACTACTGAAAGCATAGCAGCTCTCATATTCTTAGATGAGATTCATACATCTTGGCCTTTCATGGAACTTATCTGTGAATCACCTGCTTGTGGTTTGTTGTGTTGTGACAAAAGCAAATTATACGGATGAAATATAATTATGTAGTTGCTGAGGTAATTTCAGCATTATTTATGATTTATTTTTTGATAGGAAGTAGTCTTACATAAATGAAGTACATTGATTTTTTTATTATTCTTCATAAAAGATGCTTCTCTGTCTATTGCTCTATCATGAAATTTTTTTCTTTTATGTATATGATAAAAAGTGTCTCTTGTTTATCTTCTATAGATATAAACATTGTTTTCTGGGCAGATATTTAAAGAAAAATTTCATTCTTTAATGTAAATTTTTGGTTTAGTAATTCTCTTTATGCACAAGACCTTTTGTTTACATCTTATTTGTTAGGGCTCCTGTGTGTTATGCTGTTACACTGTGGTTTCTCCTTGGGACTTTTGTCTCACTGATTACGAGAAAGGCCAGTGGAAAATCCTCTTGCTGCATGTGTGCTATCTCCTGTCGTTTATAGAGTTTTCCTGACAATTGTCTTCTTTTTGCTAATTTCTTCCCGTGAAACAAATAGCTCTGTCCGTAAAATGTTGTGGGATCCTTTGATCTGCAGCAGCCAAAACTAAAAATTGAAAAAAAAAAAAAAAAGAGGGTAATTAATGTAATAGTGGTGGGTTTACTTCTTGCTTGCTGGAAGGCAGTGTGTACTGGTACTTCTCTTGGTCGTGCCATTTCTTTTTATTTAGAGTGCTGTTACAGTGGGGAGATGTTATCCACACACTTAGGTTACCTGAACGTGAGACATGGGAATTAATTTTCAGACTTTTTAGTGTGTAGTTCTCTAGTAACGTTAAGCTGTTTATTTTTCGGATGTTGTGGCCCTCATTTTCATGAAATTTGAATGCCACTCTGTTCCTGAACTGCCCATTGCAAAGATGCACCGAGAAACTCTGAGGTTTTCCAAAGTTACACCATTTTGACCGTGCAGTCCTCTATCACCTATACCATGTTACGTGCCCACTTTTTTTTCCCCAAGTATTTAAAAAGAAATATACAAATGGTTTTGGAGCTTCTTCCCCTGGGACACCTCTTCCTAGACTGTTTACTGAAACCAAGGTCTTCAGGTTGGAAGGGGACCTCAAGGATCCAACCTTTTTTGGCAAAGGCACTGTCTGGACAAGATGGCCCAGCACTCTGTCCAGCTGAATATTAGTGGTGCCCAAAGTTGGGGAATCCATCACTTACTGGGGAGATTATTCCAATGGCTGAACGTTCTTATTGTGAAAAATTTGTCTTCTTGTGTCTAATTGGAATCTCCCCAGGATTACTTGTACCCATTATCCCTCAACTTCTCCATATGACTCCTTGTAAAAAGGGAGAGTCTACCTTCTCAATAGACACCCTTTAAATACTAGAACATGGTGATAAGGTCTTCCCTAAGCATTCTTTTTTTCAGGGCTGAACAAACCCAGTTCTCTCAGCCTTTTCTGATATGTCAGGCTTCCCTGTTTTTATGGCCCTTCTCCAGCCCATCCACGTCTCTCTGATGCCGTGTGGGCCAAAACTCAACACACAGTTCCAGGTGTGGCCTGACAAGCACTTTAGTTTTGACAGCAACTTAGAACTCCCTGCTCTCAACACCCATCCTGCCGTGTTTGGAGTCAATTTAGATTATTTCATTAGCAGATCCTTAGATGGCACTTGGATCAAAGGGCTTTTCAACGCTGCCGAAATGATAACCGCGTGTGCTTGGTTTGGCAGGTCCTACGTGTAGGACAGGAGACTTTCACTCCTCCTTACAGATGCCGTGCTTGTTTAGCTTCATGCTGCACTGGGAAGAGGAGCTGATGTGTTTTTAACTACTCAGCTTGATAGTGACGTAAAGAAGACTCAGCCAGAGCCAGACTTTCAGCTCCTTCTCTCTGCTGCCTTGCCCTGCTCAGTCAGCAGAACACATCTAGATCTCTCTCTTGTAGACTCAGACAGATCCAGTGAAATGGACTGTGATGCACAATTTCCAGGCCAATCCATAACACCTGCCTTTTAAGCTGGTTTTAAGTTGGATCATCCTTTGGCCTTTTCCCATTCCTTTTAAACATATGCCTGTATTTAAATAAAATTTATTTTAATAACTTCTCTTGGAAATCTTTGTCAGCCTTGTCTGGTCCTAAATTTTAATGCAAATTCACTGAAAACAGCAGCTGTCTCTGTTTGGGGGATATTTTACTGTATTTGAATAGGTGTTGGGCAGACCATTCTCTCAGTACCTGTGAAATGGCAAGATTCTTTTTGTGCTAAAGCTAGTTAAGAGAAATATTTTTATGTCTTCATGGTGTTCTGATTCTCCTTTTCTATTTATGTTTTGCTGGTTAAACAGATTAAGTAGTGAGAAGACCTCTGAAATTTAGTTGTCTTCCTTGCTTCTATAGCTTTTACTGTCCTGGAGATTTCTCTTCTCTTTCTGTGACATCACAATCCTCAGTTTATATGTTGCTTTCCCATACATCAGACTCGTTTTTAGCACCATCACTTTAAATACATTTTTACTTCTTTGGAGGTTTCCCATGCGAGCTTTTTCTGACTTCCATCTCTGCAATAAATAAATAAATCATTCGTCTTCCTTAAGACAGGTAGTTAACTGTGGGTTACTATTACAGATCATATTCTGCAAGGAGGAGAACCTTAACTATGATCACTGCTGAACTGTGCTTGTTCCCTCACAGTCCTTCCAGTGTTTGATTGAAGGCTGAGCCCAAGGTCACTACCAGCTCTCCACTTTTGGGTGCTTCACCCTGGTTCTTGCCATAATCAGCTGATGATAAACCAAACATTAATTTCATAACCTGTGCTCTCATAAGACATTCAGCCAGTTTTCCCCATCTTCTCCTGCTCCACTACCCCCATGGTACTTTGCTTTAGTGCTGTCTTCTGATCTACAGACTCCAGATGCCTGTCAAATTCCTTGGTCTTTAGTATTTTCTACATATGCAACTACTCTAAAATCAGATGTAGAATGGAAATCACGTGAGAAGATGAATGGGGTTATGACACTGCTCTTATTAGTCCTTGTTTCATAAATGATCATTTAAATGTAGATTCGTAACTGTTGTTAGCCACCCTAAAAATTTAATTCTGTTTCTGTGTTTAAATTAGACCCATACAAAGATACCTAGGCACTGGGATTGCATGCCCAGATGCTCAAATTGTGGGACCTGAACTTTTAAGTCTCGTTAAAATAAGTTGAAAATTCTGACTGAACTAATTGTATGCTTAT